>NC_037687.1:25165244-25348324 GCF_003255815.1 Theropithecus gelada | reverse complement strand
TCACATTTGGAGTTAGGATTTCAACACAGGAACTTGAGGGTGGACACATACATTCAGTCCATAACAACTCCTATTAAATCAAATGTCCAGAATGAGTAAACCTGTGGAGACAGAAGGTGGATTCGTGGGTGCCTGTGGCTGGGTGTGCGTGCATGTGGGGAATGGGGAGTGCCGCTTAGTGAGTTTCTTTTTGAGGTGATGACGCTGTCCTAAAACTGATTGTGGTGATGGTGTACAACTTTGTAACTATGCTATATACAACATTGAATTGTATAGTTTATTGTGTGGTTTGTGAATTGTGTGGTTGGTGAACTATATATCCAAAAATCCATTATTTTAAAAATCTAATCTTTAAAAAATGTCATAGCAGAACCGGTGAAGGTAATGGGTCAGACAACGGTTCCTAAACCCAAGTATTTTAAAGAAATCTAGGTGACGATTTAGGCAAGAGAAACCATTAGAGTTGTACGAGAGAAGAATGGAAGGCAAGGAAAATAATCACACTTTTGCCTCTGTCAGGTTGGAATCTCTGGAAGTTACTATTCTACATGGCTTAACTTGCAGATGCAGGGCTACATCAAAAATAAAAGAACTTGAAAAATCCATACACCTACTTCATTAGGAAAAAGAAGTTTCTATTTTGCAGCTCTCCTGTTTCGGCCTCTGTCCTAAGCACCTACCGCTGCTAGGAGCAATTCCACTGATGCATCTCTTTTGAATGAGCAATAAGTGCTTTTGTCAACCTTTTAGAGACACGGAAGCTAAGATTTTTCTGACGGTTCTTCCCATGTACCTAAATACAACCTCTTTTTATTTTTTCAGGGTGAAAAAGATACAGTAAAGAGATAAATACAACATTTGACAAATGGACAAAAAGGAGTGTCATGAAGAGAGTAGCAGCAGTGATGAAGAGCTGTCGAGACGGTGAGTGACTTTGCGCTCTGTGCGGGTTCCTGATGGCTGATTCTTCTGCATCTCGTTATAGTTCATGAGATACGGAGCACCATGGATGTTTTCTGGAAGAAAGGTTCTGCTCACATTGTATTCACTCATTCATCTCTGTATGAATGAAGGGAAAACCCCAGGGGCACCCAGGGGTACTTTTTTTGTTTTGGTTTTTGAAACGGAGTCTCCCTCAGTCACCCAGGCTGGAGTGCAGTGGCACAGTCTCAACTCATGGCAACCTCCGCATCTCCAGTTCAAGCGATTCCCCTGCTTCATCCTCCCCAGTAGCTGGGACTACGGGCGTGCACCACCATGCCCATCTAATTTTTGTATTTTTAGTAGAGACAGGGTTTTACCATGTTGGCCAGGATGGTCTTGATCTCTTGACCTCTTGATCTGCCCACCTCGGCCTCCCAAAGTGCTGGGATTACAGGCGTGAGCCACCGCGCCCGGCCCAGGTGTACTTTTTAGACCTTCTCTCTCCTTCCCTGATTTTCACCATGGCTGCTTCATACCTGAGCAAAAGCGAGCCTAGGGCTGTTCTTCCAGCTCTTTCCTTGATGCATGGGCCTATGGCCTTGACCATGCTCTTGACAATCCCACAGCATGGCACCCAGATCAGAGCAGAACCATGCAGCCTGACTTACTAAGCCCTTGCACTGTGCATTTCAGTGGCTCCTCATCAGCACACGGCTTATCTCTCATTTGTAGAAAACAAATGCACTGTTTTACATGGTCTTGGAACTCAAAACAAATTAATCTGACCAAATATTTCCATGTATGCAATTCAGACACTGCTGTAGAATGAATGTTTGTGTTCCTCCAATATTCGTATGTTGAAATCCTAACTTCCAATGTGATGTTATTAGGAGATGGGGCCTTTGAGAGGTGTCAGGTGATAAAGGAGAGCCCTCATGAATGGAATTAGTTCCCTCATGAATGGAATTAGTTCCCTCATGAAGGAGACCCTGGAGAGCTCCTTTCTCTTTCCCCATGCTTGGACAGAACAAGAAGTCTGCCCTCTATGAATCAGGAGCAGACACGGAGTCTGCCAGCACTTTGATCCTGGACGTTCCAGCATCCAGAGCTGTGACAAATGCATTTATATTGTTTACAACCTTCTCAGTCCATACTTTGTAAAAATAGCAGCCTTGGCCGGGCATGGTGGCTCACGCCTGTAATCCCAGCACTTTGGGAGGCAGAGACGGGCAGATCTCCTGAGGTCAGGAGTTCGAGACCAACCTGGCCAACATGGTGAAACCCTGTCTCTACTACAAATACAAAAATTAACCGGGCTGGGTGGCAGGCACTTGTAATCCCAGCTACTTGGGAGGCTGAGGCACGAGAATCGCTTGAACCTGGTTGTAGTGCGCCAAGATTGTGCCATTGCACTCCAGCCTAGGCGACAAGAGTGAAATCCATCAAAAAAAAAAAGGTCTGAAATGATTGAGACAGATGCTCTGGCATGCATAAAAGACCACGGACTAGGATGAATTGTTTGCTTTGGGAACCCAGTGCTTCCTAGCTCTGTGCTAAGTAATTTTAGCCTTCTATGATTAATCACCACAAGGATTTGTGATGAGAGTACTGTATCCTTATTTTACAAGTTAGAAAGCTGATACTCGGAGAGGTTAAGCAACAATTTTGACAGGTCTGTCACTGCTGAGTGATGTCTGTGAAAGGCACTGAATGCAGATTTCTCTGGTGTCCATCATCCTTGACACACTTGCCCTAAATAAAGAGATCCTACCTTCAAATAAGCTCAGTCCATCCAGGGTTGTGCAAACAACTTCATCAGGTTAACATTCCCTCCTGTTTAGGACCAATGAAGGATAGAAGAGTAGGGCCCTTCTTAGGCTCCTATAGTTTACAAAAACACAGTATCCTTTGAGAAGCCAGTAGTGAGCATCGCCAAGTGTGACAGACTGTGATGAACATGAGGGATTGAGAATCAAAGGAGGCATGCCTCCTGAGATAAGATCATTGTCTACTGTGTGGAAACAGAGATGCAGTTAATTCAGTAAAAATGTGGAGGAATGGCATTTTATTATAGGATGGGCATCAAAGAAGGTGTCTGTTAAGGATGGGCATCTCTAAGACATTTCTAAGGATGGGCATCTCTAGGGATGGCATCTGTAAAGCATCTCTAAGGATGCCAGGTCTAAGTATGGACATCTCTAAGGTTGGCATCTCTAAGGATGGCACTCTAAGGATGGGCATATCTAAGGATGGCATCTCCATGGATGGACATTTCTAAGGCATTTCTAAGGATGGACATCTCTAAGGAAGGCATGTCTAAGGCATCTCTAAAGATGGCATCTCTATGGATTGGCATCTCTAAGATGGCCTCTCTAAGGCATCCCTAAGGATGGACATCTCTAAGGGTGGTATCTCTAAGGATGGATGTCTCTAAGGATGGCATCTCTAAGGATGGCATCTCTATGGATGGGCATCTCTAAGGATGGACATCTCTACAGATGACATCTCTAAGGATGGCATCCCTAAGGATTGGGCTACTTTCACTACATCACAGTGAGGAAATTGTCCAACCATCGAGCTCCTCTGACATGCTCACATGCCAACTCCATTTGTTTTCCCTGGAACCGTAGATCCAGTATCAGTGTAGATGCATCAAACACACAAGGCTAAGGCTACGCAAAAAACTGCAAGAAATGAAAACTGTAATTTTTTTCTCAGGCTGAAGCCAGAGTGAGAAATTATTTGTAAGGGACATATACTTGTTGGGGAAAAATTAAAGATTTGACATCTTGCTCCTCTGGTTCATGTACATTCAGAAGAATCAAAGACATGTAGGTTATTTGCATAAAAATTAGTATATATGTTATTTTTCTTCTTTGTTCTCATAAGTTTTTATTCCAACAGTTTCTATCTCATAAGAAGTAGGAAAAAAAGTGCTGGGCCCAGTGGCTCACACCTGCAATCCCAGCACTTTGGGAGGTGGAGGCAGGTGGATCACCTGAGGTCAGGAGTTTGAGACCAGCCTGAACAACATGGTGAAATCCCATCTCTACTGAAAATATAAAAATTAGCCGTGCATAGTGGCCTACACCTGTAATCCCAGCTTCTCAGGAGGCTGAGGCAGGAGAATCCCTTGAACCTGGGAGGTGGAGGTTGCAGTGAGCTGAGGTCATGCAACTACACTCCAGCCTGGGAGACAGAGTGAGATTCCGTCTCAAAATAATAATAACAATAATAATAATAATAATAAAGTTGGGGAAAAAAGAGCAGAGTTCCCATGTAGCCTTCACCCAGCTTCCCCTAACGATAATACTTTTTTTTTTCTTTTTTTTTTTTTTTGAGACAAAGTCTCTGTTGCCCAGGCTGGAGTGCAGTGGCATGATCTCCGCTCACTGCAACCTCCACCTGCCGGGTTCAAGGGATTCTTGTGCCTCAGTCTCCCAAGTAACTGGGATTACAGGTGCCTGCCACCACACCCAGCTAATTTTCATAGTTTTAGTAGACATGGGGTTTCACCGTGTTGGCCAGGCTGGTCTCAAACTCCTGATCTTAGGTGATCCACCTGCCTCAGCCTCCAAAAGTTTTTGGATTACAGGCGTGAGCCACTGTGCCTGGCTGATAATACTTCCTATAACAATAGTGATATGGTTTGGATGTTTGTCCCTTCCAAATCTCATGCTGAAATGTGATTCCCAGTGTTGGAGGTGGGGCCTGGAGGGAGGTGATTGGATCATGGGGGCATATCCCTCATGAATGGTTTAGCACCATCCCCTTGGTGATAAGTGGCTTGTTACTGTGAGTTCATGCAAGATCTGGTTGTTTAAAAGTGCGTGGTCGCGGTGGCTCAAGCCTGTAATCCGAGCACTTTGGGAGGCCGAGACGGGTGGATCGCGAGGTCAGGAGATCGAGACCATCCTGGCTAACCCGGTGAAACCCCATCTCTACTGAAAAATACAAAAAACTAGCCGGCGAGGTGGCGGGTGCCTGTAGTCCCAGCTACTCGGGAGGCTGAGGCAGGAAAATGGTGTGAACACGGGAGGCGGAACTTGCAGTGAGCTGAGATCCGGCCACTGCACTCCAGCCTGGGTGACAGAGCGAAACTCCGTCTCAAAAAAAAAAAAAAAAAGTGTGTGGCACCTCCCGCCTCACTCTCTTGCTCGTGCTGACATCATATGACAGGCCTGTTCCCACGTCACCTTCCACCATGAGTTAAACCTCCCTCAGGCCTCCCAGAAACCAAGCAAAGGCTGGTCCCATGCTTGTACATCCTGCAGCACCATGAGCCAATTAAACCTCTTTACTTTGTAAATTACCTGGTCTCAGATATTCCTTTATAGCAATGCAAGAACGACCCAATACAGGCCAGGTGTGGTGGCTCATGCCTGTAATCCCAGCACTTTGGGAGGCTGAGGTGGGCAGATTACCTGAGGTCAGGAGTTTGAGACCAGCCTGACCAACATGGAGAAACTCTGACTCTACTAAAAGTACAAAATTAGCCGGGCATGGTGGTGCATACGTGTTAATTCCAGCTACTTGGGAGGCTGAGGCAAGAGAATCACTTGAACCCGGGAGGCAGAGCTTGCAGTGAGCCGAGATCGTGCCACTGCACTCCAGCCTGGGCAACGGAGCGAGATTTAAATTTTAAATGTTTTATTATTGTTATTATTATTTTATTAATATTTTAAAAATTGAGATGGAGATTTAAATTTTAAATCTATAAATTTAAAAAATAATCATAATAAAAATAGAATAAAACCAATGCCAAATACCCCAAAGCAGGACCCTCTGGTCAACTGCACTGCAGCAGACGTTCTAAAGTCAATGCTGTCCAATAGAGTTCTCACCCAGGATGGAAATGTTCCCTCTCTGTGCTGTCCAGTGTGGAAGCCACTGGCCACATGTGGCTTTTTTTTTTTTTTTTAAAAAAGATGCATACTTTAATTAGAATTGCTGAAAAAATATTCAGGATTTTTGCTTTCGTTGATGATGTCTTTAACAGGCTTTATGTTCCAGCTGAAAGCTGGTTTTGCATTGCAATCAAATGTTTTTTTTTTTTAGACAAAAGTTGCCTTTAGTAATAATTCCTCAATTATTTTCTTTCTTTTTTTGCTTCCTTTTTTTTTTATCAATGACTTTTTTCTACAGTTTGGTTTTGAACTTACTTCAGAATTTCTCAACAATTGCTTTCACGGATATTCAGCTGATGGAGGTGTTCACTGTTGTAACCTTTTGTGGAGAGGGATTTGGGAATATCTATCAAACAGTAATGCTCAGGCTGAGTGCACTTGTAATCCCAGTGCTTTGGGAGGCCATGGTGGAAGGATTTCTTGGGGCTGGGAGTTGAAGACCAGCCTGAGACCTCATCTCTGTTCCCTGGGGTCCTCTCCAAAGCAGATTTTGTTGCCAGACATCCCACGCCTATGTCCATTCCCCAGAAAAATTCTTTTAGTTTCACATGTCTGGGGAGGCCTCACCATCATGGCAGAAATCAAAGGAGGAGCAAACGCATGTCTTACATGGTGGCGGGCAAGAGCCATGTGTGGCTTTTGAGCACTTGAAATATGGCTACTTCAAATGAGGAACTGATTTTCACATTTAGCAATTTAAAACTAAGATGTAAATAGGCCTGTGTGGCTAGTGGCTGTCATATTGGCCAGTGAATATCTTGACCTAAAGGACACTCCATCACTTCTAACCTGATGAACCATTGACTGACCCTGTAGAACATGGAGCCCATGTTGGCTAATATTGGAATCACCTGTGAGGCTTTGACAGCACTGATGCTGCAGTCCCACCTCCAGACTTCTGATTCA
This sequence comes from Theropithecus gelada, assembly GCF_003255815.1. Classification (NCBI taxonomy): domain Eukaryota; kingdom Metazoa; phylum Chordata; class Mammalia; order Primates; family Cercopithecidae; genus Theropithecus; species Theropithecus gelada. The sequence goes on along the minus strand of NC_037687.1, from coordinate 25,341,587 downwards.
ATTGGTGTGGGCTGTGACCTGGGTATTGGGTTGTTTTTAAAGCTTCCCAGGTGTGGTCAAGGTTGGAAGTACCTTGGAATATAAATGCATGCATTTCATGCATTGGTTCATTACTGCTTCAGTCTTTGATTCCAACATCATATGATACCAATTGGAGCAATTTAAGCCAGAGAAGCTGGCTTTGTGCACGTTGAACATGGGCACAGTCCAAAGAGAAGAGACGTCAGGACACATGTGGCTCAAGGCAGCACGGTAGCTCTATTATTTAGAAATCTGTATAACAATATCTTTATTCAAAATGTCTTCTATTTTTTGGTCGTCTAGGCCCATCCTATGTAAGAGAACTTTCTGTGACGATGGGGGTGTTCTGTTTTCTGCTACACAGTGTTACAGCCGTGAGTGACACGTAGGTGTTGAGTACTTGAAATGTGCATAGTGCAACTGAGAAACTCAAGTTTACCTAAGTGTAATTCATACAAATTTAAATACCACATCCGGGTAGCGGCTACTCTACTGGACAGTGCAGCTCCAGTTTTTAATAACGTCGTCTTCATCTTCATCAACTAATTCTTGATATTTTTCATCTTTTTGTGAAATGAGGATCCCAACCTCCAGTGTATCAGAAGACCAGGAATCTTCAGAAGAACAAGTTTCAGGTAATGGGCTAATAGGGAGAGGAGTGAAGGGCGTGTGGATTGATGGAAATGTTCTGTGGTTTTATGTGGAGAAGACAATTTAGAGTCTTTTGCGCAGTGAAGAGATCAGGAGTGATTTTCCTTACCTCGGCCACAGTGCACTGTGCAGTTTAAATGGGGACATGTAAGCCTCTCACCGCTGGGGCACGGAAATGCTCAGGGGAACCAGGGGATGGTCCTGGTGGCTGGGGACAGCAGCAGGAACTAGGAAGGATGCACGCTGTTTCACCTTGCAGAAAAGCTCGATCCTTTTCTGACCTGGACTTGCCTCACCAGCAGAAGATGTCATCTGCTACTTGGGGCCAGTAGAAATGTAGGTGCATTGGTTCCAGTCCTCAGCAAACGGTGCCTCCCACCAAAGCTGTCTAGCCTGGCTTCCCAGAAAGCCCTATGGAATTTGGGGTATACTTTTAGTCATGAGCAAAACTCCATATTCTGGTCACTCTGTTCTCTTTCAATATCTGTATCCCAACAGCACCTGTGCAATTCAGCCTCCAGGAGTCCTTCAGGCCATGCCTCTTCCAACCCTTTACCTCTTATGTGTCTAGTATCTTTTTTTCAGGAGCTGTTTACTCAGAAATGCATCAGATGATTTCCTCTATTTATGCTGAACTCCATTTTATGTTCAAACAAGATTATAAATATGATCAGTTTCTGGGGCCTGAAGGAAATGTGGATGTTGAGTTGATCAATAAGAGTGCAAACAAATACAGGTAAGAATGGAAGATGCTGATTTGAAAACAGCTCTGATATAAACGAAGTGTATTGGCTCCATCCCTTATGATAGCTAAAATTTCATCAATAATATGTTTATTTCATGCACTGCGAAATTGGTATTTTAATTTCGATATATATATATATATATATATATATATAGTGCAGAGAAATTGGAGCCCAGAGAGGTTAATGAACTCCCCAGTGTTTTCTAATGTAGTGAAAGTCGCAGATGGGTCCTGAACTTGCCTCACTTCAAATTCCACCTCCCTCTGCACATCGCTGCTTAAATCCAAGTCCTGGGGTTCTCCTGTCATGACATCACTCTGGCTCCTTTCAGACTTCGGTTCCCCACTGCTGGCTGGTATCTGTGGTCAGCCACCGGCCTCGGCTTCGTGGTAAGGGATGCGGTCACGGTGACGATTGCGTTTGGTTCCTGGAGTCAGCACCTGGCCCTGGACCTGCAGCACCATGAACAGTGGCTGGCGGCCGGCCCCTTGTTTGCCGTCACTGCAGAGCCAGAGGAGGCTGTGGCCGAAATCCACCTCCCCCACTTCATCTCCCTCCAAGGTAATGCAGGGTGAGCGGAGGCTGTGGAGGCTGCCGGGGCGCGTGGTGTCTCACTGCTGTTGCGGTTCTCCTGCGGCAGGTGAGGTGGACGTCTCCTGGTTCCTCGTGGCCCATTTTAAGGATGAAGGGATGGTCCTGGAGCAGCCAAGCCGGGTGGAGCCTTTCTATGCTGTCCTGGACAACCCCAGCTTCTCTCTGATGGGCATCCTGCTGCGGATCGCCAGGGGGACTCGCCTCTCCATCCCCATCACCTCCAACACGTTGCTCTATTTTCACCCCCACCCCAAAGACATTAAGTTCCACTTGTACCTTGTCCCCAGCGACGCCTTGCTGACGAAGGTAAGCTGAGCGATTTAGGAGACCAGAGAAGATGACAATGATATTTCCAGGTTATCCCCTGGGCCCCTCCAGTGGAACAGAAAGGGCAAGGCACAGTTTTCATGGAGAGAACATGGATCACTCTCCCCGAGGGTCACCTATAGGTGCTGAATATTGAGCCACATGCAAGAATCCCCNATAATCATTTATCAGAGATGGCAGGATACATCATGTCTTTCCTCCGTCAGTTTCTTTTTATCCTTCTGGAGCTGGTTCTCTTTATAGGCATATGTGGGATGCTTCCTGGATAGGTCTCCACATCCCTTCGCTGCTTAATCCCCATCATGATTTCATCCCTTTGCTCAGTATAACTTGAATTTTTTTCTTTTATTTGATATTCCAGGCCCAGTTTATATTTCAGCTTTGCCCATTCTTTCTTCATTACTACCACTGATATTTTAAAATTAATATAATATGCACATAATGTATTGCTCCATAATTTTCAGAGTGGACACGCCCATGTATCCAGCACCCAGAGCAAGATACAGAACATCTCCAACTTCTCTGAGGCCCCCTTGAACACTCTCCCAGTCATTACCCCAAGGGTGTCTGACAGCTGGACTAGTAATGCCACCTACTGTCAATTGCTTTTAGTTTAAATTCTTGCTCGTTATTTCCATAAAGTCTCTATTGAGTTGCCCCTGAGACTTCTGAAAGGTTTTCTTATTGTTTGAATTCCATTGTATGTCCTTGGTGCCTGCTCAGATAGTTCTGAGGTCTCGCCTTCTGCTCCAGCTTCTGGGCCTCTCAGAGGGGACCTCACTCTTCTGTATCTGCTCCCCGGTGCTCAGGTGGCCGAGCATCTCACAGCAGCCCTGTGATGGAGAGAAGTGACATCTCTACCCTCACCCATCAGAGACGTGTTCACAGACACAGCCGAGCTACCAGTCCTCGGCTGAGGCACCAAAAGGAAGTCCCTTTGTCCTCTGGTTTTATAAGTCCCCTGGCCAAACTCTCCACAGTGTAAAAATAAAATCGGCCGGGCGCGGTGGCTCAAGCCTGTAATCCCAGCACTTTGGGAGGCCGAGACGGGCGGATCACGAGGTCAGGAGATCGAGACCATCCTGGCTAACACAGTGAAACCCCGTCTCTACTAAAAAATACAAAAAACTAGCCGGGCGAAGTGGCGGGCGCCTGTGGTCCCAGCTACTCGGGAGGCTGAGGCAGGAGAATGGCGTGAACCCGGGAGGCGGAGCTTGCAGTGAGCTGAGATCCGGCCACCGCACTCCAGCCTGGGCGACAGAGCCAGACTCAGTCTCAAAAAAAAAATAAAATAAAATAAAATCAAATCAAACTGTACAGGAGTTTATGATAAGTTTACCATTCACAAGAAACCCTTTGGCTCTGAGATGTCCATCAGCAAAATGTTACTACCATGTCTATTTTGCATAGAGGCATGTTTACATCTATCTAGTTTATCACTCTACCATCTATCTGTCTATTTATCTCTGTGTGTGCTTCTGGATGTTGGCTCCATGGATGTGTCCACTGTGAAAATTATGGAGCAATAAATTATTTGCCTATTTTATTAATTTAAAATGTAATCTATCAATCATCTCATTTCTTTTTTTTTTTTTTTTTTTTTTTGAGATGGAGTCTTACTCTGTCACCCAGGTGGAGTGCAGTGGCGAGATCTCAGCTCACTGCAACCTCTGCCTCCCGGGTTGAAGCGATTCTCCTACCGCAGCCTCCCAAGTAGTTGGGATTACAGACGTGCGTCGCCATGCCCAGCTCATTTTTGTATTTTTAGAAGAGACAGGGTTTCACCATGTCGGCCAGGCTGATCTTGAACTCCAGACCTTAGGTGGCTCACCTGCCTCGGCCTCCCAAAGTGCCGGGATTACAGGTGTGAGCCAGCGCGCACAGCTCTATCCTCTCAATCTTTACATCAACTGAATCATATCCTACATTCTACTTAATACAATATATAGAAAACTTTTATGCCACTATTTGTGCTTATTTCCTTTTTCTGTGTGCTTTCTAATGTTTCTCCCCGTTATTCCTCAGATGATAGATGATGAGGAAGATCGCTTCTGTGGTGTGCGTCTACAGACTTCACCCCCAGTGGAACCCCTGACCTTTGGTGCCCATTATATTGTGTCTAATTCTGCTCATCTGGAAATAATACCCACGGTTGGTAGAATTCAAATCTAACACAGCAGATTTCAGAATGTTTTGTAATTTTGAAACAAATAGAAGAATTTTAGCAAAATGCAATTTTTTTCATTAATCACGAATACAAAGTTTTTAAAAAATTGAAAATACAGGAAAACAGTCTTAATCAAATTAAATATTTCCAAAACCTTAACACAGGCAGAGGTAACATTTTAGCCTTTGGGGTACTTATATTGTGATTAAAAGTGTACATTTAGTTATCTGAATTGAAGTTTCCCCTTCTCTGTTATGGTTCCCTGCAGGCCTGACATCTTGCCTAGCTAAGTCACTTAACAAATATTTGTTGAGATGTTTGAATGAAGAAATATAATATCTTGGCTGGGCTCGGTGGCTCATACCTGTAATCCCAGCACTTTGGGAGGCCGTGGCAGGCAGATCATGAGTCAAGAGTTCGAGACCAGCCTGACCAACATGGTGAAACCCCTTCTCTACTAAAATACACAAAAAATTAGCCAGGTGTGGTGGTGCATGCCTGTAATCCCAGCTACTCAGGAGGCTGAGATAGGAGAATCACTTGAACCCAGGAGCTGGAATTTGCAGTGAGCCGAGATAGTGCCACTGCACTCCAGCCTGGGCGAAAGAGTCAGACTCCATCTCAAAAACAAAAACATAAAATTAGAAAAGTAAAAGAAATATATTTTATATTATATGTTACATTTTTGTATTTTTACTGGAGATTACTGTATATTTCTGCACAATTGAAATTATTCCTACATATTATTTTCATAGGACATAATATGCCATGTAGCTAAAACCCTAGTGCTTTTAAAATCACTTCATTATTATTCAGCATAGTTGAGTTCCTTGTAGTTTCTCATAACAAGTGTCCTGGCAATAAATATTTCAATTCATACAGTTTTGCATTTTTCATGTGCAGCTAGGGTGCCCGAAGAGAAATGACTGATTCAAAGAGAACTCACCAAGTTAAAGCTAGTGCATTTCCAAAGAGATTTTCAAAGATTTCTCACAATATAAGTTCTCAAGAATAAAGGACGAGATTATCCAACAAAATATCCATCTCTAGAATAAAGTATCAAAATTTAATTGTTTTCCAATCTGAATGGGAAAAAAATGCATCTCAGTCCATTTTATTTTTTGTTATTGTTGTTTCTTTACTTTTTTGAGACAGAGTCTCACTCTGTCTCCCAGGCTGGGTGCTCACAGCAACCTCCTCCTCCCTGGTTCAAGGGATGCTTATGCCTCAACCTCCCAAGTTGCTGAGATTACAGGGGTGGGCCACCATGCCTGACTAATTTTTTGTATTTTTAGTAGAGATGGGGTTTCACCATGTTGCCCATGGCTGGTCTCGAACTCCTGACCTCAGGTGGGGCCCACCTGCCTCTGTAGACTTCACCTCTGGGGGCAGGGCATAGCTGAACAAAAGGCAGCAGAAACTTCTGCAGACTTAAACGACCCTGTCTGACAACTCTGAAGAGAGCAGTGGTTCTCCCAGTGAGGTGTTTCAGCTCTGCCTCCCATGTAGCCCAACTTGGAGACACCTCCCAGTAGGGGGCTGACTGACACCTCATACAGCCAGGTGCCCCTCTGAGATGAAGCTTCCAGAGAAAGGATCAGGCAGCAATATTTGCTCTTCTGCAGCCTCCGCTGGTGATACCCAGGTAAACAGGGTCTGGAGTGGACCTCCAGCAAACTCCAACAGACCTGCAGCTGAGGGACCTGATTGTCAGAAGGAAAGCTAACAAACAGAAAGGAATAGCATCAACATCAACAAAAAGGACATCCACACCAAAACTTCATCTGTAGGTCACCATCATCAAAGACCAAAGGTAGATAAAACCACAAAGATGGGGAGAAACCAGAGCAGAAAAGCTGAAAATTCTAAAAAACAGAGCGCTCCTTCTCCTCCAAAGGATCGCAGCTCCTTGCCAGCAATGGAACAAAGCAGGACAGAGTGACTTTGATGAGTTGACAGCAGTAGGCTTCAGAAAGTCGGTAATAACAAACTTCTCCAAGCTAAAGAAGCATGTTCTAACCCATCGCAAGGAAGCTAAAAACCTTGAAAAAAGATTACACGAATGACTAGAATAAACAGGTAGAGAAGACTTTAAGTGACCTGATGGAGCAGAAAACTATGGCACGAGAACTATGTGAAACATGCACAAGCTTCAGAAGCCAATTCAATCAAGTGGAAGAAAGGGTACCAATGATTGAAGATCAAATGAATGAAATGAAGCGAGAAGTTTAGAGTAAAAAGAGTAAAAAGAAAAGAACAAAGCCTCTAAGAAATATGGGACTATGTGAAAAGACCAAATCTACGTCTGATTGGTGTAACTGAAAGTGACAGGGAGAATGGAACCAAGTTGGAAAACACTCTGCAGGATATTATCCAGGAGAACTTCCCCAACCTAGCAAGGCAGACCAACATTCAAATTCAGGAAATACAGAGAACGCCACAAAGATACTCCTCGAGAAGAGCAACCCCAAAACACATAATTGTCAGATTCACCAAGGTTGAAATGAAGGAAAAAATGTTTAGGGCAGCCAGAGAGAAAGGTTGGGTTACCCACAAAGGGAAGCCCATCAGACTAACAGCGGGTCTCTCTCGGCAGAAACCCTACAAGCCAGAAGAGAGTGGGAGCCAATATTCAACATTCTTAAAGAAAAGAATTTTCAACCCAGAATTTCATATTCAGCCAAACTAAGCTTCATAAGTGAAGGAGAAATAAAATCCTTTACAGACAAGCAAATGCTGAGAGATTTTGTCACCACCAGGCCTGCCTTACAAGAGCTCCTGAAAGAGGCACTAAACATGGAAAGGGACAACTGGTATAAGCCACTGCAAAAACATGCCAAATTGTAAAGACCATTGATGCAAGGAAAAAAGTGCATCAACTAATGGGCAAAATAACGAACTAACATCATAATGACAGGATCAAATTCACACATAACAATATTAACCTTAAATGTAAATGGGCTAAATGCCCCAATTAAAAGACACAGACTGGCAAATTGGATAAAGAGTCAAGACTTATCAGTGTGCCGTATTCAGGAGACCCATCTCATGTGCAGAGACACACATAGGCTGAAAATAGAGGGACTGAGGAAGATCTACCAAGCAAGTGGAAAGCAAAATAAAAAGCAAGGGTTGCAATCCTAGTCTCTGATTAAACAGACTTTAAACCAACAAAGATCAATAGAGACAAAGAAGACCATTACATAATGTTAAAGGGTCAATTCAACAAGAATAGCTAACTATCCTAAATATATACGCACCCAATACAGGAGCACCCAGATTCATAAAGCAAGTCCTGAGAGACCTAAAAAGAGACTTAGACTCCCACACAATAATAATGGGAGACTTTAACACCCCACTGTCAATATTAGACAGATCAATGAGACAGAAGGTTAATAAGGATATCCAGGACTTGAACTCAGCTCTGCACCAAGCAGACCTAATAGACATCTACAGAACTTTCCACCCCAAATCAACAGAATATACATTCTTCTCAGCACCACGTCGCACTTATTCCAAAATGGACCACATAGTTGCAAGTAAAGCACTCCTCAGCAAATATAAAAGAACAGAAATCACAACAAACTATCTCTCAGACCACAGTGCAATCAAATAAGAACTCAGGATTAAGAAACTCACTCAAAACTGCACAACTACGTGGAAACTGAACAACCTGCTCCCGAGTGACTACTGGATAAATAACGAAATGAAGGCAGAAATAAAGATGTTCTTTGAAACCAGTGAGAACAAAGACACAGAATCTCTGGGACACATTTAAAGCAGTGTGTAGAGGGACATTTATAGCACTAAACGCCCAAAAGAGAAAGCAGGAAATATCTCAAATCGACACCCTAACATCACAATTAAAAGAACTAGAGAAGCAAGAGCAAACACATTCAAAAGCTAGCAGAAAGCAAGAAATAACTAAGATCAGAGCAGAACTGAAGGAAATAGAGACACAAAAAACCCTTCAAAAAATCAACGAATCCAGGAGCTGGATTTTGGAAAGATCAACAAAATTGGTAGACTGCTAGTAAGACTAATGAAGAAGAAAAGAGAGAAGAATCAAGTAGATGCAATAAAAAATGATAAAGGGGATATCACCACCGATCCCACAGAAATACAACCATCAGAGAATACTATAAACACCTCTACACAAATAAACTGGAAGATCTAGAAGAAATGGAAAAATTTCTGGACACATACACCCTCCCAAGACTAAACCAGGAAGAAGTTGAATCACTGAATAGACCAATAGTAGGCTCTGAAATTGAGGCAATAATTAATAGTCTACCAACCAAAAAAAGTCCAGGACCAGACGGATTCACAGCCCAATTCTACCAGAAGTACAAAGAGGAGCCGATACCATTCCTTCTGAAACTATTCCAATCAATAGAAAAAGAGGGAATCCTCCCGAACTAATTTTATGAGGCCAGCATCATCCTGATACCAAAGCCTGGCAGAGACACACACACAAAAAAGAGAATTTTAGACCAATATCCCTGATGAACATCGATGCAAAAGTCCTCAATAAAATACTGACAAACCGAATCCAGCAGCACATCAAAAAGCTTATCCACCAAGATCAAGTTGGCTTCATCCCTAGGATGCAAGGCTGGTTCAACATACGCAAATCAATAAACGTATTCCATCACATGAAGAAAACAAATGACAAAAACCAAATGATTATCTCAATAGATGCAGAAAAGGCCTTTGACAAAATTCAACAATGCTTCATGCTAAAAACTCTCAATAAACTGGGTACTGATGGAACGTATCTCAAAATAATAAGAGATATTTATGACAAACCCACAGCCAGTATCATACTGAATGGGAAAAAACTGGAAGCATTCCCTTTGAAAACTGGCACAAGACAGGGATGCCCTCTCTCACCACTCCTATTTAACATAGTGTTGGAAGTTCTGGCCAAGGCAATCAGGCATGAGAAAGAAATAAAGGATATTCAATTAGGAAAAGAGGAAGTCAAATTGTCCCTGTTTGCAGATGACATGATTGTATATTTAGAAAACCCCGTCGTCTCAGCCCTAAGTCTCCTTAAGCTGATAAGCAACTTCAGCAAAGTCTCAGGATACAAACTTAATGTGCAAAAATCACAAGCATTCCTATACACCAATAACAGACAAACAGACAGCCAAATCATGAATGAACTCCCATTCACAATTGCTTCAAAGAGAATAAAATACCTAGGAATCCAATTTACAAAGGATGTAAAGGACCTCTTCAAGGGGAACTACAAACCACTGCTCAACGAAATAAAAGAGGACACCAACAAATGGAAGAACATTCCATGCTCATGGATAGGAAGAATCAATATAGTGAAAATGGCCATACTGACCAAGGTAATTTATAGATTCAATGACATCCCCATCAAGCTACCCATGACTTTCTTCACAGAATTGGGAAAAACTACTTTAAAATTCATATGGAACCAAAAAAGAGCCCCATTGCCAAGACAATCCTAAGCCAAAAGAACAAAGCTGGAGGCATCATGCTACCTGACTTCAAACTATATTACAAGGCTATAGTAATCAAAACAGCATGGTACTGGTACCAAAACAGAGATATAGACCAATGGAACAGAACAGAGCCCTCAGAAATAATGCCACACATCTACAACCATCTGATCTTTGACAAACCTGACAAAAACAAGAAATGGGGAAAGGATTCCCTATTTAATAAATGGTGCTGGGAAAACTGGCTAGCCATAAGTAGAAAGCTGAAACTGGATCCCTTCCTTACACCTTATACAAAAACTAATTCAAGATGGATTAGAGACTTAAATGTTAGACCTAAAATCATAAAAACCCTAGAAGAAAACCTAGGCAATACCATTCACGACATAGGCATGGGCAAGGACTTCATGTCTAAAACACCAAAGCAATGACAACAAAAGCCAAAATTGACAAATGGGATCTAATTAAACTAAAGAGCTTCCACACAGCAAAAGAAACTACCATCAGAGTGAGCAGGCAACCTACAGAATGGGAGAAAATTCTTGTAATCTACTCATCTGACAAAGGGCTAATATCCAGAACCTACAAAGAACTCAAACAAATTTACAAGACAAAAACAAACAACGCCATCAAAAAGTGGGCAAGGGATATGAACAGACACTTCTCAAAAGAAGACATTTATGCAACCAGCAGACACATGAAAAAATGCTCATCATTACTAGCCATCAGAGAAATGCAAATCAAAACCACAATGAGATACCATCTCACACCAGTTAGAATGGCGATCATTAAAAGTCAGGAAACAACAGGGGCTGGAGAGGATGTAGAGAAATAGGAACAGTTTTACACTGTTGGTGGGACTGTAAACTAGTTCAACCATTGTGGAAGACAGTGTGGTGATTCCCCAAGGATCTAGAACTAGAAATACCATTTGACCCAGCCATCCTATTACTGGGTATATACCCAAAGGATTATAAATCATGCTGCTATACAGACACATGCACACGTATGTTTATTGTGGCACTATTCACAATAGCAAAGCCTTGGAACCAACCCAAATGTCTATCAATGACAGACTGGATTAAGAAAATGTGGCACATATACACCATGGAATACTCTGCAGCCATAAAAAAGGATGCATTCGTGTCCTTTGTAGGGACATGGATGCAGCTGGAAACCATCATTCTCAGCAAACTATTGCAAGGACAGAAAACCAAACACCACATGTTCTCACTCCTAGGTGGGAATTGAACAGTGAGAACACTTGGACACAGGAAGGGGAACATCACACACCAGGGCCTGTTGTCGGGTGGGAGGAGGGGGGAAGGGTAGCATTAGGAGATATACCTAATGTAAATGACGAGTTAATGGGTGCAGCACACCAACGTGGCACATGTATACATATGTAACAAACCTGCACCTTGTGCACATGTACCCTAGAACATAAAGTATAATAAAATTTAAAAAAAAAATTTAGTTACTATTTTCCGAGAGTTGTAGGGTTTGTTTCCTAAAGAAACTAGAAATTTGCATGAGCTAAGCTTTTCCTAATTCTGTCCTGCCTATGAGGTTAGCTCCCTATTCCCCAGGGCAGCTTTGCTTAGGAATCCTGGGGAAGTCGGGTGCAGAACGAAGAGAAGGAAGGACGTGAAAGCACAATGCCACATCTGACCCTTGGCTTCCCAGTGAGGCCAGGACAGACCTGATGAGCTGCCTTTACCAGTTTTCTCACGTTTCTGTATCGTCTGAGATTCTGAGTTAGTAACAATATTAATGAGGAGCCTCAGCACCTAAGACTTTTTTGTTTGTTTGTTTGTTTGTTTCTGAGATGGAATATCGCTCTTGTCGCCCAGGCTGGAGTGCATTGGCATGATCTTGGCTCACTGCAACCTCCACCTCCCGAGTTCAAGCGATTCTCCTGCCTCAGCCTCCCAATAAGCTGGGATTACAGGCACCCACCACCATGCCCAGCTAATTTGTTGTATCTTTAATAGAGACGGGGTTTTACCATGTTGGCCAGGCTGGTCTCAAACTCCTGACCTCAGGTGATCCGCCCACTGTGGCCTCCCAAAGTGCTGAAATCACAGGCATGAGCCACTGCGCCTGGCCAACACCTAAGATTTTTATATTCAGTTCGGATCATTTTTCTCTGACTCATGGGGTGTTGAGAGCTAGTTTACTCTTGCTTTCATAGAATAAAATTATTTCCTAACATTGTAAATTTAAAAGGATGTTTACTGGCTGGGTGCGGTGGCTCATGCTATAATCCTAACACTTTGGGAGGCCGAGGGGGGCGAATCATGAGGTCTTCAGTTCGAGACCAGCCTGGCCACTATGGTGAAACCCCGTCACTACTAAAAATACAAAAATCAGCCGGGCATGGTGGTGTGCACTTGTAATCTCAGCTACTCGGGAGGCTGAGGCAGGAGAATTGCTCGAACCTGGGAGTTGGAGGTTGCAGTGAGCTGAGATTGCGCTACTGCACTCCAGCCTGTGCAACAGAGCAATACCCCCTCTCAAAACAAAAACAAGAACAGGATGTTCAGGATGTTTACCTCTCTCCCTCTGTTTCCCCCATCAACCAGCCATGACATTGTGCAGAAAACAGGGGTTAAGTTCCATTGACCAGTTCACTGTAGGGAGCCGGGCCTTTCCACCCTCCACTGCTTCAAGTCAACTGCTCTGTTTCCTCTAGGAGTTGAAATTGTCCTACCGGAGCCCTGGAGAAATCCAGCCCTTCTCGAAATTCTATGCTGGGCAGATGAAGGAACCCATTCAACTTGAAATTACTGAAAAAAGACATGAGATTCTGGTCTGGAAGACTGTGGTGAAGCCAGGTAGGTGAGTGGGTGAGGCTGGCATTTTTGGTGAGGGGCAAATGCACCTCCACCATTGGATGTCAAAGAAGAGAGCCTGTTTATGTCTCCAGCCCAGATAAGAAATTGATTGTCAGTGTATCACCAACGTGAGGAAAACGAAAGTGATGGCAGTGGTTTGTCTGTAGAAAGTGAAATGCTCAAGGGGCCAGAGAATGGGGATGGCCATGGGAATGGAAACCCCTTACACCCGCCGGTAAAGAACAGGAGATTTTTGGCCGGGCGCGGTGGCTCAAGCCCGTAATCCCAGCACTTTAGGAGGCCGAGATAAGAGGATCACGAGGTCAGAAGATCAAAACCATCCTGGCTAACACGGTGAAACCCCGTCTCTACTAAAAAAATACAAAAAAAACTAGCCGGGCGAGGTGGCGGGCGCCTGTAGTCCCAGCTACTCCAGAGGCTGGGGCAGGAGAATGGCGAAAACCCAGGAAGCGGAGCTTGCAGTGAGCTGAGATCCGGCCACTGCACTCCAGCCTGGGTGACAGAGCGAGACTCCGTCTCAGAAAAAAAAAAAAAAAAAAAAAAGAACAGGAGTTTTTGGGGTTTTTTTCCCCCCCAGAATCTTGCTGTGTCGCCCAGGATTGTAACCCTCAGAGTTCCTACGACATTCTCCTGCCCATAGAAAGAGTATTGAAAAAATGGGCCAGGCACAATGGCTCACGCCTGTAATTCCAGCACTTTGGGAGGCTGAGGTGGGCGGATCACCTGAAGTCAGGAGTTTGAGACCAACCTGGCCAACATGGCAAAACCCCATTTCTACTAAAAATACAAGATTAACCGGGCATGGTGGCACATGCCTGTAATCCCAGCTACTCAGGGGGCTGAGGCAGGAGAATTGCTTGAACCTGGGAGGCAGAGGTTGCGGTGAGCCGAGATTGAGCCTGGGCAACGGAGACTGAGAGAGAGAGAGAGAGGAAGGAAGCAAGGAAGGGAGGGAGGGAGGGAAGGAGGGAGAAAGGAAGAAAGGAAGGAAGAGGGGAAGGGGAAGGGGAGAAAGGAAGAAAAAGAAAGAATGGAAGAAAGGAAAAGAAAAGAAAGAATACTGGAAAAATGTGTTGCTTTCTCTGATACATTTCCTGAATGGGCAGTGAGTGGCTCTTGACTTAATGGGGTTTCATTAGTATATTAGTGTGCCAAACAAGATCCCTGCCTTATAAAATGTATAGAATTAAATTATTTTCGTTGGCACATGAAAGACTAGAAAAGCTCAGTAAGGGTATATGATTCATTGTAGGTCATCTCCAATTCTTCCCTCTTTTGTAGTGGATATCCAGCTTGGAGCTGCATCAGCCCCTCGTACCTTCTCAGGTTAGTGAAATGTTTACACTAAAGCCAGATGGATGTATCTGATATCAAGAGGCCTTTGAGTGCTTTAACTTCACAAAGTGAGGCTCCATTTCTTCTAACCTTGTCATTTACAAAGAACAAGTGATGCCAGAGAAAAATACAAACAATGAGTATGATTTACTTACAGGAGGACGTGAGGACATCACGTCCACGCCAAGGAGCAGGCAACAGCAAGTTATTGGGGTAAATGTCTTGCATCTGGGGAACCGTAAGTTAAAGTAGTTCTATATTGAACTTTGAGAGGGATATAGTAACTATGAGACTAGGAAGTAAAATATCCAAAATGAAATGAACATGGGTTAGGCAACACCACAAGTTAAAGAGCCATCCCTGGCTGGGCATGGTGGCTCACACCTGTAATCCCAGCACTTTGGCAGACCGAGGCGGGTGGATCACCTGAGGTCAGGAGTTCAAGACCAGCCTGCCCAACTTGGTGAAACGCTGCCTTTACTAAAAATACAAAAATTAGCCAGGTATCGTGGCGCATGCCTGTAATCCCAGCTATCGGGGAGGCTGAGGCAGGAGAATCACTTGAACCTGGGAGGCGGAGGTTGCGGTGAGCTGAGATCATGCCATTGCACTCCAGCCTGGGCGATGAGCGAAATTCCCTCTCAAGAAATAAATAAATTAATTAATAAAGACCCAGCCCCCACCCTGGAATTATGAATCTTCGTTTGGTGCGGATCCCAAATCCTGTAAGAGAGCAATTCTCAGAGTCCGCAACTCCCCCTTTCATCCAGGTGCAGCCTTTGTGAGGGAGAACCACCGGCAACTCCAAGCCAGGATTGGGGACCTGAAAGGGGTGCTCGATGATCTCCAAGACAATGAGGTTCTCAGTGAGAATGAGAAGGAGCTGGTGGAGCAGGCAAAGACACGGCAGAGCAAGACCGACGCCCTGCTGAGCATGGTGGAGAAGAAAGGGGACCGGGCCCTGGAGCTGCTCTTCAGAAGCCTTAGTGAAAGGGACCCTTACCTCGTGTCCTATCTCAGACAGCAGAGTTTGTAAAGGGAGTCAGTCCGAGAGTGTGGAAGAGAGAATCCAGCGTTCTCATTGGAAATGAATGAGTAGAAATGCATCCTTGATTCCAGTGTCCAAAACAGAGGAGGGCTGGGTCACATTTGCCCATCACACAGGCTTTGGGGACAGATGCGTCACCTGGAAGATACCCATTGGCTGTATCCCCATGCCTTTCCCTCAAGAATATCTGAAGAAAAGAACAATCGTGCTTTTAAATCTTTTCTAACCGTGGCTCGATACATGACTATTCCATCCATTGACACGTTTCCCAAAGACCCAGGGTAAGTAAGTCAAGGCAGTTGTGTTTATGTATGACAGGCTCCAGAAAGGAAAATTCTCCTGATGAACCTGAAAACCAACTTTTATGGACACTCTGTTTGATGTCTCACCATTCCACCACAAAAAGCAGGAACGCTAACAAAACCTCTCAATCGAAGAGACTCAAGGTATTTCTTAATGGTATTGGTTTTATATACGTTGTCCCTTTAACATTTTATCTATTGCTGTTATTACTAGAATAATGTAAGTACGTTATTCTACAAGTACCCGGGAGGTGGAGGCTGCAGTGAGCCGAGGTCGCATCATCACATTCCAACCTGGGCGACAGATGGAGACTCCATCAAAAAAAAAAAAAAACCCTTGGGAAATTGCTATGTATCTTGTACTTTTAATCACTGAGTTTTGTATACCTTATTGACTGTTTCAATAGCTCTCAAGGAAAATGGCCTATTAACGGATTTCCAGATATTTCCCATTTCTGCCGCTCTTGATTTTGCAAGTTTCATTCTGCAGTTTTCTTTTTTGTCTGAAAAACTTTGATTTGTAGTTCTTTTAAAGCAGATCTGATAGCTATGACTTCTCTTTTCTTTCTTTCTTTTTTCTTTATTTTTTTTTTTTTGAAACAAAGTCTTGCTGTTGCCCAGGCTGGAGTGCAGCAGTATGATCTCAGCTCACTGCAACCTCCACCACCCAGGTTCAAGCAATTCTCCTGCCTTAGCCTCCCAAGTCGCTGGGGTTACAGGCGCCCACCACCACGCCCAGCTAATTTTTTGTATTTTTAGTAGAGATGGGGTTTCACCATGTTGGCCAGGCTGGTCTCGAACTCCTGACCTGAAGTGATCCACCCACCTCGGCCTCCCAAAGTGCTGGGATTACAGATGTGGCCCACCGCGCCCAGCCATGGCTCATCCTCGTATTGTAAGTAATTTTGATTTGTACCCTGGACATTTGAATGTTATGTTATGAGACTCTATGATTCATCTGTATTCGGCACAAAGTGTCCATTTTTTTTAAGTCTTCTATGAAGTGAGGTTTTCATGTTAGCTCATTTTTAAAGTCTGTGCAG
Organism: Theropithecus gelada; assembly: GCF_003255815.1. NCBI lineage: Eukaryota > Metazoa > Chordata > Mammalia > Primates > Cercopithecidae > Theropithecus > Theropithecus gelada. The sequence continues at coordinate 25,325,021 of NC_037687.1, read as the reverse complement.
TTCTGTCTATCCCGTGTGTGCCTGTGAGATTGGGCGGGGGTTGACCCGCTAGTGCGGGTCTCAGGGCCTTTAAATGGGAATTATATCACAGCAGTGGATGCCCAAGTTGGGGTTAAGCCTCGGAATTCATAAAAGTCTTCACGGACTCGCATTCTGCCGCTCCATGTGCTTTATTATTGTTATGGTGAGAGAAACGGCATTTTGTTATTTTTCTATACCCTCACTTGAAGTAGAACTGAACTTTTGCATTTGAAGATTGAACGCCATAATTGTATGAAAAAAATAAAAATGTCGTTATTAAAACAAAGCAAGGTATATATTCATATGAGTTTTATTGATTCATTTGAGTATGTGAAGTTAAAAATACAAGTCCATTAAAAAGAAGCCACTAGGCTTCTTTTCTAAGTGACGTGTGTCACTGAGAGCTGATGTTACCATTTCACTTCCAAAAGTCTTTTTCAGAAGATAGCGTTTTAATTAATGTTAACATAAAGTGTACGAAATATATTAGTTTACTAACTCTGCTTTTGTCATATCTTGATAAACTCTTTAAGAGCTAAAGACTAGATATTATAAAATTAGGACCCGTTTATCCAGTATATACATAATATATACAGTGTGGCAAAGATAAATGGAATGCAGGCTGGACGCAGTGGCTTACGCCTGTAATCCCAAAACTTTGGGAGGCTGAGGCAGGCGGATCACCTGAGGTTGGCAATTCGAGACCAGCCTGACAATAATGGAGAAACCCCTTCTCTACTAAAAATACAAAATTAGCCGGGCGTGGTGGCCCATGCCTGTAATCCCAGCTACTTGGGAGGATGAGGCAGGAGAATCGCTTGAATCTGGGACGCGGAGGTTGCAGTGAGCCGAGATCGCACCACTGCACTCCAGCCTGGACAACAGAGTGAGACTCTGTCTCAGAAAAAAAGAGTAAAGACTCCAAAGACCAAAGTTCCATTAACTGGCAAGTAATGGATCCAGGTCTACAACACTCTATCTCCTAATGTCGTCTCCAGATTAATTTTTTAAATCACCCAGGGCAGCAATCTGCAATGTCCTCTGGATCTGTGTCAACTCTTGTGTGGCAAATGACTGAAAGTTCAACTTCAATGGAATAAAAATATATAGAGTGTGTCCTGGCTCTACTGAATGCAAGGACAGGAGGTAGGACTGACCCCAGGGAGGCTGATCCATGGGCTCCAAAAACACCACAAGGAAGGAACGTTTCTCCAGGTGTCCACCCGGCCTTCCGTGGTGTTGGCTCCACACAGTATTCACATGAAGCCTCACATCTCACAAGAGACGACTGGGAGAAGAGCAAGGGCAGCCTGTGATCCCTCCCGATGAGGAGAAGGCTCCTCGGGATGTTGTAATGTCTCACAGACACATTTCCCATTCGGCCTATGTCTCCAGGAAGTCAGGGGAGCAGATTAAATTTTCAAAATTGCCGGGCGCGGTGGCTCAAGCCTGTAATCCCAGCACTTTGGGAGGCCGAGGCGGGCGGATCACAAGGTCAGGAGATCGAGACCATCTCCTGGCTAACACGGTGAAACCCCGTCTCTACTAAAAATACAAAAAACTAGCTGGGCTAGGTGGCGGGCGCCTGTAGTCCCAGCTACTTGGGAGGCTGAGGTAGGAGAATGGCGTAAACCCGGGAGGCGGAGCTTGCAGTGAGCCGAGATCGCGCCACTGCACTCCAGCCTGGGGGACAGAGCAAGGCTCCGTCTCAAAAAATAAATAAATAAATAAATAAATTTTCAAAATCACGCCTAGGGTCAAGATGGCTGGCTGGACACAGCCCGGAAGCACCACTCCCACCGAGAGAAACCAAGATACTGGGTAAACCAGCAGACTTAGAGCAGATCTTCGGAGAGAAAACACCAAGAGCTGATACAGAGGCGATGCAGACGCCAGGGCTGAAGAACGAGGAACCTGGGAATGTGGTGTGGGGTAGCGGAACGCTAGGGCCAGTTCCCAGCACTGAAAGGCTCCTAGGGGAGGGGTGAGTGAAGGGACAGAGGGACGGCAGGCTCTCACCACAGACCGCTGATGTCCCAGCTATAGGAGACCGCACGCCTTCCATAGACTTTTTTTTTTTCTTTTGAGACGGAGTTTCGCTCTTGTTGCCCAGGCTGGAGTGCAATGGCACGATCTCAGCTCACTGCAACCTCCGCCTCTCAGCTTCTAACAATTCTCTTGCCTCAGCCTCCCGAGTAGCTGGGATTACAGGCCTGTGCCACCACGCTCAGCTAATTTTTGTATTTTTTTTTTTTTTTGTATTTTTTTTTTTTTTTTTAGTAGAGACGGGGTTTCACCATGTCAGCCAGGATGGTCTCGATCTCCTGACCTCGTGATCCGCCCGTCTCGGCCTCCCAAAGTGCTGGGATTACAGGGTTGAGCCACCGCGCCCGGCCAATTTTTGTATTTTTAGTAGAGACACGGTTTCACCATGTTGGCCAGGCTGGTCTCGAACTCCTGACCTCATGATCCACTCGCCTCAGCCTCCAAAAGTGCTGGGATTATAGGTGTGAGCCACCGCGCCCGGCCTCCATAGACATTTTGTCAGAGACATGTGAACCAGAGCAACTCCATCTTGAGTAGGAGCTGGACAAAATGAGGCTGAGACCTACCCGGCTGCATTCCCATAAACACTTGGTTTATTGATGGTAGTTCTTCAAGGCCCAATCGTCAGTCACCGGCAAGGGCAGGCTATGCTGTAGCGTCTTTCACATCTGTCATTGAAGCTACTGCCCTGCCCCCTTCCACTGCCTCTCAACAAGCCAAACTCATTGCTTTAACCCAGGCTGTTATCCTTGCAAAGGGACTACGTGTCAATATCTACACTGATTCCAAGTATGCCTTCCACATCCTACATCACCATGCTGTTATATGGGCAGAAAGAGGTTTTCTCACTACACAAGGTTCCTGCATCGTCAATGCTTCCTTAATAAAACTTCTCCTTCAGGCTGCTCCACTGCCCAAGGAAACCGGAGACAATGCTTATGCTGATAATGCAGCAAAGGAAGCAGCTAGTTTCCCCACATCTGTCCCTCATGGCCAGTTGTTTTCCTTCTCATCTATCACTCCCGCCTATTCTCCCACTGAAACTATTACCTATCAATCCCTTCCTCAAGGGATTGGGGAAGGAATTTCCCTCATTTCCCTTACTCAAGGCAAATGTCCCTTGAGTAAGGGCACCTATAGTGAGAAATGAGAATGCATTAAATGTGGACTAATACTGGAGGTTCAGGTAAGCCACAGAGACGTAGCTACATGGCATATTATGTCCTGTTTAAGTCATAGGTAGGAATACTTTCAACTGTACAGAAAACGTACAATCTCATATGACAAACACCTATCATCAAGTACATAATATAAAATGAGCTATTTATTTAACTCCTTTAACAAGTACATTTTAAGTACTATCCTCAGGCAAGTGCCACAACCGGAGGCAATCAGCCAGGCCAAACGAACGTCCAGTTATAAACTACAACCTCTCAATGTATAATGTTACCCACGAAACACATACAACAAATGCCAAAATGTTTACTGTGCCTGTGTGACTGTCTTAGAAATATGTAATATGATGAACATGACTTTCTCTGTACTTTCAACTTTTATAATGTTCACATTTGTCATACATAAATACATGAATATATTTCATCTGGCAAAATGTTTTCCATTTTCCTTACAATCGAAATGTATTTCGAAGATGGGTGTTTTAAATTCAGAGTCTACCGACTGTGGGTCTTCTTTCTCATGAGCAGACCAAATACAATGTGAAGGGAATCACGGGGAGTCCTGGCGGGGGAGGTCTGCAGAGGCACCCCATGGACACAGAACAGGACACGAATCATGAGGTGATCATACTCGAGATGTCTCAGATAGAGCTCAGCCAAGATTTTGTAAAATTATTGAGGAGGATTTCATGCTAGAAATGATTACGCTAGATGGTATTATTATTCCAGTGAGTGGACACCTTAGGAAGGAGAGACTGGAGGGGTCCCAGAGACGTCCAGCAGCTACTGATGTTCTGTTTCTTGATCTGGGTGTGAGTTTACATGGTGGTGTCCACTGTAACGATTCAGGAATTGTTTATATTCTGAATGTGTACTATTTTTGTTGTACTTGAAAAGTGGAAAAGAAAAACCTTAGCTGATACTTTTGAAGGAGGGCATGCTTAATGATGAAGCCTGAATGGGATCTGAAATATTTTCAAAATAAAAATTTCCAATTCCATTGGTCAAAGAGATGAAGCTCCGTTGGACAGCAGGACATACATAGAGCATTAATGAAATATGTCAGCACACCCCTGATAAGGTATAGGTGTCATTATAGGTGGATTTATGCAGATATGAGACGTATACCAATGAATTCTGTGTAAAGGAGTGAATCTCCAAGTACTTTGAAACTCTCGATCTGCACTATTCTTTATACCTCTTATCATCTGTACATATATTTTTTCCATTCCATGATCATTCTATATACTCTCTCTAGTTATCGTGTTTTGTATGTTTAGGTCACTGATATATAGCCAACCCCTAAACTGCTGCCTGAAATACGTGAGGTGGACAAACATATTTGTTGAATGAATTTTAAAAGTGGCTTAGAGCAGTGCGGTTTAACAGAAATATAATGCAAAGTCTAGATGTAATTTTAGGTATTTCAATAGCTGCGTTAAAAAGGAGCAAAACCAAGCAGAAAAACCTCCTTTTAATTATATGTAATATGTTCATTTAACTCCCCAAATAATAACTTGAACATATAATCAATGTGAATATTGTTTCTATGATACTTATGTATGATTATTCATAGTAAGACATTATAATCTCTTTTAAAAATTAATGAAATGTTAAACCTAAAGCCATAAAAACCCTAGAAGAAAACCTAGGCAATACCATTCAGGACATGGGCATAGGCAAGGACTTCATGACTAAAACACCAAAAGCAATGGCAACAAAAGCCAAAATAGACAAATGGGATCTAATTAAACTAAAGAGCTTCTGCACGGCAAAAGAAACTACCATCAGAGTGAATACGCAACCTACAGAATGGGAGAAAATTTTTACAATCTACTCATCTGACAAAGAGCTAATATCCCGAATCTACAAAGAACTTAAACAAATTTACAAGAAAAATCAAACAACCCCATCAAAAAGTGGGCAAAGGATATGAACAGACACTGTTCAAAAGAAGACATTTATGCAGCCAACAGACACATGAAAAAATGCTCATCATCACTGGCCGTCAGAGAAATGCAAATCAAAACCACAATGAGATACTATCTCACACCAGTTAGAATAGTGATCATTAAAAAGTCAGGAAACAACAGGTGCTGGAGAGGATGTAGAGAAATAGGAACACTTTTACACTGTTGGTGGGGCTGTAAACTAGTTCAACCATTGCGGAAGACAGTGTGGCAATTCCTCAAGGATCTAGAACTAGAAATACCATTTGACCCAGCCATCCCATTACTGGGGATACACCCAAAGGATTATAAATCATGCTGCTATAAAGACACATGCACACGTATGTTTATTGCAGCACATTCACAATAGCAAAGACCTGGAACCAACCGAAATGTCTATCAATGACAGACTGGATTAAGAAAATGTGGCACATACACACCATGGAATACTATGCAGCCATAAAAAAGGATGAGTTCATGTCCTTTGTAGGGACATGGAGGAAGCTGGAAACCATCATTCTGAACAAACTGTTGCAAGGACAGAAAACCAAACACCACATGTTCTCACTTGTAGGTGGGAATTGAACAATGAGATCACTTGGACACAGGAAGGGGAACATCACACACTGGGATGTGTCGTGGGGTGGGGGAAGTGGGGAGGGATTGCATTAGCAGATATACCACGAGATATACACGGGTTATGAGTAATAACCTCCTGCAGCATCTTAGTCTAGTGTTTGATAACTAACCTGAGTACCAGATTGTTTAAGTAAAACTTTAAGCAACTGCATATAATGTTGCTCTTCAATAGACAAAGTCTGCCCCATGTTACTCTTATTCAGAAACTTTCCATTCCTAGTACTCTTCAGGGCACTGACCTTATATCCCAGTACCTCCTTAGGGCACTGGCCTTGTATCTGCTGACAGCGGCAGACTCTTCCCCGGGTTTCTGATTCGTCTGGTCAGTTTCACTTTCTCTGCTTCAGCAGACCTTCTTTGCCCACGTCCCTGTTTGGGCACCGCTTGTCGCTGTCAGTTGCTACTGGATTGAACGAAGGGGGACAAATGCAGAAATAAAGACAAAGACAAAAAGATCTACTTTAAAAGAAGGGGTCGGGGTCTCCTTGCTCTTAGTGAACAAGGGCCCAGAACTTTTACAGCCCTTCGTATTTATTAGGTAGAAAGGGCAGGGAGGGAGAGGTAATGGTTGGTCAGCTGCTTGATTTATCACAGGTTCACAAAATTGCTTTCTTTGTACAACAGGCTTCAGATGTTCCTAGAGATAATCACAAGGAACACTGTGCTTGGGGTGCAACTGCCCTCAGCACCCCTTCTGGTGGCAGATGCAGCTGTCAGTTTTCCAACATCCTGCTTTCATGTGAATAGTTTCCTGTTTGCTGATATAGCCTCCAGTGGTATGCTGAGTTGATCACAACCCTCATTCTTTCGGCCTGTAACACCCCCAGATGTGATAAAGAAGCCTAGAGGACCCCCAGTGGAAGAAACACGTAAAAAACTACACAGACTGCTTCATAAGATTTCGTAAGATTTCAAGATTCTTTTCATGGCAAGACATAATACAGTAACATTCGGATGGAGAGGAGGCCATCGACACCCAGGGAGCCACACAGAGGAGGTTGCTCCTGAAGAAATGTAATAGCAAGCTGGCACTGCAGAAGAGGGGGTTTTTGTATAGGACACTTTAGGTGGGGTTAGCTAGGTTTCAAGGGCTTTCCATGGATTGGCTAATTTGCATAATTCTGCAGGTTATGGGACATGGGGGCTATTTCTAGTTGTTTGGTACATGGGCCAAGGGCCATTGGGGTGAGTGCATTATGGCCCCAGAGTTTGAAGCCAAATAAGAAGAGAAGTGTTGGAGGTTGATTTAATCAGCTGCTCGAGAAGCACTGAAAGGCCACCACCCACGGCTTCAAAACTGGGCAGGACAACATTGAAAGACATAAAGGGAGACAGACAGAGAGATCAACAGGTGTAGAACCAGTGGTTGTCAATTTCAGGGGAAATTTTTGTTAGAAAATAAGGAGTGAGTTTGTCATTACTTTTTTTTTTTTTTTTTTTTCCCAGACAGGGTCTCGCTCTGTTGCCCAGGCTGGAGTGCAGTGGCACGATGACAGCTCACTGCAGCCTCAAACTCCTGGGCTCATGCAATCCTCCCACCTCAGCCTCCTGATCAGCTGGGACTGACTGCAGGTGTCCACCACTGTGCCCAGCTAATTTTTGTATTTTTTGTAGAGAAGGGGTTTCACCATGTTGCCCAAGCTGGTCTCAAACTCCTGGGTTCAAGCGATCCACCCATCTTGGCCTCCCAATGTGTTGGGATTATAGGCGTGACACACTGCCTATAAAAAAAATCATGACTTTTTTTTTTTTTTTTTTTTTTTAACAGCTGGGATTCCCCTCATGGCCTCTTTTCCTGTATACTCCCACATCCTTTAACTTCAGCATACTTGCTTCCTCTGGGAGACTTTGCCTTAGATTTGCTGACCTCCCCACACACTCTGCTGGGTTCTGGATCCCTGCTCTGTGCACCTCTAACTCACTGTACATCATATCTCCACAACTGGACATAATGTCCTGATATTATCATTGTGTGCCTATATGTCTGTCATACTTACCACGCTGCACTCCTGGAGGACGGGAACCTGATCTCATTCATCTGCTTGGCCATTCCCCAATGCCCACTGCAGGGTGGGACAGGTAGCAGATGCTTGATAAACGTTTCCTGAAAAATAAATGAATCAGATCCCCGTGATCATCTGTTGCTGTTGTTTATCGAACACACCATGTGTCAAGTGCTTGGCTAATGCTTCCTATGCACAGTTGCATTTAATCCTTACAGCAATATCATTAAATCAGCACTCTTGCTGTCCCTATTTCATGGGAGGCTGAAGCTTAGAGAGGTGATGTAAACAACATGATGCCAGCCTGAAGGAGAGACTGCTCATATGAAAGTGCTGGGGGAGAAAGAGAGACAGATACACACACACACACACACATACACACACACCTACAAGGGAGGAGAGAAGAGAAGGGAGGAAGGAAGGAAGGAAGGGAGGGAGGGAGGGAGGGGGAAAGGGATGGGAGGGGAGGGGAGGGGATGGGAGGGAAGGGGAGACAAGACTAGCACTGAGATTTATTTTCCTTTTTTTTTTTTTTTTTTTGAGATGGAGTCCCACTTTGTCTCCCAGGCTAGAGTGCAATGGCAGGATCTTGGCCTACTGCAACCTCTGCCTCCCGGGTTCAAGTGATTCTCCTGCCTCAGCCTCCTGAGTAACCGGGATTACAGGCGTCTGCCACCACACCCAGCTAAGTTTTGTATTTTTAGTAGAGATGGAATTTCACCATGTTGGTCAGCTGGTCTTGAACTCTTGACCTCAGGCGATCCACCTGCCTCAGCCTCCCAAAGTGCTGAGATTATAGGCATGAGCCACCACACTCAGCCTATTTTTCGAAGGAAGGAAGGAAGGAAGGAAGGAAGGAGGGAGGGAGGGAGGGAGGGCAGGCAGGGAGGCAGGCAGACACACACTAGGATTAAGATTTATTTTTCTTAAAGAGTGGTCAGGCCAGACATGGTGGCACATGTTTATAGTCCCAGCAACCTGGGAGACTGAAGCAGGAAGATCACTTGAGCCCAAGAGTTTGAGGCTGCAGTAAGCTATGATCATGCCACTGCAGTTCAGCCTGGGCAACAGAGTGAGACCCTGTCTCTTAAAAAATAATAATAATAAGAGAGAGTAGTGGTCAGTAGGATTCAATAATTATTTTATTTAATACACTAGCATTTATTGGGTGCCTATATGTTGAGTTTCCAGTGATGAACAAGATGCCTGCTGTTATAACCCCAGAAGGTGGATGGAGACAGATAGATACTGAACTCCTGGTGCTCAGTTATGGATGTTTCTCGATTATCCACCCAACATCCATCCCTCTTCCCTCTTCTTAAAAGGGCCCATGTCTGATTTCCAGCGTCCGCTCCTCACACATCCTACGAACATCAAAAAAACCTGTTGCCACCTCCACCTCCAAGGATATTTCACTCCCCTAATCACAATTATAGATTTACATGAGGGGCAAGTGACTTAGGCCCAGTCATGGGGGAGCCAGTTTTGGAGCTCTTGTTACAATGCTGGGAGTGGGGCCTGGAGTAAACCAGCTGGGGCACCCATGGTTGAGTGGTGCAGGGTAGTCCATCTGCCTCTTTTATAAGCACTGTGAAAACTCCATTTCAACATTTCTGACTTTACTCACAGAAGTAAAGGCTTTTGTGGCTGTAGCCAAACGGAGTCCAAAGGGACTCAGGAATATGCCAAACTGCTACCTCCTTCCAGGCGGACTGTCTGGATTGTGCTCTGATTAATTTGCCATAGGTTCCTCCCTCTCCAGGGATGGCCTGGCTCCAGCCATTCTGCAACCAAAAGCATAACCAGCCCCTTCCTATACATATATACATACACACACACATACACACACACACACATATATATATACATATACACACACATATATACACACACATATATACATACACACACATACATACACACACACACATACACACACATATATATATACATATACACACACACATATATACACATACACACACACATATACACACACACACATATATATACATATACACACACACATATATACATACACACACACACACACACACACACACATATATATATATATATCTTTTTTTGAGACAGAATCTCGCTCTGTCACCCAGGCTGGACTGCAGTGGCGCGGTCTCAGCTCACTGCAACCTCCGCCTCCCGGGTTCAAGCCATTTTCCTGTCTCAGCCTCCCGAGTAGCTGGCACTACAGGCGCCCGCCACCAGGCCCGGCTAATGGTGAAACCCTGCCTCGACTAAAAATACAAAAATTAGCCAGGCGTGACGGCATGTACCTGTAATCCCGGCTACTTGGGAGGCTGAGGCAGGAGAATCGATTGAAACCAGGAGGCAGAGGTTGCAGTGAGATGAGATCGCTCACTCTCCATCCCTCCAGTTCCCAGGCTGTTAGTCTAATTTCTCCCGCGAGGTCTCTAATCCCCGTCCCCTTCCACTCCAGGGTTACTGTGGCAACGCCAACCTTTGAATTCCCCTCCTGCGCGCTGAGCGGCTCGTAACCATGGAGACCGAAGCAGGTTTCCCGCCCCCGCCTCGTCACCCAGAGACTGCAGCCCCAGGGCCCAGACCCTTTGGACAAGGAGAGCCGAGCGGGCCCCACAATGCTCCGTGGGTAAAGGGGTCCTCCCCACTCCTCTCCTGCCTGCCGACGAAGGAAACACGCCGCAACATGCACAAGCTCAGACCGAGTTCTGGGCCCGCGGATTCTACTGCGCAGGCCCTCACGCTTAGGAAAGGGACTCGGGCGCGAAAGCGCTGGTGGCGCTCAGCCTGCTGGGAGTTGTAGTTTTCTGGCTGCTACCGCAGGAGATACAGGTGGCCAATGGGTGAGCTGGATGGAGGTAAGAACAAGGTTAAGGAAGCTGGGATCTTCGTGCAGGTTGGATCGTCACCATAGCAACAATGAAGCATCACGAAGTGCTAGTTCTGCTAGGCAGTCTGCCATTTTCATTCTTTCATCTTTTTTTTTGTTTTAACTCAAAGCTTACTTTGCAACAGGCACTGTTCTAGGCACTGGGGATACAATGGAAAACAAAATAGAGCTTATATTTTGGCGGGAGGAGATCGACAATAACGGTGAACACATGTTACTGGAAAAGCAGTATGTTAATAAGTAATTGGGCTGCTTTGGGAAAAAATGGAAATGCAGGCAATGTTAGAACACTGGCATACACACTAATTCATTTATCCTCACAAAGCCCTATAGACCGGTACTATTATGACCCCTCAACTGTAACATAGGCTGAACAACTGAAGGTCACATGACAAGGAAGTAGTGGAGCTGGGATTTGAACCCAGGCAGTCTGGCTTCATACTTGATAAGCTTAACCACAATGCGAAATTGGTAAATAGCTGTGTGGCATAATTTCAGGTAGTGATAAGTGCTGTGAAGGATAAAGCAAAGAAAGGGGCTGGGGTGGCTCTTTAGAGAGACTACTTAGGGATGGCTTTCAGGAAGAGGTGGCATTTGAGCAGGGGCCTGAGGGATTGATGTGACTTGTGATAAAAGAAAAACTTCAGACTAATTAAATTTAAAGAAGTTTAATTGGCTGAGCACGGTGGCTCACGCCTGTAATTCCAGCACTTTGGGAGGCCGAGGAGGGTGGATGGCTTCAAGTCAGGAGTTTGAGACCAGCCTGGTCAACATGGCGAAACCTTGTCTCTACTACAAATACAAAAATTAGCTGGTTGTGGTGACGGGCACCTGTAGTCCCAGCTACTCGGGAGGCTGAGGCACAAGAATTGCTTGAACCCAGAAGGTGGAGGTTGTAGTGAGCTGAGATCGCGCCATTGCACTCCAGCCTGTGCAACAGAGCGAGACTCCATTTCTAAATAAATAAATAAAGTTTAATTGAGCCAATGAAGGATTCACGAATCAGGCAGCCTCGGGCCAGAGTAGGCTGAAACTCCAGCAGAGCCATGTGGTGGAAGATTTATGGACAGAAAAAGGAAAGTGACGTACAGAAAACCGAAGTCAGGTACAGAAACAGCTGGATTGATTACAGCTCGGCGTTTGCCTTATTTGAACACAATTCAAACAGTTGGCTACATTTGATTGCCCAAAATTTGGTGATTGGCACAAGTGTAGGCCACCTTCTGTTTACATCTCCACTTGTTATAGTTCACGACGTCCAGAAAAACCTTCAGGCTGAACTTAAAATACGTAAGGAGACAGCTTTAGGCTAAACTTGATTTAACATTGGTGGACATGTGGGGCATATGGAGGGTTAAAGGTCACTAACCTTTAGTTTCCTCTTGCCTTCCTGAAGGGCCACATACTGTAATACCTGCAGTTCCCTCCAATAAGAACGTACTTCTTCATTCTCTTTTCCTGGCAAACACATTCTTCAAGGTCCAGTTCTGTGAAGATCCTTCTGCCTGTTTTTTTCTAAATTTATTTGTATTTGTTTATGGTCACATACATCTTTTCCTGGTCTGGACTCATCCAGTCCATTCGTCACAGTAAAGCTTCGGGGGCAGGGGAGGTGGTTATTCTAACGTACATCCAATCAAGCCGCTCTCTGTTTAAAACCTTTTGAAGGCTTCCCATACCTCCCAGGATAAAGACTCACCTCATCATCTATCTTTAAGGGCTTGCAAATCTCACTCTCCAAATCTCTCCCTCTCTCACACTCTGACCCAGCTACCCTGGCCCATCTTCTGTTTATCTTATGGGCTGAGCTCTTTTCCACCCCAGGGCTCTGTGTGTTATTTGGTGAATGAATTAATGAATTAATTCAGTTTCCCGTCACTAACCAGATAACCCACATCTAAGAATCTAATGATAAAACAGGCAAGTGGAGAAGTTTTGGATTTGGTCTGCACTCAGTTGCTGTTGTTTGCCTTCCCAGGATCCCTCCTGCCTCCTTTTCTTTCCTTCCTTCCCTTCCTTCCTTCCTTCCTTCCTTCCTTCCTTCCTTCCTTCCTTCCTTCCTTCCTTCCTTCCTTCCTTCCTCCCTCCCTCCCTCCCTCCCTCCCTCCCTCCCTTCCTTCCTTCCAGCAGAGTAGCTGCTTTCATTTTTTTAAAAAAGCCTATTTCAGATAATTGTAGGTTTATGATCAGTCGCTTTGCTTTTCAAAGTATAACATGCATACTAGGATCTTGTTAGAATGAGATTCTGATTCTGTAGTTTTGGAGTGGGTCTGAGAATCTGCATTTCTTTCTTTTTTTTTTTTCCTTTCTTTTTTTTGAGATGGAATTTTACTTTGTCGCACAGGCTGGAGTGCAGTGGACCCACCTCAGCTCACTGCAACCTCTGCCTCCCGGGTTCAAGCGATTCTCCTGCCTCAGCCTCCCGAGTAGCTGGGACTACAGGCGCACCACCACGCCCAGCTGATTTTTGTATTTTTAGTAGAGGCGGGGTTTCACCATGTGTGTTGGCCAGGATGGTCTCAATCTCCTGACCTCAGGTGATCCGCCCACCTCAGCCTCCCAAAGTGCTGGGATTACAGGTGTGAGCCACCACACCCGGCCTGAATTGTCTTTTATCTTGAGTTCCTTCATTGCTACTCAAAGTCTGCTCCACAATCCAGCAGCAACCACATCATTGGAGAGCTTGCTAGAATTTTGGGCCCCATCTTAGACCTACCGAATCCAACTCTGTATTTTAAAAAGGTGCCCAGGTGACTCATGACCACACTACAATTTGAAAAGTGCTGAGCTACTTCAACCTGGACTTTGTCGACCTGTAATAGAATTAAATCCCCTTCATCGGTTGCGACAACAGAAACCCCAACTCAGACTTCCCTAAATCATTAAGGTATCTTTGATTGGCCAGGTGCAATGGCTCACATCTGTAATCCCAGCATTTTGGGAGGCTGAAGCGGGGGCATTGCTTGAGGTCAGGAGTTTGAGAATAGCCCAAGTAACATTTAAAAAAAAAAAAAAAAGAGAAAGAAAGAAAGAGAAAGAGAAATTAGCTAGGTGGTAGCATGAGCCTATAGTTCTAGTTACTCAGGAGGCTGAGCCGGAGGATTCCTTGAGCCCAAGAGTTGGAAGGCTGCAGAGAGCTATGTTTGTGCCACTGCACTCCAGTCTGGGCCAGCGCGAGACCCTGTCTCTAACAAAAAAAGATATATTTTACTTAAGAAGCCCCATGGTAGAGCAGACTCCAGAGACTCAACTAAGCCAAGCAAAGATCCTGATTTTCTTCATCTCAGCTCTGTCATCCTCAGTGTGGACTTCATTATCACACCATACCAAGGCCTGATCATGTCTCTAGGCCTTCTTAGGAGTGAGAGAATCTTCATTAGAAGCCTCCTAGGCCGGGCGCAGTGGCTTACGCTTATGATTCCAGCACTTTAGGAGGCTGAGGCGAGCAGATCACCTGAGGTCAGGAGTTTCAGACCAGCCTGGCCAACATGGTGAAACCCCGTCTCTACTAAAAATACAAAAATTCGCCAGGTGTGATGGCACACACCTGTAATCCCAGCTACTTGGGTGGCTGAGGCATGAAAATCACTTGAACCTGGGAAGTGGAGGTTGCAGTGAGCTGGGAACGTGCCACTGCATTCCAGTCTGGGTAACAGAGCAAGACTCTATCAAAAAAAAAAAAAAAAGCGTCCTAGTTCTGAACACAGTGGCTCACACCTGTAATCCCAGCACTTTGGGAGGCTGTGGCAGGAGGATTGCTTAACCTGAGGAGTTCAAGACCAGCCTGAGCAACATAGCAAGACCCTGTCTCTACAAAAATATAAAAATAAAAAAAAGAAGCCTCCCACCTCAACCTGAGCAGACTCGTTGACCAGGACTGGGTCACATGCCCATTCTGTGGCCAGGACATTTGGCACGAGTCAGTCATTTGAAGGTGGAATTGACTCCTGTCAAGAAGTTGCCGCTGGGATGTACTGGTCCAGATGATGGAGGAAGCAGCTTGAGTTGCAATGGAGATGAATTCATTGAGGATCCTCTATCCATCTGGCCCCAGGAGGCCTCGTTGGTGGAAAGAATGACGGAACGCTGGACCATCTCAACTGTTCCCTGGATCTGGGACTCCCAACCAACCCCAGAAGCGAAGAACTCATCACGGAAACCAAAATAAGATTGTTTTATTCCAATTCTGAAGCACAATAGTCCGAACAATTCCCTTCCCCTGCTGGAGACTCTCCCAATCCCCAGTGCCCCCCCACCCTTCAGAAGGCGAAGGGGGTCGATGTCTCCAGGTCTCAAGAGAAAAACTAAAACCACGCCCCTTCCGTTTCTTCTCTACCCATCTCCTAGGCATTTCCTTTGTCTCATCTCCGATTTTTCTTCCCCCTCCTACATCCTGTCCCTTCCTCTCCTGCTTCCCCCAGCTTTTCCTCATATCTTCATTTCTGTCTCTTCATTTCTTGTCCTCTCTCCTCCATTTCCGGCTCCCCTTTCCATCTTTTCTCGCTTATCTCCTCTCCTTCGTCTGTCTTCCGTACTTTCTCCCTTTCCCCGTCTCCCCCTGCGCTCCCTAGATTGGCCAGTCTACTCTTGCCAGACACTCCCCGGATCATCATCGCTTCCTCCCCCTCCCCCCAGCTCTGCCCCTTTCCTTCCTTCTGCCCCAGCCTGACCCTGTCTACACCTCTCACCACATGCTTCCTCTCCAGAGGGAAGCCCTCAGAATCCGCCCTGGCCATCAACACCTTCCCCAGCTGTGGCTCCAGGACCTCAGAGACCACTGTCACCTTGCCCTTGGACCCAGAGAGGCAAACTGCCATGAGGAGGTCCCTGGATGACCCAGGAGGTGGCCAGGGGGACTGGAGTGGTCTCCTTGGCCTCAGCCCTATTATCTTTGGGATCGAAGAATGCCCTCCGACCCTCCCGGTGGAGGGTGGTGGGCAGAGGCATGAAGGGTCAGGGCTCTGGGGCTCTCCCCCAGCAATCCCTGAGCAGGTCCATGTGGAATAAGGCTGCCCCAGTGAGGAGGCGCGCTGCAAAGAGGTGTCTGCAGGGCAGACGGCGGGCGGCATGGATTGAGCAGCTGCAGCGTGTCAGGGCCCCATCCAGGAAGAAGTCCGAGGTGCCGTCCTTAAGGGCAAAACCGGCTCCGGTCCAGTGGAAACCCCGGGTCCCATGCTGCCTAGCAAAGGCCAACTCCTCGGCCACCAGGTCTGCCAGCTCTGGCCCGCAGGCTGCTCGGAATTTGGCCAGGGGTTCCCAGTCCACCTCCTCCTCTCCTGGGGGCCGGCAAAGCCTCTTTGGTTCCCTGGGGCCATCTTCGCCTCCTTCCTGCAGGCCGTCACCTGCAGCCAGGTGTTCGCTCCTCACCACTGCCCATTCTGGGCTGCCTTCCAATACAGTCCCCACCGGGGTGCCACACACGACTCCATTCCCCAGCCCTAGACACCGCCCTCCCGCGTCTGCCCACTCCATCCCTCGTCCAGCTCGGCTCTTGGGGCCCACAGACCGGGCTCCCCCTCCATCTCCATTCTCCACGCCTGTGATCCTCGTGTCTCCCAGCTGGACCAAAACGATATCCTCCAGGCCCCTTTTTCTTTTGGCTCCCACCCTCGCTCCCCTCTCCTCTGCAGTCTCTGGCCCTCTCCTCCTCTCATCTTCCCACTGGGGTCCCCTTGGGTCTCCGTTCTCAGGGGCCAACTCCAGGGACTTCTCCAAGGGGATCCCCCTCAAGTTTCTGACCTCCAGCGCCCTCCCCTTCTCTACTTCTGACTGTGGCCCCTTCCATTCTGCCGTTCTCAGTCCCCCTGCCTTTTCATCGTGCAGCTGCGCCCCCCTCCAGGGGCTTCCTTCAAGACTCCTGACCCTCTCATAGTCAAACTGGGTCCCCCTCAGGTCGGTGGTCTCCAGCGCCCTACCGCGATCCTCCAACTGGGCCACCCTCCAGGTATATCCTTCCAATCCTCGTAGCGCCTGGTCCTCCAATTGGGCCGCCCTCCAGACATAACCTTCCAGTCCCCAATCTTTCTCACCCTCCAACTGGGGCCCCCTCCAGTCCCTAATCTCTGGCCCTTTCAGGTGCCCTTTCTCCAACTGCGACCCTCTCAAGACACCTCCTTCCAGTCCCCTCGGCTTCTGATTCTCCGACTGGCCCCCTCTCCAATCTCTGATCTGCAGCGCCCTCCCCTTCTCACCTTCGAACTGAGCCCCGCCCCAGTCTCTGGTTTCCAGTGCTCTTGCCCACTTCTTCTCCATTTGGGCCCCCCTGCAAATACTTGCTTCTTTCGAAGCCTCTCCCCAGTCGCCTGTCTCCAGGCCCCTCACCCTCTCGTTCTCCACCTGGGGCCCCCTCCCCGGCTCATCCTCCAGCCACGGCTCCCCGCCATCGGGCCCCTCGGGCACCGACTCGCCGGCCGCGTCGGCCCACTGCATGGCCACTAGGTCGCGAAGGCACTGTGCCACGCCACGCGAGGGGCTGAGACGGCGCAGCAGTCGCCGGCGATGGCCTCGCACCAGGGCGCACGCGTCCAGGTCTCGGGCCGCCTCGAAAGCGCGGAAGCGGACCCACATGTCGCGGCGGGGCTCCCAGTTGCGCTCGAAGTAGTCCACGAAGGCGGCTGGGCCGTGGGCGTGGAGCTCGGCCAGCGCCTCGTCGTAGGCGGCGGGCGACGACGCGCCAGCCAGGCGGCACAGGCGCGACCACAGGCCGGGGTCCTCGCGGCCGGCGCCGCCCAACTCCTGCGCCTTGCTGAAGAGCGTCTCCAGGCCCTGCGCGCGGCAGATCTGCACGCGCGCACAGGGCAGCAGCTGGCGCACTGCAGGCAACTGCGCCGCCACCTCGGGCCCGGCGGTGAGGCAGCGCACGCGGCCCTTGACGTCTGGTGCACTCTGCAGCAGCGACGCAAGTGCGAAGCGCAGCAGGCTCGGCGTGCCCGGGCGTGCCACGCAGCAGGCAGCCTGGCGCGCACGGCCCGAGCCGTCCACGCACAGCACGGCCAGCAGATCCAGCGCGCCCTGCAGCCCCGGCAGCCGGTCCACCAGCAGCATGCGCGGGAAGCGCCGCAGCAGCGCCCTGGTGCGCGACGTCAGAAAGAACACCGTCTCCACCACTGCCTGGTCTTCCACGAACACCAGCTTCACCTGCGGGCGGGGGCAGGGAGGCAAGGAAAGAGGTCAGAGGATGCTGGGGTCTCCCCGTCCAGCTCCCCGACCTCGGTTTCCCCTTCTACGGAAATGGGAACCCATTCATTCTTGCCTGCATATGCATTTATTCTTTTGACCGGCAGGAGGCAGTGCAGAGAAATGGTTAAAAACAGACTGGAGCCGGATTGCCTGGATTTGAGATCCGGGCACCACACAGCTATGTGATTTTTTGCACATGACACTTTTAGCTTCTCTGAGACTCAGTTTCCTCCGCCGGAAGCTGGCTATTCATTCCTCCGTGTGCTGAGAGGCAGTCTAGGTAGTGGGTCTCAAAATGTGGGCCCTGGACCAGCAAAATCACTATCAGTTCCTGGCACCTTGACAGAAATGCACCTTCTCGGGGCCACGTCAGACCTATTGAGCCTGAAACTCTGGGAGCGGCCCCGGCAATCTAGTTTGACAAGCCCTCCAGGGGACTCCTATGCATGCTTAAGTTAAGGATGACTGGTCTAGTGGTAATGAGCTTCGATTGTGGAGGCAGATCATTTAGCTTTGAGTCCTACCCCCACCACTTCTGAACCTGGTAATTTAACCTCTCTGTGCCTCAGTTTCCTCCTTAACCTCCATATTCCCTGATTCTCCCTTCTAGAAACTGAACATTCCTTTCTCCACGCACTGAGAGGCAGGACAATGGTGAAAAGCGTGGCCTCTGAGGCCAAGATCCCTGGGCTGAGATCTTGGAGACGCTTCCTCGCTGTGTGCCTTTCTGCCAACTTCCCTAACCTCCCTTTCATTTGTAAAGTGATGATAATAAGAGCATCTCTGTGATTGGAAAAATGAGATGCAGTCAAGCATTTAGAACATTGCCTGGTACATATAATATTACTGTTACTACGTATCAACACATAGTAAGTGTTCTGAAAGTGGTCATTATAATTATCATCTCTGTTCAAACACCACGTCATCAAGGTCTTCTCTGACCTTCCCAACTAAGCAAACACCCCATCTCTCTCTGGCTCCTTCTGGCCATGGCACTTACCACCCTTTGGCAAGTCATATCTTCATTTGCTCATCTGCCCATTGCCTGCTTGCCCTCCTTAGGATGTAAGCCCCACAAGCACAGGGACATTCCCATTCGGGATGGTCTCTCTTGGCCTCTGCCCTATGTGGCTCTTCCCTTTGCTGATTTTATTCTGCATGCTTCTGCTGTAATAAACTGTAGCCTTGGCTATAACAGCATCCCTGATGCTTTGAATGGTACCTGCCCCAGAACAATGGCTCAGTACATCCTGAGTGAGGGAACTCACACGAGGGTGTGCAGCCATGTCCAAGGCCACATCTGTAGGGCAGAGGTTCAAGGATCAGACTCCTGGATTTGCCTCTTATTAGCTGTGGGACTTTGGGCAAGTGACTTCCCCTCAATGAGCCTTGGTTCTTTGTCTGGAAAAATGGGGATGTCTATTTAACAGGGTCATGGATGGGCTAAAATGAGATCACTCCTGGCCAACGCATGGAAGGACACCTGGGGTGCATCAGATCTCAGCGGTTCTTACTGTCTGTCTCAATCTCTCAGCAATATTCAGCACAAGTCTACATGGCTGACCCCAATAACGACTCTGGACACCAAGGCCCAAGTAAGTGTCCTTGGCTGGCAACACATCATTGTTGTCACACGTCATTGGTGGGAGAATTGAGCACTGTCCACGGGACTTCACTGAGAGAGGACATCCGGCAGCTCATGCTGGTCTCTCTTGGCCTCTGCCCTATGTGATGCTGCAGGATAATTAAGGAATCAGGGAGACTGATGGGGTCGCCCTATGTGGCTCTTCCCTTTGCTGGTTTTATTCTGTATCCTTCTGCTATAATAAACCATAGCCTTGACTATCACAATTTTTCTGAGTTCTGTGATTCCTTCTAGTGAATCATGGAAACTGAGGGTGGTCTTAGGGACCCCCAGCTATACCAGAGGAGAAACTGGCCCGAGGCCGTGGCACTAACAAGTGGTGATGCTGGGATCCAATGGACCCAGACCATTAGGAATGATCGGAAACGAAAGCAGTGGGTGGGAAAACATGTGTGGGTGGCATTTTAAGGGGTAGGGTGACATTCGATGAAGGCGGGGCTAGGTAAATGAATACTATTTTTTTTTTTTTGAGACAGAGTCTCACTCTGTCGCCCTGGCTGGAGTGCAGTGGCGTGATCTTGGCTCACTGCAACCTCTGCCTCCCGGGTTCAAGCGATTCTCTCTCCTCAGCCTCCCAAGTAGCTGGGATTACAGGTGCCCACCACCACACCCGGCTAATTTTTGTACTATTAGTAGAGACGGGGTTTCACCATGTTGCCAGGCTGATGAATACAAATATTTACTGAGAAAATATGATGTGCCATGTGCTGGCTCAGGCACAGAGGAGAACAAATGAGACACACCACGGAGTGAGAGGAGACAGCCCGCAGGTCAAGGATAAATAAATATAAAAAAGAAGGCTTTGGGTGTGCAAAGCACACATGAGGTAGTTTCTCTGCACCAGGCACATTTCCAGCAATTAATCTTTCATCCTCACAATATCCCTGTAAGACAGATACTATGATTATCACCCCCTTTTTCAGATAAGGACACTGAGGCACACAGGGCTTCAGTTGCTTGCCTGGAGTCACCCATGTGATTTGCAACACCAGGTGAGCTGGGATTTGAGCCCTCACAGCTTGGGTCCAGGGCCTCTTGTTCCTGACCACTCTACCCTACAGCCTTCCAAAAAGTGACCAAACAGCCCTGACTTAGGCACACAGTGGACAGCAGTGCATTTGGCAGAGATGGAGAAACCCACGGAGGAACAGATTTTGAGGATGTGAATGAGTACAGGTGTCCTTTCAGACAAATTGGTAGCACGGGGAAGCATCTGTCATAGACGGCAGATTCCACGAACATGAACATCAGAAACCATGCCTTTACTACTTTCCATTCACACCTCTTCCGACACGTGAGTAAATCCTCCCTTTTTCATGTGATCAGAACGATACTATTCACCAAACTGCCCCCCCCAAAAAATTGAAGGAATAAAAATAATAGCTAAGGCTGGGCACAGTGGCTCACGCCTGTAATCCCAGCACTCTGGGAAGCCGAGGCGGGTGGATAACCTGAGGTCAGGAGTTCAAGACCAGCCTGACCAACATGGTGAAACCTCATCTGTACTAAAAATACAAAAAGTAGCTGGGCCTGGTGGTGTGCACCTGTAATCCCAGCTACTTGGGAGGCTGAGATGGGAGAACTGCTTGAACCCGGGAGGCAGAGGCTGCAGTGAGCCAAGATTGTGCCACTGCACTCCAGCCTGGGTGACACAGAGAGACTCCATCTCAAAAAGAAAAACAACAACAACAAAATAATAGCTAAATATTGAACATATGCAGGGCTTTCTACTTTCTGAGCACTATTCCTCCCATCCTACATACACACACACACACACGCACACACACACTGTACCTTAATTCTCACACAACCCCAACAACCCTATAAGATAGTGTTATCCCCATTTTACAGATAAATGAAATAAGGTTTGGAGAGCGTAAATAGGTTGTTCATAACTTGTTCTATGTCCCGTAGATAGTAACGGGCACAGCCAGAACGTTCATAAAGCATTCAGCACCTATCAATACAAATAAAATCAAGTCACCAAAATCAACACCCCAAAAATGGCTTGATGTAAAAACAGGCTATATGGCATAGAAAATATTCCCTTTGGAAGCCATGAAAAGCTAGAAAAGCTGAAACTGAACTGCAGGAGGCCTGTGTAACTACAGAGCAGGGGAAACACGAGCCCCATATTCAGACAGGGCTTTGGGCGGCCCTTGATGAAACAGCCCTATGGTTCTGCTTGCCAAGAAATTGCAGTTCTCCCTCTCCTGGGCACTTACTAGCATTGTACCTCCCTGCCCCCTTGCAGGTAAGCAGTGTCATGTGACTTGCTTTGGCCAATGAAGTGTGAGCGGGAGGGAGCTGAGGCATCACATCCAAGGAGAAGCCTTCACAGCCACCCCTGCCACATACAGTTATTACCTTGGGATGAATGCCCATCCTCCTGGGTCCCAGAATGGCCCAGATAAACAGTACTCCCTCAACATCCCACGGTGGCCACATAGGTGAGCAAGAAATAAAATTCAATGAGTTCAGCCACTGAGATTTGAGGGCTGTTCATTATTACAGCAAAACTCAGGCCATCCTGACTCACACAGCCTCAAGGCCCTCTATCACTCACCCTCTAATTTTTCCTTTGAGGATAGAAACAAATGTGTTTAGTATGCTGGGACTGTTGCCTATTTTTCTTTCTTTCTTTTTTTTTTTTTGGTGTGTGTGTGTGTTTTTGTTTTTTGTTTTGTTTTGTTTTGAGATGGAGTCTCAATCTGTCACTCAGGCTGGAGTGCAGTGATGTGATCTCGGCTCACTGCAACCTCTGGCACCTCCCCCCCAGGTTTAAATCATTCTCCTGCCTCAGTCTCCCAAGTATCTGGGACTACAGGCACCCACCAGCATGTATTTTGTATTATTTATGTATTTTTAGTAGAGATGGGGTTTCACCATGCTGGCCAAGCTGGTCTCAAACTCCTGACCTCAAGTGATCCACCCACCTCAGCCTCCCCAAATGCTGGGATTACAGGTGTGAGCCACTGTGCCCAGCTCTATTTTTTACCTTCTTTTTTAGAATTAATTATTTGAATATGCAAACATCCACATGGTCCAAAAGTCAAATAATGTAAAGTGATATGTAAAAGGCCTTACTCCCACCTCTTTAGTCTAATCAGTCTGCTTCCATTCACTATTCTACCCCCATCCACAGTTCTTGGTATTCTTCTAGAGTTTCTTTATATGAATATAAG
Source organism: Theropithecus gelada (assembly GCF_003255815.1). Classification (NCBI taxonomy): domain Eukaryota; kingdom Metazoa; phylum Chordata; class Mammalia; order Primates; family Cercopithecidae; genus Theropithecus; species Theropithecus gelada. The sequence continues at coordinate 25,302,289 of NC_037687.1, read as the reverse complement.
TAAGCATACCTATAATTCTTATTTTCTCTATTTTATAGATAATACAGCATATCATGTACAGTTTTGCATTTTGCTTTAACTTAAAAATGTGTTTGAGAGATCTTTCAAAATAGTTCCTAGACGTGTTCACATTTTTTTTTTTTTTTTTTTTAGGACAGAGTCTCGCTCTGTCTCCCAGGCTGGAGTGCAGTGGTGCAATCTCGGCTCACTGCAAGCCACCCCTCCCTGGTTCACGCCATTCTCCTGCCTCAGCCTCCCGATTAGCAGGGACTACAGGCACCCACCACCACACCCAGCTAATTTCTTGTATTTTTAATACAGACGAGGTTTCACCGTGTTAGCGAGGATGGTCTTGATCTCCTGGCCTTGTGATCGGCCCACCTCGGCTTCCCAAAGTTCTCATTCTTTTTTAGTGCTGTGTAGTAATCCATGGATGGATATACCACAGGTTATGTAACCATTACCCATTGGAGTTTGGGTTGTTTCTAATCTGTTGCTTTCACAAATAACAATGATTAACCTTGTAAGTAAGTCCTTCCACATCTGTGCAACTACATCTGCAGGATAAATCACCAGTAGTGGGATTGTGGGCCTAAGGGTGAGTGTTCTTGTCATTTTGATAGATAGATATTGCTAAATTGCCCTCCACTGAGATCATACCAGCTGCCCATCGAGTACATCGAGTATTCTTTTTTTTTTCCGAGACAGAGTCTCGGTCTGTCGCCCAGGCTGGAGTACAGTGGCGCAATCTGATCTCAGCTCACTGCAAGCTCCGCCTCCTGGGTTCACACCATTCTCCTGCCTCAGCCTCCCAAGTAGCTGGGACTACAGGTGCCCGCCACCACGCCTGGCTAATATTTTTATTTTTTTGTAGAGACAGGGGCTCATTATGTTGGCCAGGCTGGTCTTGAACTCCTGGGCTCAAGTGATCTGCTCGCTTCAGCCTCCCAAGGTGCTGAGATTACAGGTGTGAGCCATCGCACCTCTTATATCATTAGTATTACACATTATGAGTTACAGATTATAATATTAATATTATGTTATCTATTATGTTATATTACTATTGTATTATTAATATATTAATATAGAACTCTCTCAGTAGATTTTATAAGTGAAAAAAAAGGTGAAACTTCTGTGTAAGAGTGGTGGAGTGAACACCTCTCTAGTTTCACTCCCTCTTGAACCTCAAGTACATCTATTTTTAAAATGGCTTTTTTTTTTTTTTTTTTTTTTTAAAGACAGAGGCAATATGACAGGGATAGAACTTTGGAAACTGGAAAGCAGCTGGACATGCTAATCCCACCCCACCGCCAAAACCCATGAATCCTAAGCCAGCAATTGGGGGATGCTGAGAACCAGTAGCAAAGTCCTCAAAAGGAGTTGGCAACACCAGGTCAGTTTTGCGGAAGGCAAAATAAAGATGAACTGAGGGCTGTTTCAGCAGCAGCTAGATCTCCAAATCCCATTTCCCCTCTCCCTTTACTCTTCCTCCATCCCCAGTTATGGGGGTTTATTCTGTAGACAGGACGAAACACAAAGGGGCCGCTGGCTTTGGGGACATCTGGCCCATCTGAAGATGAGGGAGGGGGATTCTGAATCCCAAGTAGGGACTGAGTGAGTCTTGCTGGCTGAATGCCCGACAGCTCCCTGCCTCTGCCCGGGTGGCTCCCAGAAGCTGGCCTTGGCAGCCTGGCCTTCACCCCCCGCCAGGAGGCCGGAGGAGTTTTCTCAGGAGGATTTGACCAGCCCCAGAGGAAGAACAAAAGATGGTGACATCTGGCACTCTCCAACATATAAAGCAAGATGCAAAACAGTGTGTACAGGTCGGGTGGGTGCGGTGGCCCATGCCTGTAATCCCAGCACTTTGGGAGGCCAAGGTGAGTGGATCACTTGAGGTCAGGAGTTCGAGACCAGCTTGGCCAACACGGCGAAACCTCGTCTCTGCTAAAAATACAAAAATTAGCCAGGCTTGGTGGTGCACGCCTGTAGTCCCAGTTACTCAGGAGGCCGAGGCAGGAGAATCACTTGAGCCCAGGAGGTGGAGGTTGTAGTGAGCCAACAGCATGCCACTGCACTCCAGCCTGGGCGACGGGAGTGAAATCCTATCTCAAAAAAAAAAAAAAAAAAAAAAAAAAAAAAAACCCAAAACCAAACAAACAGCATGTATACAAACAGTCAGCCTGGGTGACTGGCTGCCTTGCTGGGGGTGGGGGATGGGGGGACAGAAAGAGGAAATAAAGTTAAAAATACAGACATGCAAACTGACCTTTATATGTACAGATCTGTGCTGTCCAATCCAGAAGCCATTAGCCACATTAGGTTGTTTACATTTCAGTAAATTAAATGACAAATTCAGTTCCTCAGTCACACTGGCCTCATTAAGTATTCTATAGCCATGTGTGGCCAGCGGCCTCTGGATTGGACAGTACAGATAAGAACCATTTTCTTTCTTTTTTTTTAGACAAGAGTCTCACTTTGTTACCTCGGCCAGAGTGCAGTGGTGTAATCTCAGCTCACTGCAACCTCTGCCTCCTGGGTTCAAGCGATTCGTGTGCCTCAGCCTCCCGAGTAGCTGAGATTACAGGCACCTGCCACCATGCCTAGCTAATTTTGAATTTTTAGTAGAGACCAGGTTTCGCCATGTTGGCCAGGCTGGTCTTGAACTCCTGACCTCAGGTGATCCACCTGCCTCAGAGTCCCAGAGTGCTGGGATTACAGGTGTGAGTCACCATGCCCAGCCTGGATAAGGAACATTTCTATCATTGTAGAAAGATCCACTGGGCAGTGCTGGTCCATAGGATAGAAAGCGAGATATGATTTATAAGCTGCTAGTAACTCTGGAGGGGAGGGGACCTGGGGGACAGGACGTGACAAGAAGACTTTTCACTACATACCCTTTTTAGAACCATGTGAATGTATAACATATTCAAAAAGTAAATATTTAAATGTTGCTTCACTAATCTGTCTCTCCTGTCCTAGAACTTCTTCCTCCTTTCTTTTAAGAGTATTAAGTGGCTGGGCACAGTGGCTCATGCCTGTAATCCCAGCACTTTGGGAGGCTGAGGTGGGCCAATTGCCTGAGGTCAGGAGTTCAAGACCAGCCTGACCAACATGGAGAAACCCCGTCTCTACTGAAAATACAAAAATTATCCAGGCATGGTGGTACACGCCTGTAATCCCAGCTACTTGGGAGGCTGGAGGCAGGAGAATTGCTTAAACCCAGGAGGCGGAAGTTGCGGTGAGCCGAGATCGCGCCATTGCACTCCAGCCTGGGCAACAAGAGCAAAACTCTGTCTCAAAAAAAAAAAAAAAAAAAAAAAAAAAAAGTATTAAGGCAGGCCAAAACACAGACCCAGGAGCCAACCTTGGTTTAGCCTAGATTCCAAGACAGGCTTCAAAATGGAAAGACAATTCCCCTTTCAGGGAAGGCTGTGATTTATGAATGAGCTGCTTTGCACAGGAACAATCCTGCAGAGGGCGGTTTCAGGGAAGAAGAGCTGAGGCTTATGTATGTAATGGTGGGCAGTGGATGAGAGTTACTAGGTCAGTAAAGAGTAGCGGAGTAGGAAATGCATGTGTGTTTGTCCCCACAGTGAAGGCCATGGGTCTGGATCCTGGCTGTGTGGGTCCGAAGCCCAGCTCTGTCACTAAATAGCTGTGTGACTTTCAGTCAGTTACTTGACTTCTCTGTGCCTCAGCTTCCTTATCTGTAAAATGGGGATGAGAATGGTGGACTATTTCTTCATAGGGCTCAGGTGAGATTAAATGAGTTATAGTATGTAAAGCACTTAGAGTAGTGCCTGGCATATAGTAAGTGCTTGATAAACATTAGCTAAAATTATTATTATGTCGTGACAGAGGCCTGGGCTTGGGCTGGTGGCTTGAATCAGGGCTTCTTACTGGGCATGAGATGAAGACAGGAAGAGTGTGCCAGAGCTGAATCTTGACTTCACCCTGCCTTGGGACCTCTTCCACACCCAAGGGAGACAAAGGCACAGCCAGGAGAAACCAGTTCTTTTCCCACTTTCTCATCTTTCTTTCCTTTTTAAACTTCAAGTTCACCCCAAACTTGAAGTTGGATTAAAGTCGCAGAGATTCCTTATGGAGCAGCAGCCATCCTCACTGTTCCTCCAACACAAGCTTGCTCGTGCCTCTGGGCCTTTGCACTGGCTGTTCCCTCTGCCTGGAACTCTCTTCCCTCTGATGACAGAATGAGGGTCCCTTGCCTCTGTTCCATCTCCTCTGCTTCACCGTCATTTGCTTAAAGAGACCTTCCCTGACCAATTCAAACAGCACCCTTAGAACTGTCCCGCTCCAAGCCCTGGCCTTTTTCTCCTTTATAATACTTATCGCTCCATCACATCACAGGACACAGCACTCTTCCTTTTCCTAATTCTCCATCTGCGTGGGGGGTTCGGGTGTGTTCTCCCCTTGTGAACGTTCACCAAACTAAATATTTATCATTTGTGCATTTTCTATTTGTGTAATTCAATTTTTTTTTTTTTTTAATTTAAATAGGCCTGGCGTGGTGGCTCATGCCTATAATCCCAGCACTTTGGGTGGCCAAAGCAAGAGGATCGCTTGAGTCCAGGAGTTCGAGACTAGCCTGGGCAACATAGGGAGACCCCTAACATCTCTACAAAAACTAAAAAAAATTAACTGGGTGTGGTGGTGCACGCCTGTTGTCCCAGCTACTTGGGAGAATGAGGTGAGAGGATTGCTTGAGCTTGGGACATCGAGGGTGCAGTGAGCCGTGATTGCAACACCGCAGTCGGCCTGGGTGACAGTGAGATCCTGTCTCAAAAAAAAAAAAAAAAAAGATTTTTTAAAAAAAAACGTACATAGCACTTGCCATCACTGTGGCTCCTCTTCTTGCTAGCACCCAGCCCCTAGTGATGCTACATCACATTTGGATGTGTTTGTTGGTTTCTCCCACCAGAACTGCAGTGGCATTCTGGCAGTTACCTCTGCAAGGCAGCCAATAGCCAAAGGTGGCTATTTAAATTTCAGTGAGTTAGAATAAATTCAGGCCAGGCGCGGTGGCTCTTGCCTGTAATCCCAGCACTTTGGGAGGCCGAGGCAGGTGGATCACGAGGTCAGGAGATCGAGACCATCCTGGCTAACACGGTGAAACCTGTCTCTACTAAAATTACAAAAAATTAGCCGGAGCGGTGGCGTGGCCTGTAGTTCCAGGTACTCAGAAGGTTGAGGCAGGAGAATCGCTTGAACCCGGGAGGCGGAGGTTGCAGTGAGCTGAGATCATGCCACTGCACTCCAGCCTGGGCAATAGAGCACTCCAGAGTGAGACTCCGTCTCAAAAAAATTAATCGATTAATTAATTCAGTTCCTCAGTGTACTGGACACATTTCAAGTGCTCAATAGCCACGTGTGGCTGGGGGTGCAGAATCACAGAACCTTTCCATTCTGGAAGAAAGTTCTACTGGGCAGCACTACACTAGAAGGTGAGCTCTCTGCAGAGAGAGACCACGTGGGTCTCCTTTGCTGCTGTATCCCCAGTGCCTCCCTAAGTACTTAATGAATGAATGAACGGATGAATGGAGGAAAGGAGTGAAGGGATGAGAGGGCGGATGAAGGAATGAATGACCCACAAGTCTTCAGCGTGGCTCTCCCCCGCCCCCGCCCCCCTCCTGCCTCTCCCGAGACCCCACCTTGGCCTCGGGGTCCGTGCGGAAGAGGCCCTCGAGCACGTGCAGGGCGTCCAGAACGCCGTGGTCGCGGCCCTTGCAGTAGGAGAGCAGGCGGCGCACGTCGGCTGGGGCCACGAACTGCTTGGAGATCTTGTTGGTGGTGCGCACCGGCAGGCAGGCGTTGGCCAGCAGGTGGCCTGGGCGGAAGTAGTAGGCGAACTCCAGCGGGCAGGCCGGGTGCGAGTGGGTCAACTGGCACTCCGTCACCACGAGGCGGTCCCGCAGCGGGCTCAGCTTGACGATGATGAAGGCCGGGCAGCCAGGCTGGGGGGGCCTGTGGGAGGAACCACCACCGCCCTGGTCACATCACTCTGCTGCCCTCTTCTTTCTTGCCACTCACCTTTTTTTTTTTTTTTAAACTAAGAATTGTTTCAGGCATAGAGAAGAGTAGAGGGCCCTAAGAATATGCCAGCTGTGTGACCTGGGGCAAGTCACTTCAAGTCTCTATGCCTCAGTTTCCTCATAGGTTAAAAGGGAGGTCCTACTCATCATACCTTCCTCATAGGATCGTCATGAGCATGAAAAGAGTTAATATAAGTAAAGCACCTACACGGTGTCTGGAATATGGCAAGCAGTAAGTGTTCACCAAAATTCTATACCTACCACCCTGAGTTCTGTCAAAAGTGAGTGAATGTTTTATTGTATTTACCTTAACTTTTTTTAGAAATAAAAAATTTCAGCTAGTCCCATATCTGCTTCTGGTTTAGCAATAACATCGAAAGTTGAGGCCTTCTGTGAATGCTGCCCTAACAAATTCTCCTCCTTCACTCTGTCCCCAGAGGCAGCCACTATCAAAATTATCTATTAGCATTCCATGTATATTTTTATGCATCCATAAACAATGGGAGGTATGTTTCTCTGTTTTAAAAGCATTGTATATGTGAAGAAGGACTCAAACTCATTAGTCATCAAGGACATAACAAATTAAAATCCTAAGGAAATGACACTACACATCAGCAGAATGGTCAGACAAAAGAGACTGATAACATCAAGTGTTGATGAGGACGTGGAGCAACTGGAACTCTCACTCATCACTGATGGGAGCGTGAAATGGCACAAGCACTTTGGAAAACTGCATGACAGTATCTACTAAAGCAGATTTTATGCCACTCCTATGACCCAGTGGTGCCACTCAAGACAAATGGGCATCTAAAGATGTGTACGAGAATGTTCACAGCAGCACTATGTATATTCGCCAAATACTTGAAACCTAAATATCCAACAATAGAATGAGAAAATAAGTTGTGGTATATTCCTAAAGTAAAATGCTAATCAGCACCAAGAATGAACACACCATTACAACCTCCAACAACATGGATGAATCTCACAAACCTACCAATGAAAAAAGCCAGACATGAAAGAGAAATGATGATATGATTCCCATTTATAGAAAGTTCAATAGCAGGCAAAGTTAACTTCTGCTGTTAGGAGGTTAGATAGTGGTTACCCTTAAGTGGTTAACCCTGTAAGGGGGCACCAGGAGGTTTCTTGGGACTGGACATATTCTGTTTCTTGTTCTGGGTGCTGGTTACCTCTGAATTTTATTTTGGGAAAATTCATTCAGTTGCACACGTATGACGTGTATACTTTTCTGGATGTGTGTTATATTTTTTAAAAGTCTACTTAGAAAAAACTTTGTTTTTGGCCGGGTGTGGTGGCTCATGCCTGTAATCCCAGCACTTTGGGAGGCTGAAGGGGGACAGATCACCTGAGGTCAGGAGTTCAAAACCAGCCTGGCCAACATAGTGAAACCCTGTCTCTACTAAAAAAAAAAAAAAAAAAAAAAAAAAAAAAAAAAAAATTAGCCAGGCGTGGTGGTGAATAATAGGCTAATGGGATTACACCTGTAATTCCAGCTACTTGGGAGGCTGAGGAAGGAGAATGGCTTTAACCCGGTAGGCAGAGGTTGCAGTAAGCTGAGATTGCACCACTGCGCTCCAGCCTGGGTGACAGAGCAAGACCCCGTCTCAGAAAAAAAAAAAAAAGAAAGAAAAAAGAAAACTCTTTGTGTCTGAGCATTGTGGTAGGAAGAATCATGGTTACCCAAAATGTTCACATCATAGTCACTGGAACTGTACATACACTGCCTACCATGGCAAGAGGACCTTTGCGGGTGTGATGAAATTAAGGGTCTTGAGATGGGGAGAGTGGATTATCCAGGTAGGCCCAAATGTCACCACAAAGGTTCTTATAAGGGAAGGAGGGAAGTAAGAGGATCAAAGTCAGAGAAAGATTGAAAGATGCTACTCTTCTGGCTTTAAAAATGGAGGAAGAGCCAGGCACAGTGGCACTTGCTTATAGTCCCTGTTACTCAGGAGGCTGAGCTGGGAGAATCACTGGAGTTCAGCCTGGGCAACATAGTGAGACCCCTATCTCTTTTTAAAAATTGGAAGAATGGCCAGGCACGGTGGCTTATGCCTGTAATCCCAGCACTTTGAAAAGCCAAGGTGGGCAGATCACCTGAGGTCGGGAATTCGAGACCAGCTCGACCAACATGGAGAAACCCTGTCTCTACTAAAAATACAAAATTAGCCAGGCATGGTAGCGCACACCTGTAATCCCAGCTACTTGGGAGGCTGAGGCAGGAGAATCGCTTGAACCCAGGACGCGGAGGTTGCGGTGAGCTAAGATCTCATCATTGCACTCCAGCCAGGGCAACGAGAGCAAAACTCCATCTCAAAAAAAAAAAAAAAAAAAGGAGGAAGAGGCTCCCATCCAAAGAGCATGGGTGGCCTCTAGAAGTTGGAAAGATAAGGAAGGAGATTCTCCTTAGAGCCTCCAGAAGGAACACAGCACTGCCAACGCCTTGATTTTAGCCCAGAGACCTATATTGGCCTTCTGACCTCCAGAACTGCGAGATAATAAATTGGTATTGTTTTAAGCCACCATGTTTGTGGTAATTTATTTGAGACTAAGACAAGCATCCCACCCTATAGATGCCTTTCCAGCTGGCTTTTCACTCGGATTTTGAAAACTGTTCAGTTTCATTCCTTTTACTGCTGCCCAGTGTTCCGCTCCATGACTCTGCCATCTATGATGGTGTTTCCAGTTCTCCTCTTCTGCGAATGCCGCTTCCATCACCCCAATGTGTGATACAACACTCTCTTACACATCTCTTTATGTGTGTGAGCAAGAGTTTGTTGAGGACAGCGGTTCCCATTACATGAAATTAACATAGGCAGTTGCAACCAGCACTGTAGAAAATGAAATAGGGCCGGGTGCAGTGGCCAGCACCTGTCATCCTAGCACTTTGGGAGGCTGAGGCAGGAGGATTACTTCACTTGGGTCCAGGGGTTCGAGACCAGCCTGGGCAACATAGCAAGAGCCCTTCTCTACAAAAAATTAAAACATAAAAAACCAGCCAGGCATAGTGGCCCACACCCATAGTCCCAGCTATTCCGGGAAGCTGAGGCAAGAGGATCACTTGAGCCTGGGAGTCCGAGGTTATGGTGAGCTATGATGGCATCACTGTATTCTAGGCTGGGCAACAGAGCAAGACCCTGTCTCAAAAAAGAAAATAAAGAGAATAGAAAAAAAAAATCAGAGTGTATTTCTCTGATAATAGTATTTAAATCGGTATCTGATTTCTGAAGAGGGTTCCGTGTTTCTCCATGTGAGGTAATATCAGCATTTTTTGGCAGATTTTATGTTTATACAGCAGGGGCTGCCACACATTTTCTGCAAAGGGCCAGGCAGTAAACGTTTAACATATTCTGTTGCTATATTGCAAACGAAGCCATAGACAATATGTAAATGACCAGGCATGGCTATGTTCCAATAAAACTTCATTTATAAAAATATGCTACAGGCCGGGCGCAGTGGCTCACGCCTGTAATCCCAGCACTTTGGGAGGCTGAGGTGGTCAGATCATGAGGTCAAGAGTTCGAGACCAGCCTGACCAACGTGCTGAAACCCCGTCTCTACTAAAAATACAAAAATTAGCCAGTTGTGGTGGCACGCGCCCATCGTCGCAGCTACTCAGGAGGCTGAGGCAGGAGAATCGCTTGAACCTGGGAGGTGGAGGTTGCAGTGAGCTGAGATTGTGCCACTGCACTCCAGCCTGGGCGACAGAGCAAGACTCTGTCTCAAAAAAAAAAAAAAAAAAAAAGGTTGCAGGTTGGGATTGGTCCAAGGGCTTCCTAGTTTGCTGACCCTCGTAACACAGACTGCCCATGGCCTGGCATGTAGTTAAGAAACCCTGGCTCCCAGGTAGTAAATACCCGAGTAGCACACCCCCCAAAACCCTCCTGTGTTTTTTTCCAAATGGCCCCCCAACTGGGTAATTCGCCCCAGGATCCACCCAGAGAAATGCTTAAATCCACCAGTATAAATGCTTAAAAATTTTCTTTGTCAAATCAGAAGAGCACTCTTGACACACTCCTTTTTTCCTACATGCACGAGGTAAAGAAAAACCCAGAAGCCTGCTAGATTTTAAAAATCGAAATATAGAGTCCGAGACTTTATGCCTTATTTAAAGTAACAAGGCTAGGCACAGTGGCTCATGCCCGTAATCCCAGCACTTTGGGAGGCGGAGGCGGGCGGATCACCTGAGGTCAGGAGTTCAAGACCAGTCTGGCCAACACGGTGAAACCCCGTCTCTACTAAAAATACAAAAATAAGCTGAGTGTGGTGGCGGGCGCCTGTAATCCCACCTACTCAGGAGGCTGAGGCAGGAGAATCACGTGAACCTGGGAGGTGGAGGTTGTAGTGAGTTGAGACTGTGCTACTGCACTCCAGCCTGGCGGACAAGAGCGAGACTCCATCTCAAAAAATAAATAAATAAAGTAACAAAATGCAAATTTAGAAAATTATTCAATGTGCAAATAAACATCAATAAAATAAACCTACTGCCACCACGTGGTATCAGATGGAAGCAAAGAAAATTCCAATGTGAAGCCATGTTTGATCTATCAAGACTGCAAGTTCATGGAATGTTACCCGGTTCATTTTTCTAGGATAATTCATAGGCTTTTGTGAAACCCTTGGTCTGACTTCCTTCAGCCTAGGTGTTTCAGGCCCTAGAACAGCCCCGTGCTCCGCCTAGGTCACCTCTTCTGTGAAGCCATATATCTCGCCAGAGAACAGCGCCTCCTCTGCAGGGACCCAGAACCTCACATAACCACCTACTAGTGCTTCAACACACCATTTTGGCAATCTCTCCAGCTATCCGGAGGAATAATGTCATCCCCCGCTAAATGCAAATTCCACATGGATAAGAATTTTTGTCTGTTTATCTCTGTGTCATCAGCACCTAGAATAGTACCTGGTGTCTGGAGGTATTCAGTAAGTGGGTGATGATTCAACGACTGTGTCATCTACAAACCCTGGCACACCCACTCTGGGATATGGTCTCCATTCCACCAAAACCATCCATCACCAAGTCCTACCCGTCCACGTTTCTTTCCATTTCCACAACCTAGGGTAAGTTCTTCCCTCCTTCATAAAACATTCCTCTCCCTTTTCACCTAGTCAACTCCTACTCATCCTTCAGGCCTCACAGCCAGCATCGCCTCCTCCAGGAAGTCTTCCCTGACCACATCCAGGCTAGGGAAGAGTCTATCACATGTAGGGATTTTATTTATTTATTTATTTATTTATTTATTTATTTATTTATTTACTGGAGACGGAGTCTCACTCTGTCCCCAGGCTGGAGTGCAGTGGCGCAATCTCGGCTCACTGCAACCTCCACCTCCCTGGTTCAAGCAATTCTCCTGCCTCAGCCTCCTGAGTAGTTGGGACTGCAGGCGCGCACCACCACGCCTGGCTAACTTTTTTTTTTTTTTTCTAATTTTTATTTTAGTAGAGATGGAGTTTCACCATGCTGCCCAGGCTGGTCTCAAACTCCTGAGCTCAGGCAATTCACCGGCCTCAGCCTCCCAAAGTGCTAGGATTACAGGTGTGAGCCACCGCGCCTGGCCGGGATTTTTATTTATGTCCATCTCTAATGTACACTCCCCACAGAAATCCCAGCATCTAAAAACACCATCTTGCACATTGCAGGGGCTCCCAAAAACCTCTTGGGTGAAGGGACAGATAGGCTGGTGCCCAGAACCAACACATCTTTAGAGGACCCATGGCACAGTCAACCCTCACAATGAGGGTTGAATGATTGAAATAAAGATGAGGGGAGGAGAGAGAAAGAGAAAGTGAGAAACAAAGGCAGGAGGGTGGTAATTAAAAGCATGGGCTTAGTAACCAGAATGAGGGTCCAGACTCTGGTTTTCCTTCTTAGCAGCTGTGTTATCCTGGGAACAATCTTTTAAGTATTCTGTGCCTCAGTTTTCTCACCTGGAAAGTGGGGCTAATAGTAACACTAGGGTCTCAGTCTTTTTGAGAGGGTTAAATAAGAAGATTAAATTACATAAAGGGGTTAGAAAAGGGGCTAGTGCATAGTAAACAATGCAGAAATAGTAGCTGCTATTTTCAAAACTTTTTTTCAAGGACCTGTTGCTTTGCTTTGTTTTGCCTTCCACTTACCCATTTACTCATTTTTTTGAGACAGAGTCTCACTCTGTCATCCAGGATAGAGTGCAGTGGCACGATCTTAGCTCACTGCAAACTTCACCTCCCGGGCTCAAGTGATTCTCCTGCCTCAGCCTCCCGAGTAGCTGGGATTACAGGCACCCACCATCATGCCCGGCTAATTTTTGTATTTTTAGTACAGATGGGGTTTCACCCTGTTGGCCAGGCTGGTCTCAAACTCCTGACCTCAGGTGATCTGCCCACCTCGGCCTCCCAAAGTGTGGGGATTATAGGCGTGAGCCACTGCACCCGGCTACTCATTTATTCTTGATCTTTCAGGTTTTCGAGATCTTTGTGTTTTCAAAGGCTGGCGTGTATTGAGAAAGGCTGAGCAATTCTGTTCCAGGGAGGGAAGTGCTGAGAGAGAGGGACAGGGGAGGAACTGGAGCTGGACAGCTGAAGCTGCCGCAGTGGTGACTTGGAGAGAGTCACTGTGCAACCTCTGGCGAGGGGGAAGGAGTGGCCAGGAAGAAAGTTCTTGTCTGGTTCCCTGCACCCGCAGCCCCAGCCTCCTCCTTCGCGTCCGTTCTCTGTCCCCAAGATCGTCTCCCACGTGGCCCCAGAGGGATCTTCCTCCACCCAGAACTGATCCTACTCACAGCCTTCTAGGGCTCCCCACCACCCCCCAGATAAAGTCTCAACCTCTGAACTCAGCCCTGCCAGGTCCAGGCTTTGACGCCACTGCAGTCTCATTTCCTGCCTTTCCTTACATGCTAACTTCTCCAGCTTGACCTCAGCCCGTGGGCTGTCCCTGGGCTGTGGCACTGGAAGGGCTCTACCTTGAGCAGCTCAGGAGAGTTGGGGAGTTAGACGTGATGGGTCCAAGACATCATTCCTGAACTGGCTCATCAACCACCTGCTCCCGCACTCCCCATTCAGAGACCATCTCATCATCTACCCGTTCCCAGGAGTGTACCCAGGGCCCTGTCCTCGCCCCCTCCACAGCCCTGTCTCTCCTGCTTCTTGGCTGTCTCTGATATTGGTGGAGCACTTGGGACAGTACCAGCACATAGTAAACCTAGTGCATCTGTTAGCTCAAATACTATACATACATAAACACATCAACAAAATTCTTCAAGGTTCTGCTTACTGGCCACCTCTTCCAGGAAGCCTTCCAGAACCACCCAGTAAACTTTCAGGTGGAGCTGACCACTCCCTTTGTATCCTCCTCTCATCTCCCCCTCAATCTCGCTCTGACTACTACGGGCCACTATCTACAATTTTTTTTTTTTTTTTTTTTTTGTCTTTGTCTACCCCATTAAGTTCTGAGCTGTTCAAGGGCTGAGATCAGCCTTGGATTCCAAATGTCCAGTGAAGAGCATGCACGTAGTAGGTGCTCAATAAGTATTTGTTACATCGGATTGGGTTCTGTTCATAGGTTTCAGATTAGGCCTGAGCTTCTTTGAGCTTCTTGCAAGCTCTAAAGTTCTAGGTTTCTGGGTGATGTGTGTGTTTGACGCTGTTCCGCTTTCAGATCTCCGAGTCTCTGTTTCTAGAATAAGTAGTGAGAAAAAAGGGGCAAGAATGTATCTCACAATACATATTTAAATAACTACCGGTGAAAGAGCTGTTAGAGCGTGCTTACTCCGTGCTGGACATCTCTCTGAATAATTTACCTATGAGATAGACACTAGTATGTCCCCCGTTTTCCACATGAGGAAACTGAGGCCACAGAAAGGTGTAGTCACTTGCTCAACAGCATCCACCAAGTATCAGCAGTGCAATGGCCCAGGATTCATGCTCTTGAATCCCGTAACAGCTATCACTTAACCAGCCACCCCATGTTCCAGGCACCAGGGTTATACGTTTTTCTCATGTATGATCTCACAGTATCCTCACAATGGCCCCATGAAGTGGGTATCATAACCCCATTTCAGAGATGAGAAAACTGAGGCTTGAAGATGTGAAGGTCCATTGCCCAAAGTCACCCATCCAGGAAGTCGTGGAGCATGTCTCAGGCAGCCTGAAGGCAGAGCCCGTGTTCTTAAGACCTCTGCTCTTGTCTACAGCGCCTCAACCAAGGGTCTCAAACTCACACACCTACGGGGCCAGGCAGGCAAAACAAGCAAATGACAGTGGTAGGCATGAGGCAGCAGAGACTGGCAGGGTTTGGGGCAAACCTGGGCAGCAGAGCCCCATTCAAGAGGGGTGGCCGTTTGCCAGTTGAAACATGGGCTCACCTCTTCCGGCGTTCCAATGGAAGCTGGAAACCTAACATTGTGTGGGGAACAACCCCAGTTTAAAACTGGGGTCACACCAGGCACTATGGCTCACGCCTGTAATCCCAGCACTTTGGGAGGTCGAGGCAGGTGGATCACCTGAGGTCGGGAGTTCAAGAGCAGCCTGGGCAACATGGTGAAACCCTAAAAATACAAAAATTAGCTGGGCATGGTGGCGGTGCATGCCTGTAATCCCAGCTACTCAGGAGGCTAAGGCAGGAGAATTGCTTGAGTCCAGGAGGCTGAGGTTGCAGTGAGCAGAGATTGTGCCACTGCACTCCAGCACAGATGACAGAGCAAGACTCCGTCTCAAATAAAATAAAATAAAATAAAATAAAATAAAATAAAATTGGGGTCAATATGGCTGGGTGTGGTGGCTCATGCCTGTAATCCCAGCATTCTGGGAGGCCGAGGTGGGCGGATCACCTCGGCCTCCTTGAGGTCAGGAGTTCGAGACCAGCCTGGCCAACATGGTGAAACCCTGTCTCTACTACAAATACAAAAATTAGGTGGGCATAGTGGCACACAACTGTAGTCCCAGCTACTTGGGAGGCTGAGGTGGGAGAATCTCTTGAACCCAGGAGGCGGAGGTTGCAGGGAGCCGAGATCACACTACTGCACTCCAGCCTGGGCAACAGAGTGAGACCCCGTCTCAAAAAAATAAAAATAAAAAATAAATAATAAATAAAACAAAACTGGGGTCCATTAAAATACCCCTGGCCACCTGGGTATAATTCTGGCTCTCCTGGATTTCTCACCTGCCCTTCTTTGCAGCATTGCACAGTTGTAGGGAACTACCTATGAGCTTGTTCTTTTAATGTCAATCTTCCTGTCCAGTCAGAAAGTACCAGAAGGGCAGGGATTTTTGTCTCTTGCCCGACTCCAATGCTCCAACTAGAATATCCCCAGCCCACAGCATGGGACCTGGCCCCTTATTCACTGAATAGATGGATCCTTTCCTTTATCCTGTGGCTTCTCTGCAGTTCAGTCTCCCAGTCTCTGTCTCCCAGTCTTTGTCATGTGTACAAAACCTGGCTCTTCTGTTTCCCTGGCTCTCTCTGGTGTCTCTGCCTCCATGTCTCCATGTTTCTGGAATTTTCCATGACTTTTTTCTCCTCTTGGGGTGTGTGTGTTTTATGCTCTGCCTCTCGAAGTCTCTATTAAATTCTGTAAGTCAGGCCAGGCACAGTGGCTCAAGGCTGTAATCCCAGCACTTTGGGAGGTGAGGCGGGCAGATCACCTGAGGTCACGAGTTCAAGACCAGCCTGGGCAATGTAGTGAAACCCCATCTCTACAAAAATACAAAAATTGGCCAGGCGTGGTGGCGCGCACCTGTAATCCCAGCTACTCAGGAGGTTGAGGCAGGAGAAACAACGCTTGAACTCGGGAGGTGGAGGTTGCAGTGAGCCGATATTGTGCCATTGCAGTCCAGCCTGAGTGACAGAGCAAGACTCTGTCTCAAAAAACAAAACAAAACAAACAAACAAAAAAACACACAAAAATTAGCCAGGCATGATGGCAGGTGCCTGTAGTCCTAGCCACTCGGGAGGCTGAGGCAGGAGAATCACTTGAACCTGGGAGGTGGAGGCTGCAGTGAGCCAAGATGGCACCATTGCACTCAAGCCTGGGCGACAGAGCGAGACTCCATCTCGAAAAAAGACAAAAAAAGTCTGTAAGTCGAGCCCACACCATCTCTTGCTCCGTGAGTGTCTTTATCTCTCTAGCTCCTCTTCTCACTGTCTCTCGGTACATGTCCCTCCTTGACTCCCGCCTCTTTGCAAGGTGTATTTGGCTGTCTCAGTTGGCCTCTCTCCCTCTGCATCTCTGGGTGGGGTGTTCTCTGCCCGTCTCCCACCCGCACCCACCCCCGGTGCTCCCCTTCCCCCCAGCAGGACAGCGCTCAGGTTCACGCACCCCACGGCGGGCCGGCTGGGCGCACGCACGTCCTTGCACACGAGCCGCACGTAGCTGTACTTGAGCACGTCGATGAGTGTGTAGAGCGGGGGCGCACTGGCCCAGCGGCAGCGCGCCAGGTGCATAGAGCTCTTGACGAAGAAGAGTGCCAGCCGCTGCTGGCACCACGCGTCGAAGAAGCGGCTGAACTCGGCCCACGAGAAGAAGGCCCGCTCCCGCAGCTCCTGCTCCTCCTGCCCCGCAGCCGTGCCAGGTGGGGGCTCCGGCCGCTCCATCCTGGGGGCCTGCGTGGAGGAGAGGAGAACAGGTGGATATCAGACCCATTCCCACTCGGGGTATCTCATCTACCCCATTCTCGGCCTGCCCCGTCGGTGCTGGTGCCTCTATCGAGGTGGGTAGCCCGGGGTCGGACGTGCCTGTTTTTCTCCAAATATATAAATATAAACTTCCACCCTATCTTTGACCTCCTCCCACCGCCTTATCCCTGGTTCACTTGGAGCCTGTCATCTTGATTCCTAATTCCAACTCGCCTCCTCTTCCGCAGATGTGACCCTTAGGTACAGTTGAAATCCCGTCTCCCAAAATATGACCCTTAAGCTCCGCGGTGGACATCTCCTCAAATGTGTTCTCCAATTCCAGCTAAAACCTCCTCCCCTTCCAGCTGTGTCTCTCACCCAAGAGTAACCTCTAGCGCTCATAATCATCTGGAACTCCTCCTTCCATGTGTCAACAGTTGGCTGTAACCCCTCCAAAGACGCTCCATCTCCAGATGTGCTCCCACACCCAGGCCCCGGACCCCTCACCCGGTCACATGCTTCATGCACCTGTGGCTCCGCACTCCCCAGATATGTCTCTGGCGTGCAGCTGTTGCCCCTTCCCCCGATTATGACCCTATGGCTCGCCACATGCAGCTGTGGCTGGGGCTTCCCTGAGACGCTCTCATCTCCAGATGTGCTCCCCACATGCAGTTATCGACACTTCGCCTACAGGTGTGTGCCCCACTTGTGGCTAGTTCTCCTTGGAAGTGTCAGCAATATTCACCTGTGGTCCCCTGCTCCTCAGATGCGGCCCCCAGTCCAGCTGTGGGCCCCTCCTCCCAGTTACACCCACCATTCCCCGCAATGTGCATCTTCGTTCTAGACATGGCCCCTCGTCCTCAGATGGGCTCCTTCACCCCAGATGCTCCCCCCACGTCCAGCTGCGCGTCTCCCCTCGAGCAGCCCCATCCAGCCTGCTCCCGACGCTCCTACTCCCCGCCCCGCCCGCTGCTGCACCTTCCAGCCCCGCCGTCCCACCTAACTGTGCCTCTCCCCTCCCCAAGATGTGCACCCTTCCCGCCCCTCCCCACTCACCTACCCGCCCCGGAGCGGCGTCCACCTCCCACAATGCCCCGCGCCCAGGCCTGGCCCGGCCCTTGCTCCCGGGATGCCCCGCGCGGTCTCCCGCCTCTCTTCCCGCCGTGCCTCGCGCGGGCGCTTCCACCAATTCTTCCTCCTTCCCTGCCAGTCACTCCTCAGACCCTCAGCCACACCCTCTCATCCAGGGCGAGGGAAAGCTCGGGGCATTTTCCCAGTGTGCTCTGCGGGAGGGCTCGCCCCACTTCACCCCTTTTCCCGCCCTCCTCCCATTCGGGAGACTACGACTCCCAGTGTCCTCCGCGCGACGGCGGCGGTGCGCACTGTGCCCAGGTCCCGCCCCTAGGCTCTGCCCCGCCCCCGCCCGCCGACGTCTGCGCGCGAATGCCGTGGCGCGAACTTGGGACTGCAGAGGCGCGCCCGGCGGATCTGAGTGTGTTGCCCGGGCAGCGGCGCGCGGGACCAGCGCGAGGCAAGTGGGACCGCCCGCAAGCAGATGGGAGACGGAGGGCGGCGGGCGCGCCGAATGCTTGGGGTCCATGCTTCGCCATGTCGGGGTGTCTGCAGAGGAGCGGGCGTGGGGACGCTGAGGCTGCCGAGAGCGCGGTGGAGAGGGAAGAGCGCGGGCTGCGGGCCGCCGGAGGGTGCAGAGAGATGTCCCCCAGAGGGAGAGTGGCCAGGTAGAGGGTAGACGAGAGATAGAGACAGTTGGACAGGGCCTCTGAGAAGAGGCCTTGAGGGGCGAGTTCACCTGGAAGGGGGAGGGGCCAAATGGAGCTGAGGGGCGGGGCCGGGGAAAAAATTGTGTGCGGGCGGGGCCCGCCTGAACTAGGACGACCCCCCGAGGGGCGGGGCCATCTGGAAGGGGCAGGGGCTGAAGGGAGCTGAGGGGCGGGGCCTGGGAAAGATTGCTTGTGGGCGGGGCCACCTGAAATGGGGAGGTGCCGGGGGCGGGGCTGGCTGGGGACCGGACGTGCTGGGGGCGGGGCCATCTGAAAGGGGCGGGGCTAGAGGAGGGTAAATTGCGGCCAGCAGGATCACCTGAAAGGAGTGGGCCCTACTGGAGGGAGGTGATCACGGCAGGGAGAGGTCGCTGGTAAGGTCCAGGTCTAGGTAAAGGGCCCCCAAAAGATAGAGAATCATCTGAATGGGGAGAAGTCTGGCCTAATGTATGCTTGATAAAGGGGTGGAGCTTACCTCTTGTTTTTACTTTTTATTTTGAAATAATTATAGATTCAAGGAAGTTGTGAAAATAGTATATCCGTCTTTCCCTAATGGTGACATCTTATGTAGTCCCAATATCGAAACCAGGAAATTGACATCAGTATAGTTCTGTTGACTAGATTACAGACCTGTTCCATTTTCACCAGTTTTTGTGTGTGTGAGTGTGATTGTGTATCTGTGTGCCTGTGCAGTTTGATCCCTGGTATAGATTTGTGTAACCTCCATCATAATTGTGATATAGAACAGTTCCCTCTCCACATAAGAACTCCCCAGGCCCCTGGCAACCACAAATGTGTTCACCATCTCTAGTTTTGTCATTTGGAGAGTGTTATGTAAATGGAATCATATGTTATTAGGATGTGACCTTTTTTCCACTCTGCACAAGGCCCTGGAGATCCACCCAAGTTGTTGCTTGTATCAGTGCTCTGTTTCTTTTTATCACTGAGTACTGTTTCATCCTCACTTGATATTTTTCCTGTCATTTCTTCATTTTGGTAACCGCTTTATTGAGATATAATTCACAAACCATACAGTTTGCCTATCTAAAGTGTACAAGTCAGTGGTTTTTAGTTTTTGCACTGAGTTGTGCAGTTATTACCATGATCGATTTTAGGATATTTTTATCACCCCCTGAAAAAAATTCCCATACCTTTTATCTATCATTCATTTCATTGTAACCCTGAACAATATTCCACCATATGGTATTCCAGTAATTAGGGAACCAGTTCCCTAAGGGTAGACATTCCACCAGTTTCCAGTCTTTTCTCATTACAGTTGGTGCTGCAGCAGGTAACTTTGTTACCTGCTTGGTCCACCTGTGAGGGTCTCTGTGGGCCAAATACACAGAAGTGAGGTTGCCATTCTGATAGAGATGCCAGGTGGTCCTCCAGAGGCATCAACCAGTTTGTTTCCCCCAACTCAGCAGTACACGGAGTTGAGAAGCCAGCCTTGAGTACCGTGGTAAGGAGGAAGGAACATGAGCTTTGGAGCCAGCCACACCGGGGTTTGAAGCCTTGCCTGAACCCCAGCTGTGTCCCCCTGTCCTCAGTGCCTTCATCTGTGAGGTGGGGATGATCACACCTGTCTTGGAGGGCTGACTTGAGGATTGAGGGTATTTGAGAATGTGATCAGCATGTCAGGCATAGAGCAGGCTTCCCAGTAAATGCTTGTTTCTTTCTCCTTCCCTTGCAACTCAGTCTGGTGGTTAAGAGGTGAGCTGTGGAGCAGGCAGACACCTGGGGCAGAACGTAGTAGAGATGCAGGTTAAGTTCCTTTAAAAACCCCTCTGGGCCTTAGTTTCTGTAACAGAGTTGTTGTGGAGAGTCGGTATAATTGAGAATGTAAAGTACCTAGCCAGGTGAGTGCTCAGTAGTGGTCGTAATAGTTTTCTCCTTTGCCCTCAGGATTTTGGTGTCTAAGTCCCTAACCTGCTTTTTTGTGAACTGTTTGGTTGAAGCATTGCATACTTCCTGCTCCCCAGCTAGCCCTGAGAAACCTTGTTTGGAAGTTGCTGAGTTTGTTTTTTGTTTGTTTGTTTGTTTTTTCTTTTTGAGATAGAGTCTTGCTCTCGAACTCCTGACCTCAAGTGATCCACCCGCCTCGGCCTCCCAAAGTGCTGGGATTATTGGCGTGAGCTACCACGCCCGGCCTAGGAACCCTTTCATTAGCGTTATTCTAAACTGTGGAAGCCCCAGTGACTGTTATTGATTTCATTAAAAAAAAGACTTTTTAAAAAAGTATTTAATTTTTAAAAATATATTTTGAAGGGGTAATGGATTCTGATTGTTCTGCCTGCAAAAGCATGCGTGTTAAAAATATCTCCCTCCAATGGCTGTACCTCCTCAGGCGACAGCATCACCAGTTTTTTGTCTTCCAACAGAGATGCTCTGTGTATATACAAGATATGTGGATACATTTACAGTCTTTCTTTTTTTTTCTTTTTCTTTTTTTTTTTTTTCGAGATGGAGTTTCACTCTTGTCCAGACTGGAGTGCAGTATTACAATCTTGGCTCACTGCAGCCTTCGCCTTCTGGGTTCAAGCGATTCTCCTGCCTCAGCCTCCAGAGTAGCTGGGATTACAGGCGCTCGCCACTGCGCCTGGCTAATTTTTGTATTTTTAGTAGAGATAGGGTATTGCCATGTTAGCCAGGCTGGTCTTGAACTCCTGACCTCAGGTGATCCATCCACCATGGCCTCCCAAAGTGCTGGGATGACAGGCGTGAGCTACCGTGCCTGGCCTATAGTCTTTCTTTTTTACACAGTACAGTAGCACACACCCTGTGATGTTCTGCCCTTTGCTTGAAATAACAGCATAACTTAGAAATTGCCCAACAGCTAATTTATGTAGACCAGCGGGTATAATTTTATAAGCTTCCACAGTTGTTTTAGGGAATTATGTTATCACCTTAAAACAATTTTTCACTAACCTTTAAACTTCAAAAAAAACCCCATTTCAGGTCCTCAGTCTATTCTTCATATTAGATGAAAAACAGTCTTCTTACGGTAAAGGAGGCCTCTTAATCTCTGATTTGGAAGTTTTATTCTTCACCAGTAAGTCTCACTAGCAAATTATTTTGGTTCATAAAAACAGGAGTTTCTTCTTAAAGGGAAAATTCATGTTTCTAGGTTGTTGTTTTTTTTTTTTTCTTAAAGAAAGGGTTTTATGTGTTTGGATCTCTGCACAACCAGTCACCTCAACAAGTGTTTGGATTTCTGTTCCAGGAGCAGCTGACAGACGAAGAAAAGTGCTGGACGGGAAGGGAGAATTCTGGCGCCAACATGCAGCGAAGTATCATGTGAGGACTCTCCCTTGCCCCTGAGTCTTTCATTCTCTAAGTTCTCTGTTTCTTTCTGTAAATCTGTACCAAAAAACCCCCAAAAAAACAAACAAAAAAATCCTTACGTTAGATTTTGAGTTGGAATTTCCAGGAGTCAAGTAGTAAGGAAAATGAGCCGTGGGATATGGAAGACGGTGTATTGAACCACTCTTTTTAGTTGCAAGGAACAGAAACCCAACCCAGCGGTTCTCAGTCAGCAGCAGTTTTGCTCCCCAGGTAACATCTGGCAGTGTCTGGATATTTTTTTTTTTTTGAGATAGAGTCTCGCTGTGTCACCGAGGCTGGAGTGCACTGGCACAGTCTCGGCTCACTGCAACCTCCGCTTCCCGGGTTCAAGCGATTCTCCTGCCTCAGCCTCCTGAGTAGCTGGGATTACAGGTGCGCGCCACCACGCCCAGCTAATTTTTGTATTTTCAGTAGAGGCAGGGTTTCACCATGTTGGTCAGGCTGGTCTGGAACTCCTGACCTCGTGATCCGCCTGCCTCAGCCTCCCAAAGCGCTAGGATTCCAGGCGTGAGCCGCTGCGCCCAGCCAGTGTCTGGAGATATTTTTGGTTGTTACAACCTAGGGACACAGGGTTTGCCATTGGCATCTAGTGGTTAAAAGCCAGGCATGCTGCTAAACATCCTTCAGTTCGTAGGACAGCCCCCCGAAAACACAGAACCATCAGGCCTAACGTCAGTAGTGTCTAGGTTGAGAAACCTCGTGTTAATGCAGTCTGGCTTCAGGAAGACAAGAAAGGGCGTGACTTGACTTCTGTCATTGAAACCTGCTGGAGTAAACAGCCTCAGGCTTGGTTCCATCTAGTTGCCAAAACTTTCTCCCTGGGAATCTGTCTCTCTCCATTGTTCAGCTCTGCTGTCCTTGAGGTTGTCCTCACCCTCAGGCGGGCTCTCCCCTGGTTAGCCTCCCCGTGGAAAGAGGGTGTTAGAGCCCAGTTTCACTGGCCCAGCTCGGGCCACATACCTATCCCTGAACCGGCCACGGGGATGCAGCCTGAGTCACGTGTCCACCCCTGGTCACGAGCAAAAGGGCTAGCACACTCAAATCGTGCGTACTGAGAGAGTGTGGGGTAAGAAGCATCCCAAGAGGAAAACGGAGGGGCTGTTACCAGGAGGAGAAAGTGGATGGTAGAGAGACCCAGACCTGGGCGTCCGTCCCAGAAACCTGGGAGGTAATGAGTGGCTTACGTAAGTCCTGGGTTCCATTTTTCTCCCGTGATAAGGAATCTGGGGATTGTCTCTCCCGGGCTGATGATACCTTTGATTGCTTTGCGTCCTCTTGCTTTCGCATGATTTTCCTTTTCTTTTTTTCTTTTTGAAGATTAAATACACTTCTTATTCTGGAATAATTTTAGAGATACAGGAAAGTTGCAAAGACAGTACAGACAGGTCCTGTATACCCTCGCCCAGTTTCCATTGCCAGTTGGCATCTGGTGGCTAAAAGCCAGGCACGCTGCTAAACATCCTTCAGTTCGTAGGACAGCCCCCCGACAGCACATTACTACGATCATACATTACTACGATCCATTTCTCACCACTGAGGAACCAGCGTCAGTACATTACTCTTAACTGAACTCTGTATTTTATTATTCAGGTTTCACCAGATTTTTTTTTGTTTTAAATGTCCTTTTCTATTCCAGAGTTCAATTCAGGGTACCATATTGCATTTAATCATCACATCTCAGTCTCCTCTGGGTGGCAGTTTCTCAGAGTTTCCTTGTTTTTTACGACGTTTGTCAATCTTGGGGAATACTGAACAGGTATCCTGTAGAACTGTCCCCGGTGTTGGTATGTGCAGTGTTATTCTCATAATTACACTAGGGTTATGGGCTTTTGGAAAGATACCATCGAAAGATGCTGGCTGGTGTCAGGCGCATATAAGGTTCCTGTGACATCGCTGGTAAAGCTAACCTTCATCGCTTGGTTAGGGGAGTGCTGGCCAGACCTCTCCACTGTAAAGTTCCTAGTTTTCCTCTCAGCACTCTGTTCTTAGGAAGAAGCCCCCTTCTAGGCAATCTCCAATGATTTAGTTGGAAAGTGCCTTACTTTATTTATATTTTTCAGAGCACTGCACGCCTTCCAACGTTTTTTTTGAGACGGAGTCTCGCTCTGTCGCCCAGGCTGGAGTGCAGTGGCGGATCTTGGCTCACTGCAAGCTCCACCTCCCAGGTTCACGCCATTCTCCTGCCTCAGCCTCCCAAGTAGCTGGGACCACAGGCGCCCGCCACCACGCCCAGCTAATTTTGTTTTTGTATTTTTAGTAGAGACGGGGTTTCACCATGTTAGCCAGGATGGTCTTGATCTCCTGGCCTCATGATCCACCCACCTCGGCTTCCTCAAAGTGCTGGAATTACAGGCGTGAGCTACCGTGCCCGGCCCCAACATTTTATATTTAGTTGTTTTCTTACTATTTGTGTCCTTCACCAGAGTGTCAGCTGCTTGAAGGCAGGAACTTCATGTGTCTAGGTCACCGCCAAACCCCTCAGGCCCAGAATAGGCCCTGGCACATAATAAGTGCTTAGTTAGGCCGGGCACAGTGGCTCACGCCTGTAATCCCAGCACTTTGGGAGGCAGGTGGATCACCTGAGGTCAGAAGTTCGAGACCAGCCTGACCAACATGGTGAAACCCCATCGCTACTAAATTAAAAAAAAAAAAAAATAGCCAGGTTTGGTGGTGGCTGCCTGTAATCCCAGCTACTCAGGAGGCTGAGGCAGGAGAATTGCTTGAACCCAGGAGACATAGGTTGCAGTGAGTCAAGATTACGCCACTGCACTCCAGCCTGGGCAGCAAGAGTGAAAACTCCATCTAGAAAAAAAAATTTTTTTAGGCTGGGTGTGGTGGCTCATGCCTATAATCCCAACACTTGGGAGGCTGAGGTGGGCAGATCACTTGAGGTCAGGCATTTGAGACCAGCCTGGCCAACATGGAGAAAACCCATCTCTACCAAAAATATAAAAAAAATTAGCCAGGCGTTGTGGCGGGCACCTGTAATCCCAGCTACTCGGGAGACTGAGGCAGGAAAATTGCTGTAACTGGGGAGGCAGAGCTTGCAGTGAGCTGAGATCATGCCACTGCACTCCAGCCTGGGCAACAGAGCGAGACTCCGTCTCAAAAAAAAAAAAAAAAAAGTTAAAAAGTGCTTAGTTGATATTTGTTGAGTGAAACTTGGGATGTATCGTATCTTGCAAAAAGTAAGGGCAGAAAAATAAGTACAGTGTTGCCTTCTCTGTCTGAGTCTGAGTTTCCTTATCAGTTAGGTTAAAGGGCTTGTTTGAAATTCTCTGTTATGTGCTGAGATGGGAAATGGTATTAGAAGTTATAGAATGCAGCAGAGATAGGCAGGGTATTGGTGCTGTTATTCTCCTTTTTTAATCCCCTTTTATGCTCCTCTAGGTCATTCTTCCACCCCAAGAAAGAGGGTAAAGCGAAGAAGCCTGAGAAGGAGGCATCCAACGGCAGCAGAGAGACGGAGCCCCCTCCGAAGTACGTCACAGGGCTGGGATATGGTGAATTTTTTCCTTTAGCAGTCAGGATTCTCTTGGTTGCAAGTGTACAAACCTAATGCAAAATGTCTTGGGACCCGAAAGATTTTTTCAGCCAGGCAGCCGGAAGTCCAAGAGCAAGAGCAGCTGCAGGCACAGCTGGATCCAGGGCCTTGGAGTCGTTCATTGGTCTGTTTCTGCAGGTCTTGGCTTTGTTCTACAACCAGACATTCTCCATGATGCAGAGAAGCTGGCCACTGGCCACATCTTAATGCTGTCTCATCTAAGTAGAAGAAGCGATACTCTTTTTTTTTTTTTTTTTTTTGAGACGGAGTCTCGCTCTGTCGCCCAGGCTGGAGTGCAGTGGCCTCCTCTCAGCTCACTGCAAGCTCCGCCTCCCGGGTTCACGCCATTCTCCGGCCTCAGCCTCCCGAGTAGCTGGGGCTACAGGCGCCCGCCACCTCGCCCGGCTATTTTTTTGTATTTCTTAGTAGAGACGGGGTTTCACCGTGTTAGCCAGGATGGTCTCGATCTCCTGACCTCGTGATCCACCCGTCTCGGCCTCCCAAAGTGCTGGGATTACAGGCTTGAGCCACCGCGCCCGGCCTTTTTTTTTTTTTTTTTTTGAGACAGAGTCTTGCTCTTGCCCAGGCTGGAGTACAATGGCGTGATCTCGGCTCACTGCACTCCAACCTGGGTGACTGAGGGAAACTCCATCTCAGAAAAAAAGAAGGTTTCCTAATAGATGCTGGAGACCAATGGAGCCTTAGGCAGGGACTCCATTTGCTCCTCAGCATCACCCATCACAGGACAGACACTCCAGAGGCCTCCAGAGATGTGTGACGGGTGGGTGAGTGGATGAGTGGGCAGGTGGATGGATGCATTAATGGATGAAACGATGAGATTTGCTGAGGAGGCAACTAGAGAATGTTCATTGGATGCTTGAAAGGAAGGGAAGGAAACAGCAAAGAAACCAGGGTGTTTGTGAGCAGTGACCCCACTCTGCCTGCTGTAGTTGCCCCTTTACACCCCCATTTCCCCACCTTCCAGGGCGGCACTGAAGGAGTGGAATGGAGTGGTGTCCGAGAGTGACTCTCCAGTGAAGAGGCCAGGCAGGAAGGCGGCCCGGGTCCTGGGCAGCGAAGGGGAAGAGGAGGATGAAGCCCTTAGCCCTGCTAAAGGCCAGGTAGGTCCCCATCAGCCTGCCCATTTTTACCCAAAGAAACGAATTCCCATTAGCCTTTGGAACAGAGCGCAGCAGCTGTTGAGGAGGATTCCGGAGAAATTGCCCGGGAGAGGTGGATGTGTTTCCTGGTTGTGTCGGGTGCAGACGGCCTGGTCCTAATTGCCCCTGCCCTAGGGCCTTGGGTGGCCTCCTTCACCAAGTTACGTCTTGGGTCCTCACCTGTAACGTGCAGCTCCTGATAACGCCTTCCTCATAGGGTGACTGGGAAGATGAAATGAGTTCATTTACATACAGATCTGAGAATAGTGCCTGATGTAAAGTAAGGGCTCAAGGCCCAGCGCAATGGTTTATGTCTGTAATCCCAGCACTTTGGGAGGCCATCGTGGGAGGATCACTTGAGGCCAGGAGTTCGAGACCAGGCTGGGCAACATAGCGAGACCCCATCTCTACAAAAAAATGTTTTAAAAATTAGCCAGGTGTGGTGGCGCATGCCTGCGGTGCTAGCTACTTGAGAGGCTGAGGCAGGAGGATCGCTTGAGCCCAGGAGTTCAAAGGCTTCAGTGAACTACGATTGTACCACTACACTCCAGCCTGGGTGACAGAGCAAGACCTTGCCTCAAAAATAAAACAAAAAAAATAAGGGCTCAAAAGTATATCTAGCCTCTCCTGTGGTCAGAGGGCTTTTTAACTTCTCCAAAAACATTGGATCACTCTCTTCCCCTGTTTAAGTCATTTAATGCTTGTTCATTGCTTTGTGGATGATGTCCAAAGCACAGTGCTACTTATTCTGTCAGTGGTGAGGTCAGGTCCTGTGACTCCCTGTGCAACCCACCTGGTATTCCACCACAGGCCAAAGCCAGGCCTTGTGGAAACCTACCAGGCCCCTCCTGCTCCTCCTCGCTTCCCCCCTGCCCATCACATCTGCAGCTGCATCAACAGCTCTTCCTCAGCTCGTTCCGTCCTGGCTTTCCACACCCACCGCGTGCACTTCCACCTCTGGGCCGCTACCTCTTTTCCCAGCCTGAAACTCTCTTTCCCAGATACACACCTGGCTCAGTCCCCTGCTTTCTTCCATGCTTTGCTCAGATATCACTTCCTCAGCGAAACTTTCCTCACCACCTATATTAGCTTCCCATTTGCTGCCGTAACAATTGACCACAAACACAGTGGCTTCCAACAATGCCAGTTTATTGTCTTACGGTTTGGGAGTCGTGAGTCTGAAATGGGTTGCACTGGGCTAAAATCAAGGTGTCAGCAGGTCTGCGTTCATTTCTGGGGGCTCTAGGGGAGAATCCAGGAATTGCCTTTTGCAGCCACCAGAGATCCCCCCTTCTCCGCTTTCAAAGCAAGTGGCCGGGCGCGGTGGCTCACACCTGTAACCCCAGCACTTTGGGAGGCCAAGGTGGGCGGATCACGAGGTCAGGAGATGGAGACCATCCTGGCTAACACGGTGAAACCCCATCTCTATCGAAAATACAAAAAATTATCTGGGCGTGGTGGCGGGCGCCTGTAGTCCCAGCTACTCGGGAGGCTGAGGCAGGAGAATGGCGTGAACCTGGGAGGCGGAGCTTGCAGTGAGCCGAGATCACGCCACTGCACTCCAGCCTGGGCAACACAGCGAGACTCCGTCTCAAAAAAAAAAAAAAAAAGCACGTGGCATTGCCTCCTTCTGTGCCTTTCTTCTGTGGCCACATCTCACCCTGACTTTCCTCTCCTGCCACCCTCTTCCACTTTGAAGGCCCCTGTGCCTGTATCAGGCCCACCTGGATAGTCCAGGATAATCCTGCTATCGGAAGGTCCACTGATTAGCAACCTCAATTACTCTTTGCCATGTAACCTAACATACGCCCAGGTTCCAGGTATTAGGACAGAGATCTCTTTTGGAGCTTGGACTTGACCCTGAGGCTTCTGGGGAGCTAGGAAGAGTTTTGGGCAGAAGAGAGGCAGAGATCGTTTAGTCCTGGGCTGTGTTTAAAATATACCTCTGGCCAGGCATGGTGGCTCATGCTTGTAATCCCAGCGCTTTGGGAGGCTGAGGCGGGTGGATCATGAGGTCAGGTGTTCGAGAGCAGCCTGGCCAACATAG
The DNA here is from genome assembly GCF_003255815.1 of Theropithecus gelada. NCBI lineage: Eukaryota > Metazoa > Chordata > Mammalia > Primates > Cercopithecidae > Theropithecus > Theropithecus gelada. The sequence continues at coordinate 25,273,753 of NC_037687.1, read as the reverse complement.
TGAAACCCCGTCTCTACTAAAATACAAAAATTAGCCAGGCATGGTGGCACGGGCCTGTAGTCCCAGCTACTCAGGAGACTGAGACAGGAGAATCGCTTGAACCTGGGAGGCGGAGGTTGTGGTGAGCTGAGATCATGCCACTGCACTCCAGCCTGAACAACAGGGCGAGACTCCGTCTCAAAAAAAAAAAAAAAAAAAAATTCTCTGAGACCTGTATCTCCATCAGGGTCTCAATGGGAAACAGAAACCATACCAGTGATTTGAACAGAGGGAGTTTAAAGGATGGTCACTAGGTGTGCAGTTGTTAAATAGGTAACTGAAGGGGTAAAGAGAGAACTAACTCTAAGGCATCATGGAGGTAGCAACTGCCAGGTGCAGCGACTGTCCCTGTGGCTTTGGAGCTGAAATTCACACCTCTGTGGCGGGACTGCTGGCAGGTCTCTGAGCTTAGAGAAGGTGCCTCAAGAGCCTGGAGCTCTGATCTTTCAGGAAAGGAGCACTGGGTGGGAGATGCCGGTGTCTCTGATCAGGTACCACGTGGCAAGCCCCGTGCGTGTTAGAAAAAACTGTCAGTGGGATCCAGCAGCTGAGCCCCCAGGTGGAGAGAAGCTGGCTATGCCTCCAATCATGCAGTGCCCTCTAGTTCCCTCCATTGGCACTGCCTGATGCTGAGGTGGTGCCAGAGCAAGAAGGAGATTTGTGGAGTCCCAGTCCTGGCATCATGAGGGAGACTGGACAGTGACAGGTTTGGAGCTGAGAGAAAATCACTTAATAACTGGCACAGGGTCCTGTAAGAAGAGAGGTGAGTGATTGAAACCGAGACACAGTAGCAGTGGCTCAGGCAAGACGCAAACTTATTTTTCTCACTTATGAGTGCAGAGTCCAGGATTCATGTGACAGTCTCACAGGGTGAGAGGCCCAGGCTTCCTCTGTGCTGTCGTCTGCTCTCTGTAGATGCCCTTGTCCCTGTGAATATCCATATTCCACCAACAGGAAGAGGAGGGCACCCACTCAACATTAAGTGGATGTTATTTGAACCAAGAAATGCATGTTAGTCCATTTCGTATTGCTATAAAGGAATACTCGAGAGCAGTTAATTTATAAAGAGGTTGATTTTGGCCCACGGTCCTGCAGGCTGTACAAGAAGTATAATGCCAGCATCTGCTTCTGGGCCTCAAGATGCTTCCAGTCACGGTGGAAGGTGGAGGAGGAGCAGGTGTGTCACATGGCGAGAGAGGCATTTGAAACAACAGCCCTCATGTGAACCAGTAGAGGGAGAACTCGGTTCCTCCCACAAGGAGGGTACGAGCCATTCATGAGGGATCTGCCCACGTGACCCAAATGCCTCCCACCACGTCATACCTCCAACATTGGAGACCAGATTGCAACATGCGGCCTGGGGGGAACAAACATCCAATCTATGTGGAGAGAAGGTTGGGCATGGTGGCTCATGCCTGTATTTTCAGTGCTCTGGAGGCCAAGGCGGGAGGATCGTTTGAGCTCAGGAGTTCGAGACCAGCCTGGTCAACATGGTGAAACCCCATCTCTATAAAAAAAATACAAAAATTAGCTGGGCGTGGTGGCATGCACCCGTTATCCTAGCTGCTCGGGAGGCTGAGGCAGGAGAATTCCTTGGACCTGGGAGGCGGAGATTGCAGTGAGCCGAGATCGTGCCACTGCACTCACTGCAGTGAGACCCTGTCTCAAAAAAAAACTATACAAAGAGGTGTATATCATTTCCCCTGACTTCCCGTTGTGTAGAGCTGGCCAACGTAGTGAAACCCCGTCTCTACTCAAAATACAAAAATTAGCCAGGCATGGTGGTGCAGGCCTGTAGTCCCAGCTACTCGGGAGACTGAGGCAGGAGAATCGAAGATTCTGTTACTGCAGGAAACAGAAGCGCTATGGGGGGTCCTTGATAGGACCATGATCCTGCACTGGAGGGCGGGATGATGGCCCAGGTGAGAAGAGGCCAGACCTGAGTTAGGGCTGAGACCATAGGGTCAGAGAGGAAGGTAAACACAGGAGGTTTCGGTCCCCTCTACTCTCAACTTCTGGGAAATGGAGTCCCTCTTTCCCCCGCTCACTCTAGAACTGTTCTTTCGTCTTCCAGAAGCCTGCCCCGGACTGCTCACAGGTCTCCCCGCCCCGTTCCGCCACATCTCCTGAAAACAACGCTTCCCTCTCTGACACCTCTCCCAGGGACAGCTCCCCATCAGGGATCCCGAAGCGTCGCACAGGTGAGAACACACGGGCCGCTGCCCCTTCAGTCGCTTGCCTTTCTTTTTTTGTTTGTTTGTTTGTTTTTTGAGACGTAGTCTTGCTCTATTGCCCAGGCTGGAGTACAGTGGCGAGATCTCAGCTCACTGCAACCTCTGCCTCCTGGGTTCAAGCAATTCTCCTGCCTCAACTTCCTGAGTAGCTGGGATTACAGGAGCGTGCCACCGTGCCTGGCTAATTGTTATATTTTTAGTAGAGACGGGGTTTCACTATGTTGGCCAGGTTGGTCTCAAACTCCTGACCTCAGGTGATCCACCCACCTCAGCCTCCCAAAATGCTGGGATTACAGGCGTTAGCCACCACACTGGCCAGTCGCCTGCCTTTCTGCCCGCTTGGATTTCCATCCAAGGTTGTCATCCTTATGACAGTGGTGGTCTCAGTGTTGTGGTTAAGAGCACAGGTCCACCATCCACTGGCTGTATGACCTGGGACAAATGACCGACCTTCTCTGAGCTTAGGTTGCTTTATCTGTAGAGACGATGATAATGACAGCACCTACCGCACAGAAATATCTGAGTTAGAAGATAGCACGTGTAAGCTGCTCAGAACTGGGCCCAGCCCTTAGTCAGGGCTCAGTCATTGTTGGTCATTGTGATTGTAATTATCTGCTGAGACAGAGGCCTCATAGCTCATGTGGAAACACAAGCGTGGGGCCGTGGCTCAAGGGAGACTTCTGGAAGAGAGGCTCACCAAACTGAGCCCTTTAGGACAAAGAAGAGGCAACCAGCAGAGGATGCATTGCATGCTAAGCAAGGGAATATATAAATTGAGAAGGCCTGGGGGCCGCTCAGGGCCTGGCGTACTGGCATGTAGAGGGCAGGATTGGGGACGATGAGCAACGAGGTGAGAAGGTCCTGGAAAGCCAGCCTGGGGAACAGCATCTTTGTCCTAAGAGGGAATGGGGATGTTTGCTGTGGGGGAAGAACAGGGCGAGAGACCCACACGTAACGCAGGGCAGCGTGAGCCCTTGCTGTCCGGTCCGGCCTGCTGAGCGCTTTAGCGTGGTGAGTGTGACGGAGGAGCTGAATCTTTCATGTTAGATCCTTTCAGTTGAATTTATATTTGAAAGCTAATATGCAATTCAGTGAATAAAGACTGCACTTTTTCCACGTAATTTTGGAACAGCTTTGGTATGTGAATAGCCGTACATTTTATGAAACCTACACAGACCATGTTTCCGATGAAACATTTGGTGTCCAACTTGAGATGTGCAGTGAGTTCATTGGATTTTGAAGACCTAGCATGAGAAAAGAATGTTGGAATCATACTATTTTAGATGTGTTGAGCAACATAGATTCTTCAAACCAAGTTCAACCTGGTTTTTCCCGCTTTTTGTTAACGTGGCTGCAAGAAAGTTTAAGGTTACGTACATGGCTTGCCAGATCTTTCCATCGGACGACGCTGGGTGACGCAGGGTACTCTGGGAGCTCAGAAGTCAAGCGGCCTAGGGGAGGTGATGGCTGAGCCGAGTCTTAGAAGATGGATTGGAGTTGGCCATGTTGAGAAAGGACAGATGCACGTTTCTCAGACAAGAAAGGCACATGCAGAGGCCTCGAGATGGGAACAGCACGGCATGTTTGGGGCCTCTCATCCACTTCCTTGTTTCTGGAGAACCGGATGCGATCTGAGGAGCAGGGAAAGTTTGAGAATAGCACGTGGTGAGAGGTGAGCTAGAGAGGAGAGTGGGGGCTGGATCTGAAAAGGTCTTGCACGCCCAGCTAAGGAGCCTGGGCTTCGTGCTGCAGATCCTGGGAGCCATGGAAGGGCTGTGAGCTGGGGAGGCAGGTTCATCCATGAATGAAAGGCGGCCATAAGGAAGTCACAGTGTGGCTGAGGGCATGCTGGGAGCTCCGGGTAGATGCTGAGGTTGGCCCTGGGGGCGTGTCAGGGGATCGTGTTTAGAGGGAGTGACATTGAGCTGGGTCTCAAACCGCACATGCTGAGGCCGGGAGGGGTGACATGACTGGGTGTGTCTGGAAACACCCCAGTTTAGCAGTGATATCAAAGAAGGTGGAGTATGTGGTGTGGGACGGGTTAGAAGGTCAGATGGAGAGAGATTAGGTAGGATCAGGGTAGACATCAAAAGACTTTATCCTGGATACAGCAGAGAATGTGGAATCATGGAAGGGTTTTGAGCAGGGACAGACAGTGCCTGCCATGCTGATAGAAGGTTGAAGGAGCCACTGGGGGCCGGGAGACCAGGGACCAGGTGGTGCAATGGCCACCATGAGATATAACAGTGAAGCTGCGTGTAACTGCCTTCGTGTGAGCTCTTCATCAAGGGTTAGTTAGGTTTAGTTAGTTTAGAGTCTTCTGGAAGCAGGCTCTGAAGCTCTGAAACAGGGATCCAAATGCAAGTGATTTGTTTAGGAGGTGCAGGGAACAGAGGGTGATTCAGGGCAGGGGAGCAGCCAACACGGGATGGGCTGTTAGGTCTGCTACGCACTGGGCAGCTGGAGCTTGGTTTTGTGGGATTCTCTGGAGGACGGTGTCAATGCTCCAGAGTGATCCGCGAGATGCAAGGCAGCTGAGGTATTGATACACCAACTCCTGCCGACCATGGGGTGAGGGCCTCTCCTGGGGCTAGTTTATTCCCTGCCACTTCCAGACTTCCGAGGTTCCGGGGAAGCTGTCTGGAACACTTGGAGGCAGTTAAGATCTGAGGGGAGCAGTGGGGAGCTCAGGGGACCTGCTGGAATCTGTACTGTGCCGAGTGCATTACATCATTGTTTCCTTGTGGGGATTATTTCCATTCTGCAGTGGTGAGAGAGCAAAGCACAGAGAAATTAAGTAACCTGCTCAAGGTCACACAGCCAGGAAGCAGCAGGGATTGAAGGGTGCGGCCTGCACTGGGGCAGTGGCTGTGTGCAGGCAGAGAAGGGGAGAGGGCCCAGAGCCTCCCAGGGGCTACATCAGCGAGTCTGAGTTCTCTGGGATGGGAGCACACAAGCCAGCGAGGTCAGCTACACCAAGCCCTTTGCCTCCCCAGCTCGGAAGCAGCTCCCGAAACGGACCATTCAGGAAGTCCTGGAAGAGCAGAGTGCGGACGAGGACAGAGAAGCCAAAAGGAAGAAGGAGGAGGAAGGTGAGCCCCCAGGAGGAGAGAACTGTGTGTGTGTGTGGTGGGGGATCCGCAAGGGCAGGGGCCTGAGAGCTCAGGATGTTCGGACCCTGCCGATTTGATGCCTGTGTCCAGGAACCCCAGGAATTCCACCTACCAATATGGGAACTTCTGTTCTGAAAACATTGTGGGATATATTTGTTTGGACATCTTAATTTAGTCATCATTCAGGCACAGTTTCCCATTTTTATTTTCTGTTTTTATATTTATTTAATGGAAACTATTTTCTTCTAAATGATTTCCTTTTCCTTGTAAATTTTACCGTAAAGCTGAGGTTCCCAAACTTTCTTAGTTCACAGCACCCTTGATGTCTTAGTAATTTTTTTTTACGGTGCTCCTAGGCCAATACCTTATCCGTTCTATTGATTAAGTGGTTATATCCAAACACCTAGTAGATACTATACATGCATTGAAAAAAAAAGTAATATTTGTGTTTTGTTCCTTTGTTTTTTTGAGATGGAGTCTCACTCCGTCACTCAGGCTAGAGTACAGTGGTGCAGTCTGGGCTCACTGCAGCCTCCACCCCCCAGGCTCAAGTGATTCTCCCACCTCAGCTTCCCAAGTAGCTGGGATTACAGACACCCCCCACCATGCCCAGCTAATTTTTGTATTTTTAGTAGAGATGGGGTTTCACTATGTTGACCAGGCTGGTCTCGAACTCCTGAGCTCACATGATCCGCCCACCTCGGCCTCACAAAGCCCTGGGATTACAGGCGTGAGCCACCGCACCCAGCCTGTATTTTGTTCTTAAATAACCACAATTACTTGTGGGAAATGCCTTGGATACTTTATAACATCTTAAACAGTGGAATCTAATTGAAAACTGCCACCGTCATATCCTGGTCTATGTTGATTTTTGTACAGTACTTGATTTTTATAGCAGCAACCTATGAAAACCCAGCTTTGCAGAGATGCAGTGTCATTACAAGAAATGTGACATAATACTGAAAACTGAAATACCTCGAACTTGTAGTTCATACAGTGGCCAACAGGTGTCGCCGGGTTTCCTTTGAAAAATCCAAAATACCTTGCAGTGCCCAGTGAGTTCCCGGCATGTTGGTGAACCCACTGGAAACAGCCATAAAGATCTGATCCATTGATCATCTGGGGCCTGCATGAGATTACACCAATTGCAGCCTTTAAGGTCGTCAGATTTTTTGTTTCTGCAAACAAGTAAAAGGTCCATTTTCCCAGGGCAGATTTAAATTTGGTTAAGATTTGATTTCTTGGCCAGGTGCAGTGGCTCATGCCTGTAATCCCAGCAGTTTGGGAGGCTGTGGCGGGTGGATCACTTGAGGTCGGGAGTTAGAAACCAGCCTGGCCAACATGGTGAAACCCCATCCCTACCAAAATTGCAAAAATTAGCTGGGTATGGTGGCGGGCGCCTGTAGTCCCAGCTACTCAGGAGGCTGAGGCACAAGAATCACTTGAACCTGGGAGGTGGAGGTTGCAGTGAGCTGAGATTGCGCCACCGCACTCCAGCCTGGGCGACAGAGGGAGACTCCGTCTCAAAAAAAGAAAAAAAAAAGATTTGATTTCTTATTGATAATTTTTAGTACAAATTTTACTGTAAACTACACTTTCAGCCATTGTCAGTGTCCAGTGAGGGGCAGCGAAGGTGGCCTCTTTCTACTAACGCAGATTTTCCCCAAGTTGGTTTTTGCAGTTTTTATTGTGACCCTAGAGGTATGATTTTTTTTAACTTTAAAAGTTTTTGTCTATAGCAGGCCGTCATTTGCATTTTTAACCCTTTCAGATTCTATTTTGGGGTGAATAACACTAAAGGAATCGTTTGTAAAGAAAGACACACCATGTATGTCTTGGCTACATAGGCAAATGGGGGCTGGACTCCCTCAAGGTCCCTGCCTTGCTTGGGGTTGACAAGGAGCAGGGTCTTACATGGCCCGCCACTTAACAGATACCTTGGATTGGTACAAGGTAGAACTGTAATCCCAGCACTTTGGGAGGCCGAGGTGGGTGGCTCACCTGAGGTCAGTAGTTCAAGACCAGCCTGGCCAACATGGTGAAATCTCATCTCTACTAAAAATACAAAAAAATAGCCGGACGTGGTGGCGGGTGCCTATAATCCCAGCTACTTGGGAGGCTGAGGCCGGATAATCGCTTGAACCCAGGAGGCGGAGGTTGCAGTGAGCCGAGATCGCACCATTGCATTCCAGCCTGGGCGACAAGAATGAAACTCTGTCTCAAAACAACAACAACAACAACAACAACAAAACAGATGACAGATGAGGGCAGATTGCCTCCACAGTCAAAATGCCCTTGTAGGTTCACTGTGATTTTTTTGCTATCTGACCGTTCTGTCTATTGTCAGAAGTGGAGACCCCAGAAGAAAGCCTCACAGAGGCTGAAGTGGCAACAGAGAAGGAAGGAGAAGACAGGGACCAGCCCACCACACCTCCCAAGCCCCTAAAGACCTCCGGTGAGTTTCCGGTCCTCTCCTCCGCCCTGCCCTGCCTCCTGATTTTGGGGTCAGAAGTCTTTGGAGGACAATTAATTTAAACAAGGCATAGATTCTCAAACTTATTGCTTAAGTGCAAAATCTAGAAAAAGGATAGTTTTTATTACTTTTTTTTTTTTTTTTAATTATTATTTTTTCCCATGCATATGGAAAAGGAGGAAAGAGCCAGTCATTCTTTAAAAAGTCTTCATAGGCCAGTTGCGGTGGCTCACACCTGTTATCCTAGCTCTTTGGGAGGCTGGGGTGGGTGGACTGCTTGAGCCCAGGAGTTCGAGACCAGCCTGGGCAACGTGGCGAAACCCCATCTCTACCAAAAAAAATACAAAAATGAGCTGGGTGTGGTGGCACGCACCTGTAGTCCCAGCTACTTGGGAGGCTGAGGTGGGAGGATTGCTCGAGTCCAGGAGGTGGAGGTTGCAGTGAGCTATGATCGCACCACTGCACTCCAGCCTGGGCGACAGAGCAAGAGCTCCCCTGCCTCAAAAAAAGTAAAAGATAAAACGTGTTCACAGCTTTCAGAAGTCATAGGTGTAAATTAAATGTTATTAATTAAGTTAGACAACCAAACTGAGTTACAGGATTTTAGAGGCTGAAGTTACCCTCGCAGGGTGGTCCAAGTGGCCGTGAGGCCTCTGTGTTAGAAACGCTTGCAGGGAGAATTTTAGGGATCCAGAGTTGTATCTGATTTTCTGCAGCTGCTGGGAGGACTGGGAATATTTTCTTCTCATGAGGATGAGATTTCTTTTTACCACTATTCCTAAGTCTCCTACTGCAGGCCAAGTGCTAGAATTCCACTAGTTTAGCACTGAGGAGTAGACAGCAGGCCTGAGATCTCAACTCAAAGCTAGCAGAAAGGAAAAGGGTAGGTTTAGCTATATCTTCCATCTGTGGGGTCAGAATGATCTTGGAGATTAAAAAAAAAAGTCTCAGGGTCAAAAGAGTTTGCATCACCGTCTGAGCGCTCTCACCACAGAAGCAGAGACCCCGACGGAAAGCGTTTCGGAGCCCGAGGTGGCCACGAGGCAGGAACTGCAGGAGGAGGAAGAGCAGACCAAGCCTCCCCGCAGCGCTCCCAAGACACTCAGCAGCTTCTTCAGTGAGTTTTCCTTGCTCACCCCACCTCCCGGGGTTGTCCAGGCAGGAGGCTGGTGGGCCTGTCTCCAGAGGCCTGAGATGCTGTGAGACCCTTCTCCCTTTCCTGCTGGTTGGAAAGTCAGCCTCGTCTCTACCAGCCTGTCACCCGTCTCCCCACGCACTGGGGTAGTGCTGGGTGCAGAATGGATGGGAGGTGGAGGCTACCGGAAGGGGAAAAGACCCACTGTTTTCTATCTTCATTCCTAGCGCCCCGGAAGCCAGCAATCAAAAAAGAAGTGAAGGAGGAGGAGCCAGGGGCTCCAGGAAAGGAGGGAGCTGCTGAGGGGTGAGTCAGTGTCCGGGTCTGGAAAGGGTCTTCGAGCTGTGTTTCCTTCTCTGCATTCCCACAGCCCCACCCCCAGCTCAGGCTTCCTCCTCTTGCAGGACTCGGCAAACCTTTTCTATAAAGAGCCAGGGAGTAAATATTTTAGGCTTTACGGGACACATTTGGCCCCTGTTGCAACACCATTCTTAGCTCCCAGGACCTGTAGAAACGGTCCAGGATCGGAGTTTGCTGACCATGGCCCCAGCCACCCCCTGACCCTGCCTCCAGTCTTTCATCCTCAGTCTGATCCCCGTAGAGCCTGGGGGATCTTTCTAACACCCAGAGTTGACTCTGCCCCTCTAGGGTTCCCTAGAGCCCTCAGGAGAAAATCTAAGCCCATTCGACAGCTGACCCCCACCTCCCTCTCTGGCCTCACTTCCTACTTCTCTGTTCCTCTGGCTCTGAACTCACCAGATTTTTTATTTTTGAGACGGAGTCTTGCTCTGTTGCCTAGGCTACAGTGCAGTGGTGCCATCTCAGGTCACTACAACCTCCACCTCCCAGGTTCAAGCGATTCTCCTGCTTTAGCCTCCCAAGTAGCTGGGATTACAGGTGCACGCCACCACACCCAGCTAATTTTTGTATTTTTAGTAGAGACATGGTTTCACCATGTTGGTCAGGCTAGTCTTGAACTCCTAGCCTCAGGTGGTCCATCCACCTCGGCCTCGCAAAGTGCTGGGATTACAGGCGGGAGCCACTACACCTGGCCTGAACTCACCAGATTTAGTGTATGTGCTGGAAGCCAGTAGGCGCATCTCCTCTGCCTTAAAATTCCCTGAACACCCCTTCTGTGCCAGCCATGGGCGGCCCATGGGGATGAACCATAGAGAGCCGGCCGCCCCGCCCTGGCCCTGGTGATGTGCATAGTGTGCTGGGGCTGTGGGACCCTGAGTAGGTTGTTAAACAATTCGTTGCTTCACTGTAATTTTGTTAATTATTTGAGGAGATGTCTGGGCTGATTCCCATGACACCTAATATGCACGCAGGAGGCCACACTGAAGACTGATTGGATGCGTGGGTGGATACATATCCTATAGTGATGATGTCACCCCCCTGCCATGCTCAAAACCCATCTGCAATTCCCCCCAGCACAGAGGATAAATGCTGGGCTTCCCAGTGCCCTCATGAGCCAGCCGTGTCCACCTTACATTGCAGCCTCCTGGCATCTGCAGCCTCCTCCTGCTCCCTCCACACACCGTGTCCCCATGTCCTGTCATTCCTCCCTGCTTTTTTTTTTGAGACGGAGTCTCACTCTGTTGCCCAGGCTGGAGTGCAGTGGCGCCATCTCAGCTCACTGCAACCTCTACTTCCTGAGTTCAAGTGATTCTTCTGTCTCCGCCTCCCAAGTAGCTGGAATTACAGGTGCCTGCCACCAAGCCTGGCTAATTTTTGTATTTTTTAGTAGAGACCAGGTTTCACCATGTTGTCCAGGCTGGTCTCAAACTCCTGATCTCAGGTGATCCGGCCGCCTCAGCCTCCCAAAGTGCTGGGATTACCAGCATGAGTCACCGCACCCAGCCTCCGCCCTGCTTCTGAACATGCTTGCCCCCGGCCTAGAACACTGTCCCCAACCCACCCTGCCCAGCAGGCTTCCCTCAGGCCCCAGCTCCCATTGCACCTGCACATCTGATTGTTAATCAATGTGGCATTAGCACAGCACCTGGCACTTTGCGACACCCAAGACTGTACGCGCCTCCCTCTGTCCTACCCCAGCCATGCGATCCCTTTTCTGTTTCTCAAGTGTGTCTGCACCTCGGGGCCTTTGCACTCGCTATTCTCGCTGCCTGGAATGCTCTTCCCCTGCTGCCCATTGTGCTAACCCCTCCCCTCATTCTGCCCAGATGTCTCCGGCGTTCCTTGACCGCCCTGTGAAGCAGCACCTCTCATCTCTTCCTCTCCCTCTACTCAGCTTTCTTTTGTTTTCTGAAAGATTTTTTTTAACACCTAAAACTAATGATGTGCTTATACAGGGGTTTTTTTTTGCCCGCTTTCCTCTGACTCTCCTGCTGGAATGTGAGCTCCAGGTTAGCAAACTTTGTTTCATCCAGCTGTGCACTGTGTGCCTTGAACAGAGCCTGGCACATCACAGTTGGAGGAATGACTTCGCTTTGACCCAGGGCTCTATGCCATTCAATCTCCCTTTTGCCTCTGTAGACCCCTGGACCCATCTGGTTACAATCCTGCCAAGAACAGCTACCATCCCGTGGAAGACGCCTGCTGGAAACCGGGCCAGAAGTGAGGTTTCTCCCTTTTCACACTGTCCCCCTGCAGTCCCTGTTGCCGCTGGAGGCTCTCTAAGCAGAGCCTTGGTTGGGAGAAATGGTCAAGTCTCTCCCTCCTGTGTTTTGGCGACAATCAGCAGCATTGAAAGGGACAGAGAGACAGCCCTGGGCATGAGCTCATGCATTTGGGTATTGGCAAGGGTTTCCCAGGGAGGTGTGAGGAAGCAAGGGTGCAGACGGGCAGCGTGGTATAGCCGGCACCACTGTCGCTCTTGCGGCTCTGTTCCTTCCCCAGGGTCCCTTACCTGGCTGTGGCCCGGACGTTTGAGAAGATCGAGGAGGTGTCTGCCCGGTAACTAATCAGGCTTGCCTGGGCGGGGGCGGGGACGCTTCTGGCTCTGTCCTCTGCACGGCGGTCCATGCTGCTTTGTTCCGCCAAATCCTTTCAACTTGGCCTCCGACCCCACTCGGGCATATGATCATGGATGTCAGACGTGGTCACAAAAGCAGGTCCTCTTAACTTTCTGCCTCGTTCTCATGGGTCAGAGCAAGACACAAGGGTGAGCCCAGATGTGCGGCTCATTCTGCTTCCTGCCTTCACTGTCAACCCCACTTCCATATGTGTCCATGTTGGTTAAGTGATTCGAGCCTGTTGTGACTGCTCTGTAGTGTCCCTTTCTCACATTGCATATGTTACCAGCACTTTTTTTTTTTTTTTTTTTTGAGACGGAGTCTCACTCTGTCACCCAGGCTGGAGTGCAGTGGCCGGATCTCGGCTCACTGCAAGCTCCGCCTCCTGGGTTTACGCCATTCTCCTGCCTCAGCCTCCCGAGTAGCTGGGACTACAGGCGCCCGCCACCTCGCCCGGCTAGTTTTTTTGTATTTTTTAGTAGAGACGGGGTTTCACCATGTTAGCCAGGATGGTCTCGATCTCCTAACCTCGTGATCCGCCCATCTCGGCCTCCCAAAGTGCTGGGATTACAGGCGTGAGCCACCACACCCGGCCCTAATTTTGTATTTTTAATAGAGACGAGATTTCACTATGTTGGCCAGGCTGGTCTCGAACTCCTGACCTCAAGTAATCTGCCCGCCTCAGCCTCCCAAAATGCTGGGATTACAGGCCTAAGCCACCACATCCAGCCCTCTTCTGTATTTTGTAAGGATGCTTTTTGGATTCAGAGCCTACCTGAAAAGACCTTGTTTCCAAATCAGGTCATGTTGTGAGGCTCTGAGTAGACACGAATTTCGGGGTAGGCTGTTCTACCCACTGCACCATCCAATGGTGGCTCTTGCCTACAATTATTACTGTGGGATTTCCCTAATGTTGGTTTTTGTATTTCTTCTCTGAACCTTAAAAACCTTGGTAATGAGACTTCTGTAAGAAAAACACAGATTCTCTTTTTAATGAGGCCCCCTAAGTTTGCCAGTAACAAACCTATTCTTTCCAGCTTTGATGTTTTAGACAGAAACACGGTTTTCTTTTTAGAGGCAGCACAGCTTAGTGGCCGGGAGCACAGTCCTCAGGCACACGGCCTTGGTTTACATCTCAGCTTGATACTTGCTCTGTGACCTTGGGCAGGCCGTGGACTCTCTGTGCCTCCGTTTCTTCATCTGTAAGATGGAAATAATAATAGTACCTGCCTCAGAGGCGAGCTGTGAAGATTCAGTGAGTTAAAAGGTGCAAAGTGGCTGGCCGTATTGGCTCGCGCCTGTAATCCCAGCACTTTGGGAGGCCAAGGCACGTGGATCATTTGAGGTCAGGAGTTCGAGACCAGCCTGACCAACATGTTGAAACCCCATCTCTACTAAAAATTAAACAAAAGTGAGCCGGGTGTGGTGGTGCGCACTGCTAGTCCCAGCCACTCTGGAGGAGAATGACCTGAACCCACGAGGTGGAGGTTGCAGGGAGCCGAGATCGCGCCACTGCATTCCACCTTGGGCAACGGAGCGAGACTCTGCCTTAAAAAAAAGAGTGCGGAGTGCTCAAAGCCAGCGCCTGAATTTAGAAAATGCTCCATAGCAGGCCAGGTGCGGTGGCTCACGCCTGTAATTCCAGCACTTTGGGAGGCCGAGGCAGCAGATCACGAGGTCAGGAGATCGAGACCATCCTGACTAACACGGTGAAACCCCGTCTCTACTAAAAATACAAAAATTAGCCGGGCGTGGTGGCGGGCGCCTGTAGTCCCAGCTAATCAGGAGGCTGAGACAGGAAAACGGCGTGAACCCGGGAGGCGCAGCTTGCAGTGAGCCGAGATTGCGTCACTGCACTCCAGCCTGGGCGACAGAGAGAGACTCTCTCAAAAAAAAAAAAAAAAAAAGAAAACACCCTGTCATTTCTCTGGGCTGATCATCACCATCTTCATCATTGTTACTGTCACACCAAGTCGCCCCCCCCACTGTATCCACCCAGTGGGTTCACCTTGCCCGCTGCCTAGACAAAGCCAATTTATCAAGACGGGGGAACTGCAGTGGAGAAAGAGTAATTCCCGCAGGACCGGCTGGGCGGGAGACCGGAGTTTTATTTTCACTCAGGTCAGTCTCCCTGAGCATTTGGGGAGCAGAGGTTTTAAAGAAAATTTGGCAGGTAGGGGCTTGGGAAGGGGGGCGTGCCGATTGGTCAGGTTGAAGATGGACTCACGGGGGCTCAAAGTGAGTTTTTCTTGCTGTCTTCTGTTCCTGGATGAGATGGCAAACTCGCTGAGCCAGATTACCAGTCTGGGTGGTGTCAGGCTGAGTGCAGGGTCTGCAAACTCTCTCAAGACCTGATCTTAGGTTTTACAATAGTGATGTTATCCCCAGGAGAAGGCTGAGGAGCCAGAGGCTGCGTGACCCCTAAACCTAAATTTCTGATCTTGTAGCTAATTTGTGAGTCTTGCAGAGGCAGGTCCCTAGGCAAAAAGGGGTCTTTTCCGGAAAGGGCTATTACCAATTTCGTTTCAGAGTCAAACCATGAACCGAATTCCTTCCCACAGTTAGTTCTTCCTATACTCAGGACTGAACAAGGACAGCTTAAAGGTTGGAAGCAAGATGGAATCGGTTAGGTGTGATTGCTTTCCACTGTCATCATTTCCTCAGTTAGGGTTTTGCAAAGGCGGTCTCACCACTTAGCAATCTGTGATTTTCCTCGTGGCTCCAGGCCCCAGAGCCTGGGACTGTTCCCGAGCCCTTTCCTCTTCTCCTTTCTCCATTTCTTTCTAGTGTCCACCCCCTTAAACCCACCCCACCCCTACACCACACTTTGGCCTTGAAGAACCAGGTGGTGACACCCCCGTCCCCTCCTCCAGGCTCCGGATGGTGGAGACACTGAGCAACTTGCTGCGCTCCGTGGTGGCCCTGTCGCCTCCAGACCTCCTCCCGGTCCTCTACCTCAGCCTCAACCACCTTGGGCCACCGCAGCAGGGCCTGGAGCTTGGCGTGGGTGATGGCGTCCTTCTCAAGGCAGTGGCCCAGGCCACAGGTAAGAGGGACTGTGGTTGGAGGGACCAGAAGGACGGGAGCTCAGCCAGAGAAAATGCAGAGGTCAGGCAGATCGGAGAGAGACTCTGCAACTGGGGTGGGGCAAAGGCTGAGAGGGAGGAGAGCCTGATGGGGACAGATTTGCAGGGGTGTGGGAGAGAACATGGGGCAGCGGTTCAGGCGAGGGAGGACCAGGCCTGTGTTGGGATAGGGGCCGTGGGGCGCACTAAAGGGGAGGGCTGGGGAAAGATGCTGGAGGCAGCGACAGCAGGATTCGGGGGCTGAGATTGAAGGTTGGGGCGTAGAGAGGTCTGAAAGGACTTCGACTGGAGGGACTGGAAGGAGTGGGAGGAAGGAACTCCGTGTGTGAGGGTCCAATGGCCTGCAGGGGCCCAGCCGCCAGCGCTGGGTGGAAAGGCTGGTGATGTGGACGACCCGCCTGCCAAAGGCTTGGAGTGCTCGATGCTTATCATGAGGACACTGGGGAGCCATGGAAGGATTGTGAGCAGGCAAGGGGCAGCGTCCAGGGAGAAGAGGAGCTGCATCCCAGCTGTAGAGAAGAGAGGAGAGGGCAGGAGTTGGGAGAGAGGGAGCACGGGAGAGATCCGGCAAACAGTGGGTGTCAGGGTGAGAAGGCAGGAGGAATGCCTCCAGGATCTCCCTGGGCGAGGGGATGGATGAGGAAGCCATCAGCAGCCTGGGACCCTGGTGAGCGGCAGGCACCTGCAGGGGGCATTAATCACCCCAGCGTGGGGCAGGCGTGGGCAGCCTCTATCTGTGGGCCCCCAGGGTCATCCAGGACGTTTGGAAATGGGTCTGAGGCTCACCAGGTCTGGCTCAGAGCCCAGGGTTCGGGAGTGGTCAGCGTAGGAGGGATGACCACCCACTGGCGAGTTCTCATCCACTTGGGGAGAGGATGTGCTGGGAGCACTGGAGCTGGCTTAGGGCCATGGAGACCAACGTGTAGGGAAGGCGGGGGTTTCAGGCTTTCGCGAGAGGACACAGGGACTGAGAAAAGTTGACTTGGATCAGGAAAGAGTTACAGGCTTATGGGAGCCAGAGGAGATGAGACTCAAGATTCTCTCACTCATTCACTCAAGATGTGTTTCTCGAGCACTGACGTCATACCAGACCCAGCACACACGGGGTCTGTTAAGAATACTCTGAGCTGCAGGTAATGAAAACCCAACTACATTGGCTTGGACAAAGAAGGATCTGTTTTTCTCACAAAAGAAGTTGCAGATGCTGGCTTTCCTGCCCAGCGATCCATGGCGGCCGGGGCCTCTTCCGCTCTCTCACGCTTCCACCCTTGGCATGTGTGTGTTCACACTCACACTCCTCTCCCTGCCGCCTCGTGGGCCCCGTGGCTGCCCAAGTCCTGGGTTTGTTGTGAGTTGTTGACCACTTTGGAGAATCCCATCCCCTTTGACGTGTGAGTCGATACGTCGCATACCGATGAACACTCACTGCTGATGCTCCCATTTATGGGAGTTTCACTTCACGTGCGAGACCCGGCCGTTTGGTGTGTCCCCTCATGTGCGGCGGCCAAGCGTCCGTGGACTGAAACGCGCGCTTGTTCATCACAGACTGCTTTCCCTTTCGTTCTTTTCTGTGTTAGGGTTAGGGCGTTATTTCGACATGTGTAGGCAGGTTATGTTATCTCCACATTTCATTTCAGAACAGAAAAGAGGTGACCCACAGTATCTGGTGACAAGGGTGTGTTGGTTCTGATACGTTGAGAGCTGCTTGTCACACTTGTGACCGTGACTTGAGGCTCCGCCTCCCCAGCTCTTACACCCAGGCGCCCACGGGACCCAGCTCTGGACAGTAAGTGGGGCCAGAGCACATCCCACGTGTGTAAGCTGGTGGCTCCAAAACAAGCCAAAGGGTCACTGGTCACTGCCAGAGATGTTCCTGACCTGCCAGAGGAAAGGGTCCCTTGGCCTTCTCTGCTCTGTCCACACTCACGTCCCTAGTGATCTTGTCCCACCTACGGCTTTAAATCCCATCTGCTCCCTGATGACACCGGCCCAGATATCTCCCCTGAGTGTGGTCATGTTCGTTCATCCACCGCTTTCCTGGCTCCACGTGCATGTCTGCTAGCTTCCTACAGCCAGCGTAGCTGGGGGCACCATCCCCAAGCCGTTTCTACCAAGTGGGTGAGCGTTAGACACAGGGAGGTGCAGGGACTCGCCACAAGCGCACACAGCTGGAGAATATTTATCCAGGCCGCTAGAGAAGGGAGACACGCAGTCACAGCTGTCACCCTCGACACCCCTACCCACACTCTCCCCTGAAGGTCGGCAGCTGGAGTCCGTCCGGGCTGAGGCAGCCGAGAAGGGCGACGTGGGGCTGGTGGCCGAGAACAGCCGCAGCACCCAGAGGCTCATGCTGCCACCACCTCCGCTCACTGCTTCCGGGGTCTTCAGCAAGTTCCGTGACATCGCCAGGCTCACTGGCAGTGCTGTGAGTGGCGGGCTGCTCACCCCGGACCCTAGACATTTTGGGGACCTGAGGCCATGTGTGCATCAGGAAGGCTTCTGGGTAGACCATCGGCTGGGTCACTTCAGTTCTGCTTGTGGGGGGCACGGCTTCCTCTCCTCCTTTCTGCACCCAAGCCTAGGAGGTTCTCTCCAGAGTCTAGCAGACCCAATACCATGGCTGCCACATGACAGGACTCTAAATACTTCCTGGATAAAGGGAGAGGGAGGCAAGGAGAGCTAACTCGTTCTTACTGCTCTAAGAGTGGGCGGCCATGGGAGCTGGGACATGGGGATGGGGTGAGGGAAGGAGGGCAGGTGTTCCAAAATGCGGGGCAGCAGCGTGGCTGGTGGGGTGGAGGTGTGGTCCCTGCCTTCACCAGGCACTGACGGCTCTTCCCCCGACTCTCCAGTCCACAGCCAAGAAGATAGACATCATCAAAGGCCTCTTTGTGGCCTGCCGCCACTCAGAAGCCCGGTTCATCGCCAGGTGAGTGTGTGGGCCTGTGAGGCTGCGGAGGGGGACTGCAGACGCGGAGGTGAAAGGAGGGAGGGACTGGCAGCCGGAATCATCACGAATGCCCTGACCATCCTTGGACGAGAAAAGCACGAGCAGGAGACCTGGCCCCTGAAGAGTGGGAAGGGACACTGTTTCCTTTCTCAGGCCAGCTTCTGTCCCTTGGTAGTGCTGTCTAGAGAAGGCCCCTGGGCCCCTGTGGATGAGGTGTGCGGTAATTGATTAGTGAGGTCTGCCTCGGCCTGGGTACAGGCCCTGCAGCAGGAAGCCAGGATTTGTTTGCCATGACAGTGAGAGCAAAGCCATTGAGGGCTCACATCATGGAGCATTTCTTGGGTGCCCAGCCCTGTGCCACGTGCCTTATCAGTTCCTAGCAGCGACTCTGTGAGACTGTCTTGTTACCTTCACCTCCAGTTTATAGAAGGGGAAATGGAGACACGGGGAGGCAAATTAAGCCACTTGCCTCCTGCCACTGGCTCAAAGCAAGGACCATGCTGGGGTCCTGACCATCACAGTCACCAGGGCGGGCGCCAGGCTCAGTTCTCTCCCTGACTCACCCTGCTTGAGTCTCGCCAACCCCTCAGGGCAGCTGAGATGAGAGGTGCTGGTGCACCTACTTGTGCCCCTCCCCAGTCCATGCTAGCTGGCAGGATCACTACTGCCTGGCCTCAGTTTCCTCATCTGTCACATGGGGCTGTGTGATGTCTGGGGTCCCTTTCGGGCTCTGAAGATCCTTCTGGTTTTTGAGGAGAGGGTCTATACATGTCACGGTGGGATAGACCAGAGAAGGGAGGAGGCAAGATCGGGGAGGTGCAGACAAGCCCCCTTCCCTGGCCTGCTCTCTCCCCAGGTCCCTGAGTGGACGGCTACGCCTTGGGCTGGCAGAGCAGTCGGTGCTGGCCGCCCTCTCCCAGGCTGTGAGCCTCACGCCCCCAGGCCAAGGTGAGCTCCTGTGGCCCGTCACTGTGTCCCTCACTGGAGTTAAGTCGGGCTTCCCCCCTCCTCTTCAGAGGCCCATGCCTGCCCCTTCCCCAGCGGGCCCCTGCCATCCCAGGCTCCTCTCCTCTGCGGGGGAGCGTCTTGGGCTGCGGCATCTGCATTCCTTGCCATACAGCAAACCACCCACTGTGCACCCTGGTGTAGCCAAGGACATGAGCACCTTCCAAAGCCTCTGGTGGGTCTTTTCTTAGAATTCCCACCAGCCGTGGTGGATGCTGGGAAGGGCAAGACAGCAGAGGCCAGAAAGACGTGGCTGGAGGAGCAAGGCATGATCCTGAAGCAGACATTCTGGTGAGAGCTGGGCCGTGGGCAGAGTTGCCATGGGCTGTGGGCAGAGTGCCAGGGATGGGGTGGAGCCAGAGGAGCAGTGGGCGGGGCCGGTAAGTGATGGACGGGCATCACTAGTGCGGTCATGGGGTGACTGAGAGCAGAGGTGGTGATCTAGACAAGACTGGTGCTTGGCATAAGGTTGATGACAAAGATCAGGAGGGTGGCAAACAGTGAAGGGTCAGTGACCCTAGGAGAGGTATAGAAGACGCTGACAGCGTCCGGGCACAGTGGCTCACGCCTGTAATCCCAGCACTTGGGAGCCCGAGGTGGGCAGATCTCTTGAGGTGAGGAGTTTGAGACCAGCCTGGCCAACATGGTGAAACCCAGTCTCTACTAAAAATACAAAAATTAGCCTGTAATCCCAGCTACTTGGGGGGCTGAGGCACGAGAATCATTTGAACCCGGGAGTCGGAGGCTGCCGTGAGCTGAGATCACGCCACTGCATTCCAGCCTGGGCAACAGAGTGAGACTCTGTCTTAAAAAAAAAGAAAAGAAAAACGCTGACAGCAAGGGAGGGCAGCTGGCATCATGAGGTTTCCAAGTTCCAGACAGGGCTGTGCGTGTAGAAAGGCCTCAAGGGACCCTGAGAGGAGCAGGTGACTGGTACATGGTGAAGGGTCCTGAGAGTCATGGAGAAGACATTGGGCTCCAGAGAGAGCTGTGTGGAGGGACCTAGGACAGCAGCTGACCCAGGGCTGGTGACTCCAAGATCCTGACTGCCCCAGAGAGGATGTCCGAGGCAGGAGGGCCGATGGCAGTTCCACGGATGCCCTCAGAGCACCTGCTATGGGCCAGGCAGAGCAGACAGCGGTGAACAAGGCCCAGTAGAGCTCCCAGGCCCGGGCAGCAAGCTCAACCCAGCCTGCACGTGGGGCTCTACCGGCTGCTGACCTCAGGCCTACCCCACACCAGCTACATCAGAATCTTTGTAGGTGGAGCCTGGCCTTGAAAACCGTTATTTATTTGTCTATTATTTTTTTTTTTGAGATGGAGTCTCACCCTGTCATCCAGGCTGGAGTGTAGCGGCACAATCTTGGCTCACTGCAACTTCTGCCTCCAGGGTTCGAGCGATCCTCCTGCCTCAGTCTCCTGAGTAGCTGGGACCACAGGCGCGTTACCACCACCCCTGGCTAACTTCTGTGTTTTTAGTAAAGACGGGATTTCACCATGTTGGCTAGGCTGGTCTTGAACTCCTGGGCTCAAGTGATGTACCCGCCTTGGCCTCCCAGAGTGCTGGGACTACAGGCATGAGTCACCGTGCCTGGCCAAAAACCTTTTTTTAAAAACTATATTCTCGAGTAGTCTCACGTGTAGCCCGAGTAGAGAATCGCTGGTCTCATGGTGACAGACAGGGAACAGGGGCAGGGCCAGACTAAGGGAGACAAGGTAACAGATAGTGACGCCAAGGGAGAGCACAGAGACAGGGTGGCAAGAGGAGTTTGGCACGTGGTGACTGAGGTGGGCAGAGGTATCCAGGAGGCCAGTTTTTTGGGAGCAGGCCGAGCTCTCTTTCCAAACTGTGTGAGTTCTAGAAAGGCTTCCTCTATCTTGTTCTCACCCTCCACCCCAGCGAGGTGCCCGACCTGGACCGAATTATCCCCGTGCTGCTGGAGCATGGCCTGGAACGTCTCCCGGAGCACTGCAAGCTGAGCCCAGGTACAGACCCCAGGGGCGCTGAGAGCAGCCCTGCCCCTTCCTGAGTCGGTGTGAGGACGGCCATTGTAGGCGCCCCTCTCAGAACCTGCAGGGTCCTCTCCCCGACCAAAACCGAATGCTCTTCCCTGGTGCTGAAACCCACTGCTTTTCTCCTTGGAATTTCCCCAGTTTCCCCTTCTGGAGTAGACAGGGTGTAGGCGACGCTGCTGTGATAAACAGGAGCTGGGCGTGGTGGCGTGTGCCTGTAATCCCAGCTACTCAGGAGGCTGAGGTGGGAAGATCGCTTGAGCCCAGGAGTTCAAGGCTGCAGTGAGCCGTCGTCGCGCCACTGCCCTCCAGCTGGGCGACAGAGTGAGACAATAAATAAGTAAATAAAAATGGGCCAGAATGCAGTGGGTCAGGCAAGATAGAATCTCTTTCTCTCACACATAAATGTCCAGAGCAAGGGAGGTGGACAGGGAAGGTACAGGTGTGCAGCTGTGACCCAGGGATGACCCAGGCACCCAGGTTCCTGTGTCTTGTCCCTCTGTCCTCCAAAGATTGTCACCGTAGTGTCTGTGATCAAATGTGGCTCACTTCCCTGTTCTAATTATAGGAGGAGGGACGCAGAGGAGGGAAGGGAGGCAACCAGATTCCTTGCAAGGATGTCAGCCAGACATTGCACATGCTGCGTGGGTTCCAATCACATGGCCTTTCCCAGCTGCAAGGAAGGCTGGAGGCTGTAGTCCCAAGTGGGAGGCTAGGTCCCTTTCTAAAACGTGGGAGGCTTCGTGACTGAATAGCAAGGAAGGAGAATGGTCCTGGGGCCCGTTAGCAGTTCTCCTCGCCATGTTTCCCCTCTAATCCATTGCCTTCCCTCTCCTCTAACTCACTCTCCTCCTCTCCCAGGGATTCCCCTGAAACCAATGTTGGCCCATCCCACGCGGGGCGTCAGTGAGGTCCTGAAACACTTCGAGGAGGCAGCTTTCACCTGCGAATACAAATACGATGGGCAGAGGGCACAGGTATGGGGAGTGGGACATATCCCTTCCACAGACAGGAGAACGTCAAAGAGCAGGGGCGGGGGGTCACTGATGCCTGAGCTCCAAGCCAGCCTGCAGTACAGACTGCCCAGCTGCCCTCGCTCGTCCCTCTGGGCTTCAGCATCCGCCTCCATGCAGTGGATGCGGCTTTTGTTTTGTTTTGTTTTGCTTTTTAAGACAGAGTCTCACTCTGTCACTCAGGCTGGAGTGCATTGGCATGATTTCGGCTCACTGCAACCTCCGCCTCCCGGGTTCAAGTGATTCTCCTGCCTCAGGCTTCCAAGTAGCTGGGATTACAGGCGCACACCACCACGCCCAGCTAATTTTTGTATTTTTAGTAGGAATAGGGTTTCACTGTGTTAGCCAGGATGGTCTTGATCTCTTGACCTCGTGATCCACCCACCTCTGCCTCCCAAAATGCTGGGATTACAGCTGTGAGCCATCACACCCAACCTGTAGAGTGTGGTCTTAACTACCTCACTGGCTTATCCAAAGCGACAATCATCCAGAATCCTGACCGATGATAGTGGGAGCTCATGAAATGTGGGCTCCACTGATGCTGCTGGTGGATGTGTTCATTTCAACAGCTGTTCTGGGAGGTGCCCACATGAGCCCTTCATGCTGTGTTGTGCATTGTGTCCTGTGATCCAGGGTCTCAGGTGTCCTTGGTCCTGGGGTCTGTAAGAATGGGTTATGTCTCTTCTGTCCTGGCAGGTGTGGGGCCTTCGCTCCTGGGGATAGGTAAGCAAGCGAAGTGGGTGGATGCCACAGGGCTCGGGTCAGTTACAGGAAGTGGACCCCTGAGGAGACCAGCCCGGCTAACATGGTGAAACCCCATCTCTGCTAAAACTACAAAAATGAGCCAGTGTGGTGGCGGGTGCCTGTGATCCCAGCTACTCGGGAGGCTGAGGCAGGAGAA
This sequence comes from Theropithecus gelada, assembly GCF_003255815.1. Lineage (NCBI taxonomy): Eukaryota > Metazoa > Chordata > Mammalia > Primates > Cercopithecidae > Theropithecus > Theropithecus gelada. The sequence goes on along the minus strand of NC_037687.1, from coordinate 25,250,813 downwards.
TCGCTTGAACACGGGAGGCGGAGGTTGCAGTGAGCCAAGATCGCACCACTGCACTACAGCCTCCACGATACAGTGAGACTCCATCTTAAAAAAAAAAAAAAAAAAGACAAGGGTGGATCCAGTAGACACAGGATCACACAGATGGATCTCCAAAATAGTGTTGAGAAAAAAGACATAAGATGATTTATGATAGTGACAATGATTTCTTGACAACTGTTCCTTGAAATAATAACATACATACAAGATACTATATATGCAGCCCTGCTTAATGGCTGTGACCAGACTGTCTTAAAATAAATAGACATAGAGGGTGGGCGCAGTCGCTCATGCCTATAATCCCAGCACTTTGGGAGGCCAAGGTGGGCAGATCACCTGAGGTCGGAAGTTTGAGATCAGCCTGGCCAACATGGTGAAACCCCGTCTCTACTAAAAATACAAAAATTAGCCAGGCGTGGTGGTGGGCTCCTGTAATCCCAGCTCCTTGGGAGGCTGAGGCGGGAGACTCTGTTGAACCCGGGAGGTGGAGGTTGCAGTGAGCAGAGATTGCACCACTGCACTCCAGCCTGGGTGAGACTCCGCCTCAAAAAAAAAAAAATCAGAATGAGATCTAGAGCATAATGACATTTAAACAAATCAGCACCCACACGCAGCAAGGTGCACGTGCTTACATGGGGAGAGGTGTAGGGTTGGAAATGAAGAAGAAAATGATGGCAGGAGCTTCCAGAGACAGGGCTGGGAGGTGCTGTTGGTACTGAGGAGATGATTCGCTCAAGTCTCCACACTAGTTCCTCCTCCAGAGCTTCCAGAACCTTCTACCAGTGCAGGTGGGGTCAGAAGAAAAAGGTGAGGCCGCATGAGGGGACTCAGCTGATTTCCCCTCCCTTCTCCCATCGTGACAGATCCACGCCCTGGAAGGTGGGGAGGTGAAGATCTTCAGCAGGAATCAGGAAGACAACACTGGAAAGTACCCGGACATCATCAGCCGCATCCCCAAGGTGGGCGTCTGCCACGCACTTGCACTCTGCCACGGGCTGTGGTCAGGGGTGCAAAGACCTGAGGGCAGTCTAGGCCAGCGTGGCACAGTGCGGGGTTTATTGGGAGGAGATCAGATTGCGTTTGGCTGCAAATGACGGAGCACTCAGTCCTGCGCGGTGTACGCCGATAGGATTTTTTTCTCACATCTAGAGGTGGGCACCCCAGCACTGACTTGGCTGAGCACTGATGTCCCCCTGAACCCAGCTCATCACTACCTCTATCCCCTGCTGTCCGTGGCTGGTTGGCTTTTAGTGCCGATGCTTGTCCCCTTAGAGTTTCCCAAACAGATGTCACTCTTCCAGACAGAAAGAGGGAAAAGGGATTCTGGCTTGAGTTAACACTTTCCTGGACACCTCCCACCCACACCCGCTCCCCTGCCGTGGACTCCAGCTGGGAGTCACTGTCCAGCACCGAGTTCTGTGGCCACCTTAGTGCAGCAAAGCCTCGAAAAGCCGGAGTCTAACTCTGCAGCCTCTCTGGTCAGGAACGCAGGGAGAGGAAGTCAGGACGAGTGTAGACGGGGCCAGCCTGCGGATAGGCCCCGAGTCTCAGAGAGAGAGTCATACAGAGCTGGGCCTCACAGGCCCCAGAGCTGGGGGCTTCTCTGCACCCAATGGGGGTCTTGTGCCTGTTCAAGGAGTCCTCCGTCAAAGAGCCTTTCTCTTTGCCTGCCCCTAATTCAATAGGAAATAGGCTATTTCAGAAAGCAGGGGGCACAGTGGCCAGCTTTCTGCCTGTTAGAGACAGTGACGGCGAGAGGCACAGCTGAGTGCGTGCATTAGGGGAGCTCCTGTTCAGTGCCAAGCACTGTTTTTTAAATCGATTTTCTTAAGGTGTAATTTCCCTAAAAGTTAGTGATTTTCAGTGTGCACTATGCTGTTTCATTAATTTTGAAAAGTTCATACGCCCAAGTAACCAACAACCCAATGAACGTATAAAATATTTCCACATTCTCATCATTCTAACATATTTCCTCTGGGCGTGGTGGCTCACACCTGTAATCCCAGCACTTTGGGAGGCTGAGGCAGGTGGATCACCTGAGGTCAGGAGTTCAAGACCAGCCTGGCCAACATGGTGAAACCCCGTCTCTACTAAAAATACAAAAATTAGCAGGGCATGGTGGGCGAGTCCCTGTAATCCCAGCTACTCGGGAGGCTGGGGCATGAGAATGGCTTGAACCCAGGAGGCGGAGGTTGTAGTGAGCCGAGATTGTACCACCATACTCCAGCCTGGGTGACAGACTCCGTCTCAAAAAAATAAAAAATCAAATACTTCCTCATGTCCCTGGCCAAGCGAGGCCGCCTCCTGTGCCCCATACCGTGCATGCGCCAGAGGCAACCCCAGGTCTGCTTTTTTGTCGCCACAGGTTGGTTTTGTCTGTTCTAGAGCTTCCTGTCAGTGGTATAATACGGCACTAGTCTCTTGCATCTGGCTGCTTTTGCTCATTCGTTCAGCAGGTATTTAGTGGGCATCTGCTCCGAGCTAGGCCCTTTGCTGGAGACTGGGAGCGTAACAGGCCTGCCATGGTCTCTGCCCTCACTGAGCTCATAGCCCAGTAGAGCAGGCAGACTTTCACCAGGGAGTCCTGCAGTTAGTTGGCTCTGTAATTATACGTGGAGATCCGGGTTCTGTGGGAAAGGACCAGCATTCTGTGAGCCTATGTAAGAAACAGGCCTGGCTGGGCTCAGTGGCTCACTCCTGTAATCCTAGCACTTTGGGAGACCAAGGCAGGCAAATCACTTGAGGTTAGGGGTTCGAGACCAGGCTGGCCAACATGGCAAAATCCTGACTCTACTAAAAATACAAAAATTAGCCGGGTGTGGTGGCACGCACCTGTAGTCCCAGCTATTTGGGAGGTTGAGGCAGGAGAATCACTTGAGCCTGGGAGACACAGGCTGCACTGAGCGGAGATTGCACCACTGCACGCCAGGCTGGGTGACAGAGGGAGACTCTGTCTCAAAAAAGAAAGAGAAGAGGAGAGACCGGGCGTGGTGGCTCACACCTGTAATCCCAGCACTTTGGGAGGCTGAAGCGGCTGGATCAGTTGAGGTCAGGAGTTCAAGACTAGCCTGGCCAACATGGTGAAACCCCGTTTCTACGAAAATACAAAAAGTAGCCAGGCGTGGTGGCATGTGCCTGTAATCCCAGCTACTCAGGAGGCTGAGGCAGGAGAATTGCTTGAGCCTGGGAGGTGGAGGTTGCAGTGAGCTGAGATCATGCCACTGCACTGCAGCCTGGGCGACAGAGCGAGACTGTCTCAAAAAGAAAAGAAAAGAAACAGGCTTGGCTTAGACTTGGTGCCAGGGAAGCTCCCTGGCTCCAGGATACAACATGAATGCTGCCCCGGCTTGGGCAACACAGTGTTCCCTTGAGGGAAAAGAAGGCCTCCCAGTGGAGGAGACGGACGGGGCAGGCATTCTAGAGGGAACGGCATATGCAAAGGCCCAGTGGTGGAAGAGGCATCGTCCATTTGTTTGAGAAACAGAGAGGCTCACATGCTGGGGCGAAGAGAGGCTGAGGGGGCCAGGCGAGGCGAGGGACGACCCAGGCTGACCTAGGAGAGTCCTCACAGCTTTGGGGAATCATGGGGATGGTTTTTAGTAGGGAGGTGCTTTGATCGGATTTGGGGCTTGCCAGTGTCACCCTGGCCGCTATGGGGAAGCTGGATTGGAGGGGGTCGGTGCAGGACAGGGAAGCCCAGTAGGCTGGGCTGAGCAGGGAGGCGGTGGGAAGTGGACAGCTTAGGAAATCATCAAGTCCACTAGGGAACTGAATGTGGGTGACAGAAGGAGGGAGATGACAAGAGCTCCTGGGTTTCCAGCTTGTGGGACCAAATATTACATTCTCAGAAACGTTAGTTTCTGTCTCCTCTTGGTGGGAACAAGAGAAAAGCATCTGTGCGCATGTGCTGCCTCTTTGTTAGTGCATCTTGAGAGCTGCAGAAGAAAAGGGGAATTTATCTCCCCGTGTTTGTCTTTCCACCTCATCCTCCACCTCTCACAGGCCCTGGTCTCTCCCTTCACTTTTCAGATTAAACTCCCATCGGTCACATCCTTCATCCTGGACACCGAAGCCGTAGCTTGGGACCGGGAAAAGAAGCAGATCCAGCCATTCCAAGTGCTCACCACCCGCAAACGCAAGGTAGCATCACCCGCTCCACTGCCTGCCAAGGCCCCGTACTTCCTCATCTTCCACCCAGTCCTGGCTGCGGGTCCTGCCCAGTGCCCAGAAGGGCAGAGTGTCAGCCTGGATGCAGTTCTTTCAGCCTTCTGCAGAATGGCTGCCACAGCTCCAGCCATCACATTCTCATCCCAGCATCCCAAGTAGGAAGAGGGGAAGGCCCTTTTCCTGCATCTCTGTTGTTTCACTATGAAAGATCTGTTCGGGAAACCCCTACAGGTTTCCCCTTTTCCATCTCATTGGCCAGAACTGTGCCATGTCACTGCCATTAGCTGCAGAAAAGGCTGGGAGAGCAAATATCTGGTGAAGGGAAGTGAGGTTGTCGGAATTAGCTGAGAGCCGTTACAATCCAGCACCTGGAACCAGCAGCATGGCTGCCCTCACAGATGGGCAGCCAGTTAGGTGCGGCGAGAGGGAGACCAGTAGGTGCATGCTGTTGGCCTCAGGCCCAGCACCCTGTCTCACCTTCCTGCACTCACAAACTCCATTGTGCCCCAACCCAGGAAGTGGATGCGTCCGAGATCCAGGTGCAGGTGTGTTTGTACGCCTTCGACCTCATCTACCTCAATGGAGAGGTGAGTCCCGGCTTCCTGTCCAGGGGCAACTGAGGGGTGACGGGGTGGGATGTGAGTCTGGCAGCTGCCAGTCTGACTTCCATTTCCGACTCTGCCACTTCACACGGCCAGGAGGCCACACTTGGGCAGGAGTTCTCAAAGTGTGGTCTGAGGACCCCTGAGGTTCCTTAAGATTCTTTCAAGGACATCTTCGACGTCCCTCTGTTTCCAACTCCACGTTGGCGTGAGGTGGATCTTCCTCAGGTCCTGCCACCAGAACAGCGTGTTGCAGAAGCACGCAGGAGAATCCAGCCTCTATGAAGCCAGATATTAGAGGATTTGCAAAGTGTAAAATAATGCCTCTAGTCTCACCAATTTTTCAAAACATAGGTTATGTTTCATCAAAATATGTTATTTAGAGCCAGGCACTGTGGCTCACGCCTGTAATCCCAGCCTTTTGGAAGGCGGGAGGATCGCTTGAGCCCAGGAGTTCAAGACCAGCCTGGGCAATATAGAAAGACCCTGTGTCTATTTAAAAAAAAAAAATTTAATATTATTTGGATTAGCATATTGGATTTATTTGTTTAATTTCTCATTTTAAATTTCTAATATGGTGTAACTATAATATTGTGTAACCCACATTAACAAGCTCTATGGAGTGAGTCTTGAAAAATTTTTGTTTTTGTTTTTGTTTTGAGACGGAGTCTTGCTCTGTCACCCAGGCTGGAGTGCAGTGGCGCGATCTGAGTCTTGAATAATTTTTTTTCGAGATGGAGTCTCGCTCTGTTGCCAGGCTGGAGGGCAGTGGTGCAATCTCAGCTCGCTACAACCGCCTCCTCCCAGGTTCCAGCGGTTCTCCTGCCTCAGCCTCCCAAGTAGCTGGGATTACAGATGTGCGCCACCACGCCCAGCTAATTTTTGTATTTTTAGTAGAGACGGGGTTTTGCCATGTTGGCCAGACTGGTCTCGAACGCTTGACCTCAGGTGATCTGCCCCCCCCTTGGCCTCTTAAATTGCTGGGATTACAGGCGTGAGCTCCCGCGCCTGGCCTTGAATAACTTTTAAGAGTGTAAAGAGGTCTCAAGAAAGGAAAGTTTGAGAATGCCTTGCTTTGGGGTATCAGGAATCTGGAGCCAGGCCACATGCCTTCAGATCTCAGCCCTCCCTTCCTAGCTGCGTGGCTGCAGATGAATGACTCAGCTTCCCTGTGTGTCAGTTTCCTGATCTACAGTAAAGAGTTAACAGTGGCAGGTGCCTCATCTGTTAGGGTGAGTGCTAACTGGTAGGACAGGGGTGTGGAACTCAGTAGCTAGTACATGGAAGCTTTCAAAAGAAATTTAACTGCAATCAGGCCGGGCGTGGTGGCTCACGCCTGTAATCCCAGCACTTTGGGAGGCTGAGGCGGGCGGATCACTTGAGGTGGAGAGTTCTAGACCAGCCTGACGAACATGGAGAAATCCCGCCTCTACTAAAAATACCAAAAAAAAAAAAAAAAAAAAGTAGCTAAGCATGGTGGCACATGCCTGTAATCCCAGCTACTTGGGGGGCTGAGGCAGGAGAATTGCATGAACCCGGGAGGCGGAGGTTGCGTTGAGCTCAGATCGTGCCATTGCACTCCAGCCTGGGCAACAAGAGTGAAACTCCTCAAAAAAAAAAAAAAAAAAAAAGCTGCAATCATCATCATCCCAGATAATCTTTCTTTCTTTTTTTTTTTTTTGAGACAGAGTCTCGCCCTGTTGCTGGAGTGCAGTGGCAGGATCTCGGCTCGCTGCAACCTCCACTTCCTGGGTTCAAGCAATCGCTCTACCTCAGCCTCCCGAGTAGCTGGGACTATAGGCATGCACCACCACACAGGGCTAATTTTTGCATTTTAGTAGAGATGGGGTTTCACCATGTTGGCCAGGATGGTCTTGATTTCCTGACCTCGTGATCTGCCCTCCTTGGCCTCCCAAAGTGCTGGGATTACAGGCGTGAGCCACCGCGCCCGGCCCATACCAGATAATCTTTGACAATCTGGTAGATGAACAATGATCTTGTGATAACTTGATAACTTCCATCTTATTAATGAATATTGATTATCAGTCATCTTTTCAGATTGTTGGCCGCGTGCATTTGTTCTGTGACTTACCTGCGCATGTCTTTTGCCTGCCTGTCTGGTGGGTTCTCACTCATGTCTTTCTGGTCTGAACACTCTTTTTCTCTGTTAGGCCTATCTGTCCTTCACCGGGACAGGTGGAGCTGGTAGTGGTTCTAATACTGAGTTGCCTTGGGTGCCCAAACCCGCAATTTTATGATGCAAACTGACATTTCACTGCATGAAATTACTGTAGGAAGACAGTCAGAGTCTGATTTTTGTTTCCTGTGATGTCTGGGGAGAGAAAAATCAAGCATCAGGTGCTTTCCAAACACTGGATACTTTGTGGATTTTTCTGCAGGATTTGATCATCCCTGCTCAGCTGGTTCCTTTATCTCCCACGAGCATTTCAAATATTTCTTCTCATTCCTTCAAAGATTCCTTCTTTAAACTTTGTTGATGGCCTATTTTGCTGTGTAGAACTTGTTTGAAGTATTACTTTAAAAAAATTTTTTATTGGCCGGGCGTGGTGGCTCACTCCTGTAATCCCAGCATTTTGGGAGGCCAAGGCGGGCGAATTATGAAATCAGGAGATCGAGACCATCTAACATGATGAAACCCTGTCTCTACTAAGAATACAAAAAAATTAGCCAGGCGAGGTGGCAGGCTCCTGTAGTCCCAGCTATTCGGGAGGCTGAGGCAAGAAAATGGCGTGACCTTGGGAGGCGGAGCTTGCAGTGAGCCGAGATCGCCACTGCACTTCAGCCTGGGCAATAGAGTGAGACTCCATCTCAAAAAAAAAAAAAATTTTTTTTATTATCAGTAGTTGAACATGAATGAACTATTTTTATGTAGTCAAGTAGGTATCTTTTTTCTTCTCTTTAATGTGTCCTCATCCCCTAGATTTTTTTTTTTTTTTTTCTTTGAGACACAGTCTGTCTCTCTCTCAGGCTGGAGTGCAGTGGTTTGATCTTGGCTCACTGCAACTTCCAACTCCCGAGTTCAAGCAATTCTCCTGCGTCGGCCTCCCGAGTAGCTGGCACTACAGGTTCCTGCCGAGGACCTCGCCCAGCTAATTTGTGCATTTTTAGTACAGACCAGGTTTCACCATGTTGGCCAGGCTGGTCTTGAACTCGTGACCTCAAATGATCCTCCTGCCTCAGCCTCCCAAACTGCTGAGATTGCCGGTGTGAGCCACCACAACCGGCCTACATTTCTATTTTTAGAGCTTCTAGTAGTCATATTAAAAGGTAAGAAGAAACAGATAAAATCCTATTTTCTTTAACCCGGTGTCTAAGATATTATCCTTTCAATGTGTGATGAATATAAGAAATTATTAACGTGGAATTTTACGCTCTTTTGTTGGATTAAGTCTTCTAAATCCAATGACTATTTTGCCCTGAGCACATCTCCAATTGAACTTGCTGCATTTCAAGGGCTCATGGCTGGTGGCGGCTACACTGGGTAGCACCTGCTCAGCTGAGTTTTCCAGACATGCGCTGAGTAGGTATTGCTGCATTTTACAGATGGGAGCTCTGGGTGCACAGAGGTAAACGCTTGCCTGCCCGAAGTCACCAGCCAGGAAGTGTGTGGCTGGGATGTAAACCTGAAATGGTCTGACCCCAGTTGTATTGTACCTGCCTAACCCTTGTGGCTCCCCTCTCTCATCTTTTCATACAAGACGTTCATGAGCACAATTTTACGACAGAAAAGAACTGTCGATGGAAAACACATGCGTGTCCCCCTGGAGGGCAAGCGGTGAAGGTAGTTTAACATCCACACAGAGAGAAGCCCTGGGCAAAGGGCAGAGCAGGAACACTGCGCGTGGATGGGAACCGATCGCACAAAAGAGAAAAGCAATTCAAAGCCACAAGACGGATTAGTCAGTGTTGATATGCGGAGACAACTGCCTTATCCTTTGTTTGAAAACATTAGATCACCCCCTTCCTCTCTGACACACACTCTTGCAAGGTCCAGCTGGACTGATTTCAAAGAAAACACAAAACTCTAAAGGTACTGAAAAAACTCAGTGAAAACTTTCGGAATTCTAGGGAAAGGAGGACTTTTTTTTTTTAATCGTCTTGGAGATGAGGCTGGGTGCAGTGGCTCACGCCTGTCATCCCAGCACTTTGGGAGGCTGAGGTGGGTGGATCGCTTGAGGTCAGGAGTTCAAGACCAGCTGGCCAACATGATGAAACCCTGTCTCTACTAAAAAATGCACAAATTAGCTGGGTGTGGTGATGTGCACCTGTAGTCCCAGCTACTCGGGAGGCCGACGCATGAGAGTCACTTGAATTCAGGAGGCAGAGTCTGCAGTGAGCCAAGATTTCACCACTGCAGTCTAGCCTGGGCAACAGCGAGATTCTGTCTCAAAAAAAAAAAAAAAACTGATGAGATGCCCATAAAGTGTTAATTCAAGCTCCAGCGAGGCCGCGGCCCCCTGTCTGGTGCTCCTGAAGGCACCGACTCTAAATGATGTCAAGCCCTCTTGCCAGTGACCTAGCCCCATGCTTTAAGCTCCCGGAATCCTTCTGACGTCGGGGTTCTTCCCTCTCAAGGCTTTCCACGAACTAGCTGTCACTAGTTGTGACCTGCACGTGTCCTGTTCGCCTCACATTTGGGGCTTATTGTCTTTATTTCCACAACGATGTCTCATCTCTCTTCTCCTCCCCGGCCCTGCAGTCCCTGGTACGTGAGCCCCTTTCCCGGCGCCGGCAGCTGCTCCGGGAGAACTTTGTGGAGACGGAGGGCGAGTTTGTCTTCGCCACCTCTCTGGACACCAAGGATGTCGAGCAGATCGCCGAGTTCCTGGAGCAGTCGGTGAAAGGTGAGGGTGCTTGCTCTTCTCTCCTGAGGTCTGCAGCTTGCGCTGACCCTGGCCTCCCAGCCCGTCCCCAATCCGGGACTGTTTGACCAGAATCCTGCCTGCCCTGGCGCTTGTGAGCCAGGGCTTCCCAAGGACCACGCTTCTGTGTCTCCCTCAGACTCCTGTGAGGGGCTGATGGTGAAGACCCTGGATGTCGATGCCACCTACGAGATCGCCAAGAGATCGCACAACTGGCTCAAGGTGATTCCCACCCCCTAACCGGGCCTTCCCTGCCCTGGGTCTGGAGTCTGTCCCAGCTGGGCCGTGGATTTTGAGCCTCCACTGTGTACCCTGTCCGAGCGCAGGGCCCCTTTCCACAATCCTACCCCAGCCCCCTGCTGCAGCCGAGTTCAGACCTCCTCCCTGCTGCAGCTGAATTCAGACCTCCTCCCTGCTGCAGCCGAGTTCAGACCTCCTCCCTGCTGCAGCTGAATTCAGACCTCCTCCCTGCTGCAAGCCCTTGCTCACAAGTTGTGATTGAGAACAGCCCCAGCCTGAGCACTGCACATCCCGCGCGGTGCAGCATTGATGAGGTTTCTCTCCCGAGCCTGCCGCCCATGTCATGCCAGGCTCTTGGGCAGGAAGTCAGCCAGGACATGAATAAGAGAAAGTCGGGCAGGAGTGGGCGCCGTGAAGAAAAGTGAGTCAGCTCCGGCCCCGCAAGGAGGGGCTGGGAGTGCCCCAGGTGATCAGGCCAGGGACAGAGCACTAGGGAAGAGAACCCCCGGTGCAGAGACCCTGAGGGAGGAGCAGGCTCTGCCTGTGCAGGGAGCAAGGGCAGGCGAGGCGCGAGGTGAGCTCAGAGTGGGGAGCAGGCCCCAGATGACGCAGCACCTGGGGGCCACTGTGAGATAAAGCTGGATCTTCCTCTTGAGGGTTTCAGGAAGTCAATGAGGGTTCCGTGCCAGGAGTCACGGTCAGGTTGTCATTGTGCAAAGCTCCTGGGGTTTCCCCTCGAGTGGAGGACGGGAGTGGTGAGGGCCAGCGAGCAGGAGCCTGTCCTTAGTAAGAGTTGATGGATGTTTGAGTGGAGAGGGGCTGGAGCGGGAGGCACTGTGGCACCGAGCTGGCCAGGCCGGCTTACCAGCTCTTCCTGTGTGCTTATGGCTGTCTGTGGCTATCTTCCCTCCAGCACAGACCTTTCCTGTCTCAGGAAATAGCACTGTTGTGCCCCCAAGGCTGAGCTTCTGCCTGGCACACAGTCAGCACTTAGTGAACGTGTCTGAATGAATGGGAAAATGCTCTCCCTTTGGAGGAGTGGCCAGAGCGAGTTGGCCACGTCTCTGTACTGAGGGAAAGAGGGTGCCAAGGCTGACTCCTGAGGTCCCGTCGATCCCGCCTGCATTTCCCATTTGTTCTTATTTATTTATGTATTTATTTATTTTGAGATGGAGTTTCGCTCTCATTACCCGGGCTGGAGTGCGATGGCACGGTCTCGGCTCACTGCAACCTCCACCTCCCGGGTTCAAGTGATTCTCCTACCTCAGCCTCCTGAGTAGCTGGGATTGCAGGCACGCGCCACCACGCCCAGCTAATTTTATATTTTTAGTAGAGACGGGTTTCTCCATGTTGGTCAGGCTGGTCTCAAACTCCCGACCTCAGGTGATCCACCCACCTCGGCCTCCCAAAGTGCTGGGATTACAGGCGTGAGCCACCGCGCCTGGCCCCATTTGTTCTTATTTAAACCTAGAAGCCCTTCCCATGTCCAGTCTCTTCCCAGGGGCCATCCTTGGGGTTCCTTCTGGAAGTTCCCTTCAGACTTACCTCCAGTCCCTCCTCAGTCCACGGAGGAGCCCCTCTCCAGCAGTGAGGCCCCCGCCTTGGGCGCTCCCCCTCTCATCTCTTGCCTCCTCTTCCCCCAGCTGAAGAAGGACTACCTTGATGGCGTGGGTGACACCCTGGACCTGGTGGTGATCGGCGCCTACCTGGGCCGGGGGAAGCGGGCCGGCCGGTACGGGGGCTTCCTGCTGGCCTCCTATGACGAGGACAGTGAGGAGCTGCAGGCCATATGCAAGGTCCTGGGGGACTGGGGCTGACCGCAGAAGCAGGAGGGAAGGAGATTAGACTCCCGGGGGGACTTCCTATTGCACAACCCAGACCTAGGGACACTCACATCCCCCTGTGAAGGATTCGTTCTCCCCAATTTTTATTTACTTTTTCTGGTTCTATAAGTAACTCTTGCTTCATATAGAAAAACGGGCTGGGATAGAAAGGTGTCAGGAATGTGTGTCAGTGAGAGATGGAGATTAGCTACAAATAGTGGTGGCTCACACTAAGAAAAGGATTTTTTTCTTTATGAAATGAGAAGTGTGGAGGGGGCAGTCCGATGCCATTAGGGATTCAGGTTCCTCCTCTTTCTCCCCACATTATTTTTTGTCATGTGCCTCTGGCCTCATCATCACAATGTGGCTGCAGGAGTTCCAGCCCTCATGGCCATGCCTGCTCCACACACCAGGAAGGAGCAAAGTGGGGTGGACCCTGAGTCAGCCTCGTCCAACACCTTCTGCTCAGGTTCTGTTGCTCATCACTTTGCTCCATGGCTCACCCCTAGCTGCAAGGAATTCTGGGAAATGTGAAGTGATTTTTATTTTTTTTCAAGTTAAAGTTTTTCTTAAAGCTGTGCACATTTTGGACTAGATTTTCTTAATGTATTTCCTATACTCCCCTCTCCAGCAAATTTGGGTCTTTTGCCACAGAAGCAGAACAAAATATCACCTAGAATCCCACCGCCCAGAGATACGCAGTAGTGACATTTGAGGGAATGTTTTATTTACATTTTTGCAAAGTTGTGATCCTTCTCTGTGAGTGATTTTCTCTTCTGCCTTTTTACCCTGAAAGTACTTTATTTTCAATGTTGTGTATGCCCTTAAGCAGTATGGCAACAGGACTTGAATGCCTGCACGAGAATTTTCAAGTGCTATGCCCTGGTGTCCTGAACCAGCTCCCTGTGGCTGTCCGGGGAAGTTGTTGCCAGCTTTGTTCTTATGGGTGACATCAGTACTTAGTGTCCGTTAACCTACATGATCAGTGATTTTATGTCCGATTTTAGTGTCCATTAACCTACATGATCAGTGATTTTATATTTCACAAATATTTTGGCCACCAATCTATATTGTCACCATTTTGCATTATTTAGAATAGATTTTTAAACAAGCTATTGTCAGGACAAAAGGCAAAAAAATCCTGAAGACTCTTAATGCAAAAGGAGCCTTCCAGGTGATATTGGTCGTTATTGTTCACTTGCTGTCTATCTGTCAGCATCGAGCATTATTGCTAATTTTTAGCCTTTCCTATTTTGGTAGGTGAAAGAAGCTCTTGGCAGTGTTAACATTAGAGACGGGCTGGGCATGGCGACTCACTCCTGTAATCCCAGCACTTTGTGGGGCTGAGGCGGGAGGATCACTTGAGCCCAGGAGTTCGAGACCAGCCTGGGCAACATAGTGAGATACCACCTCTACAAAAACTTTTCTAAAAAAATTAGCCAGGCGTGGTGGCGCATGCCTGTGGTCCCAGCTACTTGGGAGGCTGAGGCAGGAGGATTGCTTGAGCCCAGGAGGTGGAGGTTGCAGTGCCAAGATTGCACCACTGCACACCAGCCTGGGTGAAAGAGCTAGGCCCTGTCTCAAAAAAAAAAAAAAAAAAAAAAGATTGGAAGTGAGGACAGCCAGTTACTGGGCAGTGAGGATGTCGGTGGGCATAAGGGAGTGACTTCCTGGGCCAGGGAGGCAGTGGCAGCAGAGGAGTTTCTCCATAAAGCAGAGGACAGGGCAAGCCTGCTGGGAGAGCATTCCCCACCCGGGAATCTTGGGCTGGATGCTCCACACCCCCAGCTCCCCACTTCTCTGGTTTTCTGTGAATACTGCATAGACCAGAAGGCGGTGGGAGCCATGAGTGTACACAGCTTTAGATGGCTGGAGCAAGTGCTGGGCCCATGGCCGGCTGAGCCTCTGACCTCCCACTTCCTCCCCGCAGCTTGGAACTGGCTTCAGCGATGAGGAGCTGGAGGAGCATCACCAGAGCCTCAAGGTGAGTCATGGCATCCGCGCCTCAGCCAGCCCTGCCGCCTCCCGCCCCTGACGGCGCGCTCCTTCCGTCAGGGCTCTTGACCTCCACCATCTTGGGACTCTGGGTGCGGGCAGGAGGGCAGCAGGCAGTGGAGCTGGCTTTGGAGTCCAGCATCTCCGGGTTCACGTCTCAGTGCTGCCAGCTACTAGCTGGTGACCCTGCTCAAGGAACCTCGCCTCCCCAAGCCCTGTGCCTCATTCACACCAGGGGGTAGCCGCAGGACACAGCAGGTGCCACAACTGCTCCTTGTGAAGTGCCTGTGAGCCCTGATCAGTGTGAGTATGAGTTGTCATGGTCACAGGCATTTCAGGCATGAGTGTCTGTCCTACATATTGGATCTATATTAGTTTATTTTCATACTCATACTACTATGAAGAAATAACCCAAGACTTGCTGGGCACGGTGGCTCATGCCTATAATCCCAACACTTTTGGGAGGCCAAGGCGGGTGAATCACCTGAGGTCAGGAGTTCGAGACCAGCCTGACCAATGTGGTGAAACCCCTTGTCTACTAAAAATACAAAAATTAGCCGGGCATGGTGGCACATGCCTGTAATTCCAGCTACTCAGGAGGCTGAGGCAGAATTGCTTGAACCCAGGACATAGAGGTTGCAGTGAGCTGAAATCATGCCATTGCACTCCAGCCTGGGCGACAATGAGACTCTGTCTCAAAAAAAAAAAAAAACCCAAGACTGGGTCATTTATAAAGAAAGATGTTTCCTGGACTCACAGTTCCACATGGCTGGGGAGGCCTCACAGTCATGGCGGAAGGCAAAAGAGGAGCAAAGGCACGTCTTACATGGTGCCAGGCAAGAGGGCACGTGCAGGGAAACTGCCCTTTATAAAACCGTCAGATCTCGTGAGACTTCCTCACTTTGGCTAGAACAGCACAGAAAATCCCGCCCCCATCATTCAGTTACCTCCCACCAGGTCCCTCCACCACAGGTGGGGATTACGGGAGCTGTGATTCAAGATGAGATGTGGGTGGGGACACACGGACCCTTCGGTTCTCTCTCTCCGTTGCCCTCTCTCTCTACATCTCTGTCCCCCTCCCACTGTGTCTCTGTCTCCTTCCTCCAGGTCTCTGACCCTCTGTCTGCCTCTTTTTGTCTTTAATGTCCTGCCTCAGCCCCCAGGGCCTTTCATTTCTTGCCAGCTCTCATTCCTCCCAACTCCCACCTTTCCCAGCTTTTTACTTCAAGGGGGTGTCTTCTTTCATTTCCCTTCTTTCACTTTCTATTTCTGTTTCGGTTTCTGTTTACTTTAAGGGGGTGTGTGTTTCTGTTCCCTTCCTACACTTTCTGTTTCTATTTCTGTTTATTTCAAGGGGGTGTCTGTTTTTTTCCCTTCCTCCCTCTCCCCAGCCCTCCAACGCTTGGCTTTGACTTTGAGATTCCAGACCCTCAGATCCTCTCTTCCTCTGCTCACTGCAGGCCCTGGTGCTGCCCAGCCCCCGCCCTTATGTGCGGATAGATGGTGCCGTGACTCCCGACCACTGGCTGGACCCCAGCGCCGTGTGGGAGGTGAAGTGTGCCGACCTCTCCCTCTCCCCCATCTACCCTGCTGCGCGGGGCCTGGTGAGTGGCAGAGGACCTGGGCTTGGCCCTGTGTGGGATTCTGGGCAGCCCCACAGCAGAGTAGGGAGGGGACCTTGGCTCCTGTCTGCTCTTCCAGGTAAAGATTGGGAAGATGAGCTGGCATTTTATTTGACTGTCAGATAACAAGGTCAAAACATTTTTTCTTTAAAAATGGGCCAGGCACGGGGGCTTGTGCCTGTAATCCCAGCACTTTGGGAGGCCAAGGCAGGCAGATTACTTGAGGTCAGGAGTTTAAGGCCAATCTGGCCAACATGGTGAAACCCCATCTCTACCAAAAATACAAAAATTAGCCATGTGTGGTGACGGGCGCCTGTAGTCCCAGCTACTCGGGAGGCCGAGGCAGGAGAATCGCTTGACCCTGGGAGGCGGAGGTTGCAGTGAGCTGAGATCACACCACTGCACTCCATCCTGGGTGACAAAGCAAAACTCTGCCTCAAAAAAAAAAAATTATTTTCTTAAAAAAAATAATTCCCAGGCCAAGTGCAGTGGCTCATGCCTGTAATCCTAGCACTTTGGGAGGCTGAGGCGGGCAGATCACTTGAGGTCAGGAGTTCAAGACCAGCCTGACCAACATGGTGAAACCCCACCTCTACCAAAAATACAAAAATTAGCCGGGTACGGTGGCCCATGCCTGTAGTCCCAGCTACTGGGGAGACTGAGGCAGGAGAATCACTTGAACCCAGGAGGCAGAGGTTGCAGTGATCCGTCACGCCACTGCATTCTAGCCCGGGCGACACAGCAAGACTTCATCTCAAAAAAAAAACCAAAAAAAAAAAACCACACCGGGAGTAGTAAGAAAACAGTGACATTGCTCCTTTCAGTATCATAATCTCATCTTCAGCTCTGAAATCATTTTTAGAAACTCAGTTCTTTTAAGCAAAGGCTGAGTTCACTTCCTCCTCACCATTTTACTTTGCTGCAGTTTCTTCCTCAACCGTAATTAATTTTCATGCGATCAGGTTTTAGAACGCCTTGGCTAATTTCTCTCTCCAGTGCCTCAGTCTTCAGCACTCACCAAAGCACTGTTGTAAACCAGGGGAGAATACCAGCCCGTGGCCAGCACTAGGAAAGCTCCCAGCTTCTCCTTCCAAAGAACAGCACATCTCAAAGTTAAAATGAGATTGGGCACAGTGGCTCATGCCTGTAATCTGAGCACTTTGGGAGGCCAAGGCGGGAAGATTGCTTGAGGCCAGGAGTTCAAGACCAGCCTGGGCAATATAGTGAGACACTGCCTCAAAAAATATATAAATAAATAATTTTAATTAGATATATTTTCTTTTCAGTTTCTCCTCCTTGTCCTTCAGAACCGAGCTAGCACATACTTTTCTGATGAGAAGCAGACTTCCACTTTTAAATAACTCCTTTTTTTTTTTTTTTGGAGACACGGTCTTCGTTTTCCAGGTTGGAATTCAGTGACACGATTATGGCTTGCTGCAGCCTCAACCTCCTGGACTCAGGTGGGCCAACCTCAGCCTCCTGAGTAGCTGGGACTACAGGCGTGCACCACCACACCCGGCTAATTTTTGTCGTCTTTGTAGAGACGGGGTTTCACCATGTTGGCCAGGCTGGTCACAAACACCTGGCCTCAAGTGATCCACCCACCTCGGACTCCCAAAGTGCTGGGATTACAGGCGTGGGCCACCATGCCCAGTCAAGAGCTTACATTTTTGATCTAATTTAAAAATTTTTTTTACCATGCTGCACGTTGGAGAGCCACAGACCCTTAGTAACAAGGGACTGGAGCGGGTGTGTGTCCAGCCCTTGCTGTGCGGCGGGCGCTGTGTGGTAGTCAGCATGTCACTCATAGACACTCATCTAATCCTTTCCACATCCCTAGGACATAGTCACACAAACATCTCCATTTTACAGGTGAGGATGTAGAGCCCTAGAGAGCTGGAGTCACTGCCTCCGGATCACGTGGCTCCTGAGAGTTGGGAGCTGGGATTGGAATCCCACAGTCAGGTTCTAGAACCCATGCCCTGACCCTATAGTTCAGCCTCAGCCCGAATCATCATCATCATAGTAACGGCGGTAGCAGGCAGCATTTCTTTCTTTTCCTTTTTTTTTTTTTTTGAGACGGAGTCTCGCTCTGTCGCCCAGGCTGGAGTGTAGTGGCGTGATCTCGGCTCACTGCAAGCTCCACCTCCTGGGTTCACGCCATTCTCCCGCCTCAGCCTCCCGAGTAGCTGGGACTACAGG
This sequence comes from Theropithecus gelada, assembly GCF_003255815.1. Lineage (NCBI taxonomy): Eukaryota > Metazoa > Chordata > Mammalia > Primates > Cercopithecidae > Theropithecus > Theropithecus gelada. Next base: position 25,233,243 of record NC_037687.1, on the reverse strand, counting down.
CACCCGCCGCCATGCCCAGCTAATTTTTTGTATTTTTAGTAGAGACGGAGTTTCACTGTGTTAGCCAGGATGGTCTCCATCTCCTGACCTTGTGATCCTCCCACCTCGGCCTCCCAAAGTGCTGGGATTACAGGCGTGAGCCACCACACCTGGCCAGCAGGCAGCATTTCTTAAGCACTTACTGTGCCCTGGGTACGGTTCCAAGCACTTTGTCAACTTGTTTAATCCTGATGACAACCCATCGTCTGACCCCCTCGTGTGGATCAGGAAGCAGTCCAGAGTGGAGGAGGGAGGAGACTGAGCAGGGTGTCGCTGGGGCTGGACCGCAGGAGTCTCCATCCCGCTTCTGCAGGTGGATAGTGACAAGGGGATCTCCCTTCGCTTCCCTCGGTTTATTCGAGTCCGTGAAGACAAGCAGCCGGAGCAGGCCACCACCAGTGCACAGGTGAGGCCCTGGGAAGCAGGGCTGGGCCGCCCAGCTGCTTGGCCCTACCAGCTTTTTAGCGTGGTGGCCTCTGGAACCTTGTGGAAGTGGGGACAGCCAGGGAGCTTCTGACCACCCCGTCCCACCCTGTCTCCGCAGGTGGCCTGTTTGTACCGGAAGCAAAGTCAGATTCAGAACCAACAAGGCGAGGACTCAGGCTCTGACCCTGAAGATACCTACTAAGTCCTTGCCCTCCTAGGGCCTGGGTACAGGGCATGAGTTGGACGGAACCCAGGGTTATTATTGCCTTTGCTCTTTAGCAAATCTGCTGTGGCAGGCTATGGTTTTTGAGAGTCAGGGGAGGGGTGTGTGTGTGAGGGGGGTGGCTTACACCTGAGTCTGGGATTCATCCCATCATTTCTTTCAATAAATAATTATCGGATAGCTACTTTGTGACAAGGTCTGTGCTGGGCTCTGGGGGCAAAGCTCTCATGGGTGTCCCTTGCATAGCATGTAGCAGTGGCCTAGGAACTGCCAGAGCCAGCACCAGCCATGGAACTGCCTGCAGTGGTGGGCATCTTCTGTAACTGCTCTGTGCAGTGTGACCGCCACTGGCCACCTGCAATGCCCGAGCACTTGACAGGTGGCCAGCATGACAGAGGATGCGAATTTGTTTTGTTTTGCTTTGTTCTGTTTTTGTTTTGAGACAGAGTCTCACTCTGTTGCCCAGGCTGGAGTGCAATGGCGAGATCTCAGCTCACTGCAACCTCCACCTTCCAGGTTCCAGTGATTCTCCTGCCTCAGCCTCCCATGTAGCTGGGATTACACTAATGTGACACCACGCCCGGCTAATTTTTGTATTTTTAGTAGAGATGGGGTTTCGCTATGTTGGCCAGGCTGGTCTTTAACTCCTGGCCTCAAGCGATCCACCCTCCTTGGCCCCGCTAAGTGCTGGGATTACAGGCATAAGCCACCCCGTCCAGCCATGCCAAATATTTTATTTAATTGTATTGGACAGCAGTAGTCTTTACATCCATATGTTTTTTAACTTGTTTAACCTTCCAGCCATCCCACGGGGAGGCACCATCATGAACCCTGTTAAGGAAGACAAATGCAGTTTCTTAAAATAAGCCACATGTATTCTCTTACAGTTCCAGAGGTCAGAAGTTCAAAATCAGTTTTACTGGGCTAACGTCAAAGTGGTGGCAGGGCCGGTTCCTTCTGGGAGCTCCAGGGGAGAAACTGTGTCCTTGCTTTTCCCAGCTTCCAGAGGCCACCTGGTTCCGAGGCTCATGGCTTCTTCCACTGTCCTCAAAGCTAGCAGCGTCCCGCCTGCAAATCTCTCTCCTGAGGTCATCAGGTCACCTCCTCTCCTCCATCAGATCTCTGCCTCTCTCTTCCAAGCACTCAAGTGGTTCCATTTAGGGCCCCCTGGATGATCCGGGATAATTTCATTTCAGGATCCTAACTCAATCCCAAAGTCCCTTTAGCCACATAAGATCATACATTGACAGAGGCCAGGCACAGTGGTTCACACCTGTAATCCCAGGACTTGGGGAGGCTGAGGTGGGAGGATCACTTGAAGCCAGGAGTTCAAGACCAGCCTGACGAACATGGCAAAACCCCATCTCTAATAAAAATACAAAAATTAGCCAGGCATGGTGGCGCATGCCTGTAATCCTAGCTACTAGTGGGACTGAGGCAGGAGGATCACTTGAATCTGAGAGATAGAGGTTGCAGTGAGCCGAGATCATGCCACTGCATTCCAGCCTGGGGAACAGAGCAAGACTCCATCTCAAAAAAAAAAAAAAAAAAAAAAAAATAGATCACATTAAAGGTTTCAGTGATTAAGACCTGGATATCTCTGGGGTGGGGGGGAGCTGTTATTATTCCAGCCACCCCACATGGGATGATATGTTAGAGGAAAACCATCGGGAAGTGGTCAGACAAGGCAAGCAGGATGCCTGGGACACCCGCCCAGCCCTGGGTACCACAGGGCTGGGTTGGGGAAAACAGGTACACTTGGGGTGGGGTCCAGGCTTGGGGCTTCTAGAGCAGGAGGCCTCTGACCTCGGGGCCCAGCGTGGAACATGAGCTTCTGGACAGGAGAGTGTCAGGATGTCCTGATACTCCCGCAGGAGGGACAAAGGGCTCCTAGCTGTCCCCCTGCCCCTCACACTCTGTTTCTCCCTCTCATATCTGCCCTCCCTTCTTCCCTTCTCTCTCATCAGGTTCCTCTGCCCTTGTCTCCCACCCGTCCTCTCTCCCCTTCCTTCTTTGTATCTGCGAGGCCTTATTCCCTGCTATGCAAGTCTGTGCCAGGCTTACTTTACTGTCTGTCACTGTGACTCTCACCCTCCCTGTTTCTCTTCCTGTGTCTCCATCATGGTCTCTTGCACACGCCATCTCTTGGACATTTTGTTTCTATCTGTCATAGCCCAAGAATACAACATTGTCTTCCCATTCTCCTGGCTAGCAGTGGCCCTGTGGCCCCGTGGCCCCGTGTGGGCAGACCCAGGGGACATAAGCACAGGGGCTGCTGGGGGCTTCTGGAGAAACACCTTTCCTGACCAAAAAGCACAGCCCTGGTTGTGGCAGCTCTTCCCCTCCTCCTGCCTTGACTAGAGATGATGATGGCTGGAGCCAAGTCACCACCTTGTAATCATGAGGAAAAAGAAAGGAGAGTAACAGACTACCCCTGACGACCCTAAGCCGGCGAGCCAAGGGCAGCAGCTGTGTAACTGTGGGCTTTTGTTCTTGGGAGTGGGGGAAGAAGAAGTCCCAATGTGATTATGCCACTCTAAAACATGGCTTTCAGCTGGGCACAGTGGCTCATGACTGTCATCCCAGTGCTTCGGGAGGCCGAGGCGGGCAGATCACCTGAGGTCAGGAGTTCAAGACCAGCCTGACCAACATGGAGGCACCCCATCTCTACTAAAAATACAAAATTAGCCGGGTGTAGTTGCACATGCCTGTAATCCCAGCTACTCGTGAGGGTGAGGCAGGAGAATCACTTGAACCCAGAAGGTGGAGGTTGCAGTGAGCTGAGAGCAAGCCATCGCACTCCAACCTGGGCAACAAGAGCAAACCTGTCTCAAAAAAAAAAATAAAAAATAACTTGTTTCTCACAGCTAAAAGTTCCTGATACAGCTCTGCCTTAAAGAACTGGCAAATTAGTATGCATTTGTGTTTCAATTTCAAATAAAATATTTAAGGCAAAAAATATATATACGTATTTAAATATTGTATGTCAGGGGATCCCCACGTCACTGTCTGGCTCTGTGTGGAGATCCATGGTTCCCTTGGGCTTGGCTCCTCCCACACCAGTGCAGGGTCCCAGGAACACATCTGCCGCCACACATGGCCGCCATGTCCCTCTGCTGGAGCTGGGCGGGGTATCCTCACTCCTCAGTGACCCTCATGATGGCTCCACCAGGTAGGTACTTTTATTCTCCCCATTTAACAAGTGAGGACACTGAGGGGTGCCCAGATGTAAGTTACCTTCCCTAGGTCCACTATCTAGAAAGTGGTCGGCCAGGGTTTGGTCCATGCCTTCAGCTTCTTGACCCTGCATCTGTAACTACTAACCATACTGTGGAGAGCCTTGTGAGCTTCTGTGAGGTGCGGAACCTTATTCCACAGGTTGGGCAGTGGCATGGTCAGGTCTAGGAGTGAAAAGATCCTGCAACGGCTGGAGCTGTGGGCATTGAAGAGATGAGCCTGGAGTTAGGGGGAGCAGGGGAAACCATCTTCCCCCTGGTGAAATGCTGTTCTAAAATTGGTGATACTCCTGCCTTGGCCTCCTAAAGTGCTGGGATTACGGCCTCATCTCTATTTTTAAAAAATAAGAATTCAGGCCGGGTATGGTGGCTCGTGCCTGTAATCCCAGCACTTTGGGAAGCCGAGGCAGGTGGATCACTTGAGTTCAGCAGTTCGAGCCAGGCTGGCCAATACGGTGAAACCCCGTCTCTACTAAAAATACAAAAATAATTAGCTGGGCGTGGTGGCAGGTGCCTATATTCCCAGCTACTCAGGAGGCTGAGGTAGGAGAATCGCTTGAACCCAGGAGGGAGAGGTTGCAGTGAGCTGAGATCGCATCACTGCACTGTAGCCTGGGTGACAAAGTAAGACTCCATCTCAGAAAAAAAAAAAGTAAAAATTCAAAACCCATCAAGTTGGGATGTTTAGTGCTGGGCTTCAGGAAGAGTAGGCAGGAGGGTAGTATGGGAGGTTTCTAGGAGCCACTCCTGGAAGTGGCGCTTCCCACAGATGCTCCATTGCACTGACTGCAACTTGGTCACATGACCACACCTAGCTGCAAAGGATGCTGGGAGATGTGGTTCCCTGTTGGGAGGCCACTTCTGGGCTTCAAACCTTCACTGTGAATGGAGCTCACAGATTTTCTAAAAATTGACATTAAATGAACCAGACTTGGCCCCAATGATCTGGCTCACTGCAACCTCTATCTCCTGGGTTGAAGCAATTTTCCTGCCTCAGCCTCCCAAGTAGTAGCTGGGATTACAGGCACACACCACCATGCCTGGCTAATTTTTGTATTTTTTAGTAGAGATAGGGTTTCACCATGTTGGCCAGGCTGGTCTCAGAACTCCTAACCTCACATGATCCGCCTGTCTCAGCCTCCCAAAGTGCTGGGATTACAGGCGTGAGCCACCACGCCTGGCCTCAATATTTCTTTTTCTGGGTATTTGAGTATGATATTATATATGATGGTTATTAGGCAGCCCATTGCATAGGAAGATTAGCTAAATCTGTTCTGAGGAATATTTGTCTTCAATATAGTTATATAACGACAACATTCTTTTTTTGAATACTGGTCTCGGGTGCCTAATGATAGAAGGGTGACATCATTAAGGAACCCTGGAAAGTCCCTCTTTCCACGTGATCCCACGGATGCAAATAGCTCTGGGTGAGCCTGGGAACAGCTGAAAAAGCTGGAGCAACCGAGCAGGGCCCACAAGCCGAGGAGGGCTGTATAAAAGCGCAGGGGGCATTTTACCTCCAGGTTGGCCCTGCTCAGGACCAGGAGGAAACACCTCCAGCCCGCGACCTCCCCCCACAGCGGGAAAAGGAAAGCAGGAGGACCACAGAAGCTTTGGCACCGAGGATTCCCGCAGTCTTCACCCACTGAGATCCCGGCTGAACGAGCTGTGCAGCGACTACATCGCTAAGCCCAGGGAGCCCAACCCTCTGCTCCGGATTCCCGAGCACCCAGCTCCATTGCGCATGCGCACAAGCCCCAGCACAGACTCAGGCAAGCCGTCGGGGCGGGGAGGGCTGTTTCATCCCGCTGGGGCGGCCGTAACGAAGGACCAGGGATTGGGTGCAATTAAACAACAGGATTTTTTTTCTTTTTCTTTTTTCTTTTTTCTTTTTTTTTTTTTTTTTGAGACACAGTCTTGCTCTGTCGCCCAGGCTGGAGTGCAGTGACACGATCTCCACTCACTGCAACCTCGGCCTCCCGGGTTCAAGCCATTCTCCTGCCTCAACCTCCGGAGTAGCTGGGACTACAGGCGCACACCACCACACCTGGCTAATTTTTGTATTTTTAGTAGAGACAGAGTTTCACCATGTTGGCCAGACTGGTCTTGAACTCCTGACCTCGTGATCCGCCCCACTCAGCCTCCCAAAGTGCTGGGATTACAGGTGTGAGCCACTGCGCCCGGCCAGGAGTTTATTTTCTAACACTTCCGGAAGCTGGAAGTCCAAAATCAAGGTGTTGGCAGGGTTGGTTTCTCCTGAAGCCTCTCGCAGAGGCCCTAATCTCTCCTTATAAAACCAATAAAACCAAATTCCAGGCCACCCTCAGGACTCCACTTTAACTTAGTCACCTCTTTAAGAGCCTATGTCTGGCCAGGTGCGATGAGTCATGCCTGTAATCCCAGCATTTTGGGAAGCTCTCTAGAGCCCAGAAGTTCAAGACCAGACTGGGTGACATAACAAGACCTGATCTCTACAAAACATAAAAAATTTAGCTGGAGATGGTAGCATGTACCTGCACTTCCAGCTACTCGGGAGGCTGAGGTGAGAGACTCACTTGAGCCAGGGAGGCTGAGGCTGCAGTGAGCCACAATCGCATCACTGCACTCCAGCCTGGGTGACAAAGCAAGACCCTGTCTCAAAAAGCAAGCAACGAAAAAGAATCTTATGTCCAAATACAGTCACATTCTGAGGTTCTGGAGGTTACAAGTCCAACACATGAATTTGGAGGTGGTGGGGGGAAGCCGATTAATTTCATAACAGGGATCTTGAAATTGCCTTTGCAGAAATGAAAGTAATGAGAGAAAGCTAACATGACTGACCATCTTGTTTCTAACCTCACAGGCTAGATTTTTTTTTTTTCTTCTTCTAGTGCAGAGGCCAAAATTACCATGAGAGGAATTTAATTCATAGTTAAACTTTGAGACGAAGAAAACTGACCCCCAGTCCTTGTTGAGAGATTGAAGTCACATTCATTTACTTTTTATTTATTTATTTTTGAGACAGAGTTTCACTCTTGTTGCCCAGACTGGAGTGCAATGGCGTGATCTCTGCTCCCTGCAGCCTCCACCTCCTGAGTTCAAGCGATTCTCTTCCCTCAGCCTCCTGAGTAGCTGGGATTACAGGCGCCCACCACCATGCTCAGGTGACTTTTGTACTTTTAGTAGAGACAGGGTTTCACCATGTTGGTCAGGCTGGTCTCCAACTCCTGATCTCAAGTGATCCACCCACCTCGGCCTCTCGAGGTGCTGGGATTACAGGCATGAGCCACTGTGCCCGGCCTGAAGCCACATTCATAAGACAAGGTTAGAATCATGAAGGTGCTGGAACTTTGCTAAACAACAGTTGTGGGTTAAACAATGACCTGCCATCCCTTAGCTTCCTTTTCTATATGTGCTCCAGAGTCATGTAACCAGGGGTCGCAAGATCTATAACTTCCCCAACCACTTCTGTAAATAACATCGCTATTGTGAAACCTATAGAACTCATCTTTTTAGTGGACTGTGGTAGCTAACACCTGTAATCCCCACTTCTTGGGAGGCTAAGGCAGGAGGATTGCTTGAGCCCAGGAGAACAAGACCAGCCTGGGCAACATAGTGAGACCTCAATCTCTACAAAAAAATTAAAACTTTGCCACAGGCAAAGTTTTAGAGGCATGGTGGTGCATGCCTCTAGCCCCAGCTACTCAGGAGGCCAAGGCAGGAGGATTGCTTGAGCCCAAGAGTTGGAGGCTGCAGTGAGCTATGATTGCACCACTGTAAGGACCAGCCCTACAGGGTCTGTGGATCTTTCTCCCCGTGTGCGGAAGTGAGAGATCGTAGAAATAAAGACACAAGACAGAGAAGAAAAGACAGCTGGTCTGGGGGACCACTACCACCAAGACGGGGAGACCGATAGTGGCCCCGAATGCCTGGCTGCGCTGTTATTTAGTGGATAATAAGGGACAGGGTAAAGAGTGTGAGTCATCTCCAGTGATTGATAAGGTCACGTGAGTCACGTGTCCACCAGACAGGGGGCCCTTCCCTGTTAGGTAGCCAAGGCAGAGAGAGAGAAGACAGCTTATGTCATTATTTCTTCTATGCTCTTTTCAGAAAGATCAAAGACTTTAATACTTTCACTAATTTTGCTGCTGCTCTGTAGAGGGCGGAGCCAGGTGTACAGAGTGGAACATGAAAGTGAAACAGGAGCGTGACCGCTGAAGCACAGCATCACAGGGAGACAGTTAGGCCTCCGGATGGCTGTGGGCGGCTGACACCAGTCAGGCCCTCCACAAGAGGCGGTGGAGCAGTCTTCTCTAGGTCTGCTAAGTAATGGGTGCTTTTTCTAGGCACTGATGTGACTGCTAGACCAAGGTCCGCTAGGCCACGGGCATCTTCCCAGACGCTGGCGTTACCGCTAGACCAGGGAGCCCTCTAGTGGCCCTGTCCGGGCGTGACAGAGGGTCACACTCCTGTCTTCTGGTCACTCCTGACCTCAAGTGGTCTGCCTGCCTCGGCCTCCCAAAGTGCTGGGATTACAGGCATGAGCCACTGCTCCTGGCAATAATGTTTTGTTTTTGTTTTTGTTTTTTTAAGGAAAGAAAAAAAAGAACTTGTCTTTGAGATAGTTTTCAGAGTGAGCATTTTGGCAGACCAAGAGCTACCACCTGGTCCTGAGACCCACTACCAGGAACTGACTCAGCCATACAAAGACAGTTTTGGTCTGTGATTTCATCCATACCCGATCAATTGTTTCAGTTCCCCCAGCTCCTTGCCCACCAAAGTTTCCTTAAAAAACCCTAGCCTCGGCCGGGCGCGGTGGCTCAAGCCTGTAATCCCAGCACTTTGGGAGGCCGAGGCGGGCGGATCACCTGAGGTCAGGAGTTCGAGACCAGCCTGGCCAATATGGAGAAACCCCATCTCTACTAAAAATACAAAAATTAGCTGGGCATGGTGGTACATGTCTGTAATCCCAGTTACTCGGGAGGCTGAGGCAGGTGAATTGCTTGAACCCAGGAGGTGGAGGGTGCAGTGAGCCAAGATCATGCCAATGCATTCCAGCCTGGGCAACAAGAGGGAAACTTCATCTAGAGAGAGAGAGAGAGAGGAGAAAAAGAGAAAGACAGAGAGGAAAAACCCTAGCCTCCAAATTTTCAGAGAGATGCGCTTGAAACATTTCTCCCATTTCTCCCATTCTCCTCTCTTGGCCGCCCCTGAGATTATTAAACTCTCACTCTTTGCTGCAACACCTGCTGTTCACATTGGTTTTGTCTGGGCAGTGGACAAGAAGAACCCATGAGCCCGTGACAGTCCCGGCCCTCCCCCACTGTCTTTGCAAGCCCAACAGTGGACACAGGTCTAAGAAGAGCCATTTGTTCGGCAGGAGGACTGAGAATTTTCTGACCGCAGTGCACCATGGGAAGGTAAGTCGTCTCAGAGCTGACCACTGCGGGGAAGCAGAGCATTTGTGTAATGGAATGCACAGTGAGTGTCAAGAGGTGAGGGCTGTGACCGTTCCTCTCGCTTGGTGGAGATAGATGGAAAGAGCTGAAGGTTGGGCATGGTGGCCCATGCCTGTAATCCCAACACTTTTGTTGGCTGAGGCAAGAAGGTCTCTTGAGTCCCAGAGTTCGAGATTAGCCTGGGCAACATGGTGAAACCCTATCTCTACAATAAAAGAAAGTATTTTTTAAAATTAGCCAAGCATAGTGGTACACACCTGTAGTCCAAGCTACTTGGGAGGCTGAGACATGAGGATCACTTGAGTCCCGGTGCTCAAGGCTGCAGTAAGCTATGATTGCACCACCGCACTGGTGATGGGCAACAGAGCAAGACCCTGTCTTATCGTTGAACCGGGGAGGTGGAGGTTGCAGTGAACTGAGATTGCACCACTGCACTCCAGCCTGGGCAACAGAGCAAGATTCTGTCTCAAAAAAGAGAGAGAGAGAGAGAGAGAGAGAAAGGAGGGAGGGAGGAAGGAAGGAAGGAAGGGAGGTCACCATGTTAGTCAGGCTGGTCTTGAGCTCCTGGGCTCAAGTGATCCACCCACCTCGGCCTCCCAAAGTGCTGGGATTACAGGTGTGAGCCACTGCATCTGGCCCCAAAATTAACCAATTTGAAAAGTGAATAATTGACTGGCATTCAATGCATTCACAGTATTGTACAACCATCACCTCTATCTAGTTTCAGAATATTTTCCTCACCCCAAAAGGAAACCATGTACCCATGGGCTGGTGGCTACCTGCTCGGACAGCCTGGTTCTAGGTCAAATTCTGTGTTTTATCCCTTTTCCCTGTGAATTTTCTGGACTTCTTTGTGTTTTCTCCTGGGAAGTTCTGAGGTTTCCATAATTCCTGGGCTCCAGAAAGAAGAAAAGGCGGCTGTGGAGAGACGAAGACTTCATGTGCTGAAAGCTCTGAAGAAGCTACATATTGAGGCCGATGAGGTAAGTGAGGGGAGGAGGGTGGCCCCAGAGATCCCAGGATCGCCCCCTCTGTGCCCAGTGTCCAGGGCCCATCTCAGCCAGGGAGAGCTGGACCAAAGGGAGGAAATAGAAGGATACGACCTTCTATGGGACAGAAATAGAAGGATATGAACTTCTATGGGACAGACATTGCCCCTGCCTAAGGGAGATCCTAGGTCTTCTTATCCTTCTCCTCCTCCTCCTCCTCCTCCTCCTTTCTTTTTCTTTTTCTTTTTTTCTTTTTTTCTTTTTTTTTTTTTGAGACAAGGTCTCGCTCTGTCTCCCAGGCTGGAGTGCAGTGGCATGATCTTGGCTCACTGCAACCTCCACCTCCCAGGTTCAAACTATTCTTCTGCCTCAGCCCACTAAACAGCTGGGATTACAGGTGTGCGCCACCACACCCAGCTAATTTTTGTATTTTTAGTAGAGATGGGGTTTTACCATATTGGCCAGGTTGGTCTTGAACTCCTGACCTCAAGTGATCCACCCGCCTCGGCCTCCCAATGTGCTGGGATTACAGGCGTGAGCCACGGTGCTTGGCCCTAGGTACCCTTCTTCTTGTTCCCACCTCCATCCTCAGGCTCTGAACCTCTGATTGATTCTCTCCCCAATGCCTAGGCCCCAGTTGTTGCTGTGCTGGGCTCAGGCGGAGGACTGCGGGCTCACATTGCCTGCCTTGGGGTCCTGAGTGAGATGAAAGAACAGGGCCTGTTGGATGCTGTCACGTACCTCGCAGGGGTCTCCGGATCCACTTGGTAAGTGTCACTCGTGTTTCAGATTGCTTTCTGACACATAAATGGGATTATTGTTTTCCTCCTGACACCAAATGTGTGTGGTTTTTCCAGCGCTGCCTCTTGAGCTCTCTGATACTAGCTGGGTATCCTGCAATGCTGAGCAATTCTGGCGCTGTCTGCCGGAGTTCAGGCCAGATTCCAACAGGTTAAAGGGGCTCAGTCCCTAAAAACTGCCCCCACTTCGCACACGAGTTGCAATTACCTAGCCGCTGGTACTTCTGACCGACTGGCACTAGTTTGGGGTTTCCCACAGCTTCCTCCTCATGTTCAATAATTTACCGGAATAGCTCACAGAACTCAGGAACACACTTTACTTTACATTTGCTGGTGTATTACAAAGGCTGGGCCAGGTGTGGTGGCTCATGCCTGTAATCCGAGCACTTTGAGAGGCTGAGGCAGGAAGATCGCTTGAGTTCAGGAGTTTGAGACCCAGGCTAGGCAACATAGCTAGACCCCATCTCTACAAAACGTGAAAAAATTAGCCAGGTGTGGTGGTGCATGCCTATGGTCCCAGCTGCTCAGGAAGCTGAGGCAGGAGGATTGCTTTAGCCTGGGAGGCTGAGGCTGCCTTGAGCTACAGTCACACACTGCACACCAGCCTGGGTGACAGAGAGACCCTGTCTCAAAAAAAAAAAAAACCCAAAAATTCTAAAAAACAATTCCAAGGATTTTAGGAACTCTGCACCAGGAAGCAGGGAAAAACACGAAGTATCTTTCTTTACTACACAAAACTGCTGTGGACAAAGCATAATAATACTACCTTCTGAATTTAAAGGAGGATTTACAGGTTCAGGTGCACTTTTCACACTGCAGGTGGATAGAATACAGCCCTTTTAACTTCTCAGCCTCCGTGATAAAGTATTGCATTAATTTGTGTAGGACTGTCTCATTCAGGAGGCCCCAGATGGCAGGTATGAAACACTCACGTCTGCATGTTTGTTTCCAAGCCCAGGGCAGACATGACTAATCGATCTTGGCACATTTTCCGAGCAGGAGGTAAGGCTGGGCAGAGCAGCGGAGGCTCGAGTGAGATAGGCTGGGCAGAGGCATGAATGTTGAACCTGGCTGGCATGATTTGTTTTCCTTTCTGTGCTCAAAGTTTGATCTGGAGCTGGGTTCTGAGCTGGGTGTGGAGGATGAGGTTCATGGGGACGACAGCAGGAAGAGCAGATCTGCAGAGCCTGGGAGTGGGAAAGGTACTGCAGAGTCACACCTAGGACCCCTCCTCTATTCCTCCAAGGCTCATCTAACGTGTTGAGTGACATGGCATGAGGATTTAGCCGAACTGCACATTGCAGAACTCCAGGGGGCGCTGTTGAGATAGGAACCACATGATTTCTTCTGTAATCTTTCCAAGGCTGCAGTGGTTAAGACCTGGCTGGACACAGGGACTCACACCTGTAATCTCAGTGCTTTGGGAGGTCGAGGTGGGAGGATCTCTTGAGCCCAGGAGTTCAAGACTAGCCTGGACAACATAGCGAGACCCCATCTCTACAAATGACAACAACAAAAGCCTTATATTCCAACAGCTTTGGGTTAGTTCCTGGAGCTGTCCTTCGTGGGCTGTTATGAGCCCAGACATACTTCTTTGTGCCTTGGTTTCCTCCACTGTTGAGGAGGATAACTTGCTGATTTCACAGGACTCTTTGAGATTTAAATGATGAAACATATACAAAGCGTCCCAACCTGAGCTATCCAGTAGTACTGTATACCATGAGCCATATCTCATCTATTCTATCATTTTAAATTTTCTTTCTTTCTTTTTTCTTTTCTTTTCTTTTCTCCTTTTGGAGATGCAGTCTCGCTCTCGTTGCCCAGGCTGGAGTGCAGTGGCGCGATCTTGGCTCATTGCAACCTCCACCTCCTGGGTTCAAGCGATTCTCCTGCCTCAGCCTCCCAATTAGCCGGGATTACAGGCACTTGCCACCACACCCAGCTAATTTTTGTATTTTTAGTAGAGGTGGAGTTTCACCATGTTGGCCAGGCTGGTCTCAAACTCTTGGCCTCAGGTGATCTGCCTGCCCTAGCCTCCCAAAGTGCTGGAATTACAGGCATAAGCCACCATGTCTGGCCCATTTTAAATTTTCTAGTAGCCTCTTCAAGAAGGTAAAAAGAAACAGTGAAATGAATGATCAATTTTCTTTAACCCAATATATCCAAAACATTAGCGTTTTGACACATCATTAAGAAAAACATTGTTAATGAGATATTTGACATTCCTTTTGTCAGACTAAGTCTTTGAAAGCTGCTGGACCTTTTATACTCAGCGCATTCCAAGTTGGATGCAGAAGTCTCATTAGATGTTAAGGGAGGCCCAGGGCAGTGGCTCACGCCTGTAATTCCAGCACTTTGGGAAACCGAGGCGGGTGGATCACCTGAGGTCAGGAGTTTGAGACCAGCCTGGCCAACATGGTAAAACCCTGTCTCTACTAAAAATATAAAAATTAGCTGGTTGTGGTAGCGGGTGCCTGTAATCCCAGCTACTTGGGAGGCTGAGGCAGGAGAATCATTTGAACCCAGGAGGCAGAGGTTGCAGTGAACCGAGATCAAATCACTGTACTCCATCCAGCCTGGGTGACAGAGCAAGACTCCGTCTCCAGAAAAAAAAAAAAGATGTTAAAGGAAAGAGCTTTTCATACCCAGCTTGTTCCAAACATACTTCAGACTTTCCCAGTAACTGAATGGAGTACCAGTGTTTACATTTAAGCTAATTAAAATGAAATAAAAATTTAAAATCACGCTAGCCACACTTCAAGGGCTCAAGAGCTACGATGTGTGTTTAATACATTGGATGGTGTGAGTGTAGATAGCACCCAATAAGCAGCATTAAGAACATCAAAAATTTTTATTGAGCCCAGGCACAGTGGCTCACACCTATAATCCCAGCATTTTGGGAAGCTGAGGTGGGAGGATTGCTCGAGGCCGCAAGCTTGAGACCAGCCTGGGCAACATAGTGAGACTCTGTCTCTACAGAAAATAAATTTAAAATTGAGCAGGGCATGATGATGCACCTGGTGAGTAGTGTGGTTCCAGCTACTTGGGAGGCTGAGGTGGGAGGATCATTTGAGCCCAGGGATTTGAGGCTGCAGTGAGCCAAGATCATGCCACTGCACTTGAGCCTGGGCAACAGAGCAAGACCTGTCTCAAAAAAAAAAAATTATATATAGATATATAGACTCCATGTGACACATCAGCTCCCTTGCCTTCTGCCATGAGTAGAAGCTTTTTGCACCATGCTTCTTCTTGTACATCCTGCAGAACTGTGAGCTAAATAAACCTCTTTTCTTTATAAATTTAAAAAGATATATATACATACATATATATTTTATATATATATATATACACACACACATATATTTATTGAGTGAACAAATGAATATCAAGTTTTTTTTGTTTTTTTTTTTATTAGACGGAGTTGTGCTCTGTCACCAGGCTGGGGTGTAGTGGCACAATCTCGGCTCACTGCAACCTCGGCCTCCCAGGTTCAAGTGACTCCTCTGCTTCAACCTCCTGAGCAGCTGGGACCACAGCCATGTGCCACCGTGCCTGGCTAATTTTTGTGTTTTTAGTAGAGACGGAGTTTCCTGAGTATCTGGCACTACAGGTGCCCACCACCCTGCATGCCACCACGCCTGGCTAATTTTTTTGTATTTTTAGTGGAGACGGGGTTTCACTGTGTTGACCAGGCTGGTCTCAAACTCCTGACCTCAGGCAATCCTCCCGCCTCGGCCTCCCAAAGGGCTGGAATTACAGGCATAAGCCACCACACCTGGTCCCTTTCATTGATTTTTCTAGGATTATGTGAGTTAATAGGTCTAAAAGACTAAAGACAGTTTGTTGCTGTCACATGTAAACCTTTAATAAATGCTGGCTGCAAAAAACATTTGACTCAGATGAGGCCTTTCTCCCATCATGCTCTCATTTTCCTGCCTGTGAAATAGAAGGATTGTCCCAGATGATTTTGAGCCTCCTCCTTTGACCCTGATCGTTCTGCAGTTATATTTATTTAATGTAAATTTTCCATTTCCTCTGCGTGTCGCCCTCTCCGTGAGGCAGGTGTTCCTGTGAAGGACCTCCTCCCACGCATCCTTCCCCAGTCATCATCGTCCACACATACAATGCCGAACTCACTCTCTTCCTCTGTCCTCCAGGGCAATATCTTCTCTCTACACCAATGATGGTGACATGGAAGCTCTCGAGGCTGACCTGAGACATCGATTTAGCCGACAGGAGTGGGACTTGGCTAAGAGCCTACAGAAAACCATCCAAGCAGCGAGGTCTGAGAATTACTCTCTGACCGACTTCTGGGCCTACATGGTTATCTCCAAGCAAACCAGAGAAGTAAGTCATTCCCCGCTGGGGACCTGGGGTGGGGGTAGGAGCAAGGGGTCTCAGGGCGTGAGGTTGCCAAAGATACTGACTGGCACACCTTTTAAGTCTTTCAGGACTTTCAAGACATCAAAATCTGGGCATTTCGATGGATGCCTCAAAACTTAAGTATATCAGAATGACTGTGGTTGCAAGTGACAGAAACTGATTCTTATTCATTTATGCAAAAAATAAAGTGATATGATTTACTAGAAAGATACACAGACATCCAGGGCAAGAAGAACAATGAGGAATTATGATGGAATAAGGCAAAAATAGGGAAAGTCTCAGACCCAAGACAACTTTCCTCTCCATCCCTCCTTGGCCATTTGATGTCTTGAATTCACTATTTTATTTCATTTCATTTCATTTCATTTTTCAGAAAGGGTCCTGCTCTGTCACCCAGGCTGGAGCGCAGTGGCGGGATCGTGGCTCACTGTAGCTTTGACCTTGTGGGCTCAAGCAATCCTCTTGCCTCAGCCTTTTGAGTAAGCTGGGGCAACAGGCATGCACCACCATACCTGGCTAATTTTAATTTTTTTTTTTTTTTGTAGAGACAGGGATCTCACTATATTGCCCAGGCTGGTCTCAAACTCCTGAGCTCAAGCAATCCTCCAACTACTGGGTTCAAGTGATCCTCCCACCCCAGCCTCCCAAAGTGCTGGGATTATGGGTATGAGCCACTGCATCCAGCCTATCCTAACACTTTGGGCTTTTGTTGTTGTTTTGTTTGTTCTTAAGACAGGGTTTCACTCTGTCACCCAGGCTGGAGTGCACTGCAGCCTTGACCTCCAGGGCTGAAGCAATCCTCCCAGCTCAGCCTCCCAAGTAGCTGGGGCTACAGGCACCCACCACTGTGCCTGACTAATTGTCTTTTATTTTTTATTTTTTTGTAGAGACAGGGTCTTGCTTCATTGCTCAGAGTGGTCTCCAAATCCTGGGTTCGAGTGATCCTTCCACCTCAGCCTCCCAAAGTGCTGGGATTTATAGGTATGAGCCACTGCACCTAGCCTATCCAGGCACTTTGGGTGGCCGAGGCAGGAGGATTGCTTGAAGCCATGAGTTCGAGACCAGCCTGGGCCACATAGCAAGAGCCTGTCTCTATCAAAAAATAAATTAGCCGGGCATGGTGACATGCATCTGTAGTCCCAGCTACTTGGGAGGTTGAGGCAGGTGGATTGGTTGAGCCCAGGAGGTTGAGGCTGCAGTGGGCCATGATTGTACCACTGCACTCCAGCCTGGGTGACAGACTGAGACCCCTCTAAAAAAAAAAGTTGGCCTACGTGCAGAGGTTCCACCCTGTGGGACCCATATGCTCCCTCACACTTCGTCTTGGCCCCTTCTCCCAAAGCTGCCGGAGTCCCATTTGTCCAATATGAAGAAGCCCGTGGAAGAAGGGACACTACCCTACCCGATATTTGCAGCCATTGACAACGACCTACAACCCTCCTGGCAGGAGGCAAAAGCACAGGGTAAGCAAACATTTAGAGGGAGGGAGAGGTAGTAAGGGACGGAACGGCATGGAGTGAAATGGAAGAGTGTTTCCCTGCCCTTCCCTTGGGGAGCCCAGGAAGAGGGAAGGGCTCAGGATTGCGGAAAACAGGGTGCTCAGCTTAGAGGAGAGAAGAGGGAAGTCCCAGAAGTGACCAGAGGACACGCACTTGCTTTGCATGGATCAAGAAAACCTTTAAGAGGTCAACATGGTGGCTCACGCCTGTAATCCCAGTCATGCCTGTAATCCCAATGCTTTGGGAGGCTGAGGTGGGAGGATTGCTTGAAACTAGGCGTTGGAGACCACCCTGGGCAACATAGTGAGACCCCATCTCAAAACAACAGCAACATTAAATAGCAAAACAAAACAAAACAAAAAAACACAATAAAATAGTCAGGCATGGTGGCAGGAACCTGAAGAATCTACTCAGGAGATTGAGGCAGGAGAATCACTGGATATCCAGAATTCAAGGCTTCAGTGAGCTGTGATTGCACCATTGCACTACAGCCTGGGCGACAAAGTGAGACCCTGTCCCCCCCCCCAGAAAAAAGAAAGAAAAAAGAGAGGACGGGAAGGAAAAAAGAAAAAAAAGGAAAGAAAACTATAATAAGGGATGTTTGAAGGATGGTGGGGTGGGTGGGAAAGGCTGTCTCTCACTTTTGTTTTGTTTTGTTTTGTTTTGTTTTGTTTTGTTTGAGACGGAGTTTCTCTCTTGTTGTCCAGGCTGGAGCGCAATGGCACGATCTCGGCTCACTGCAACCTCCGCCTCCCAGGTTCAAGCGATTCTCCTGCCTCAGCCTCCCTAGTAGCTGGGACTATAGGCATGTGCCACTACGCCCGGTTAATTTTGTATTTTTAGTTTCTCCATGTTGGTCAGGCTGGTCTCGAACTCCTGACCTCAGGTGATCCACCTGCCTCAGCCTCCCAAAGTGCTGGGATTACAGGCGTGAACCACGGCTCCCAGCCATCTGTCACTTTTTAGATGTCTTCCTTCTCCATAGGTCCAATTGTCACCCAAATGCTGGCAGCTCTCCAGTCATTCCAGTTTCTCTTTTGAGCTCATCTCTCTCCTGAGATCCACACCTCTTTACCCTATTTCCTAAGCACTTACTTGTGCACTTACTTGTTCAGCAACTGTGTCCTGGCTTCTCACGATATATCAGGCAATGTTACCAGTTACCAATGGTTGGACATCTCCCGGCATCTCAAGGCTCAGAAGCCCTCAGTGTGAATGGTGTTTGTTTGTTTGTTTGAGACAGAGTTTTGCTCTTGTTGCCCAGGCTGGAGTGTAATGGCATGATCTCAGCTCACAGCAACCTATGCCTCCCGGGTTCAAGTGATTCTCCTGCCTCAACCTCCCAAGTAGCTGGGATTGTAGGCATGCGCCACCACACCTGGCTAAGTTTTGTATTTTTAGTAGACACAGGGTCTCACCATGTCAATCAGGCTGGTTTCAAACTCCTGACCTTAGGTGATCCACCCGTCTGGGGCTCCCAAAGTGCTGGGATTATAGGCGTGAGTCACCGCGCCCAGCCGTGAATGTTTTATCTCTCTCCTCAGTGTGTTTCCTTGTGCTGTTTTCTCACCAGAGCAGATAGAGCTGACTCCATCCATTCCATAGGCCCCACAAATTCAGTCCTTCCCAGCCCTAGAAATCACCCCCTCCTCATATTCATCCTTTGTGCTCTTCTACGTCACCCCCAGACCAGGTCTCCCAGTCTCCTGGGAGACTCTTGTAATTAGTTCCTCACTGGCCTGCCCATCCCAAGCTGTCCGCCTCCTTCCCTGGCTACCTAATGGAAGTTTCCAGGATGAAAATCTGATCATGTCATTTTCTTGCCTGGAATATTCTAATGACTCACATTGGAATCATGCATTAGATTTATGCCCACAGACAAACCTCCATGCAATCATGTGGCTACACTCTTCCTTTGCACTCCAGGGTTCCATGGAATTGTAGCCACAATGAGACGGAAGAGAGAGGCAGGGCTGAGGGTTCAAGCTCTGGAAAATACTGGAAACAGGCTGCTGTGGAAGTTATGAGCTGCCACCAGCAGTGTAAAGACTCAGGTCTGAGGATGAGATCCCCAGTGGTTTCTGACACCACACGGTCCATCTCTGACATTCTCCTGGCATGGTTGTAATTCCTCATTAATAGATTTTCTTTTCCTGCACACCTGCTACGTTCCAAGTTCTGTGCTGGGACTCACTTGCCCTTGTATTTCCTCTGCAGAGACCTGGTTCGAGTTCACCCCTCATCATGCTGGCTTCCCTGCACTGGGGGCCTATGTTTCCATAACCCACTTCGGAAGCAAATTCAAGAAGGGAAGACTGGTCAGAACTCACCCTGAGAGAGACCTGTCTTTCCTGAGAGGTCAGTGCTGGGGTCAGAGGGGATTAAATGGGGGTGGGAAGTGGAGGAGAGGTAAGAGGGTCTAGCTTTGCCCAGCTCTTACATTTTTTGGGGGAAAGAAAAGGACTTGGTATGCTTCCAGAAAGAGGAATGGTGTGTTCCTCCTGCTGAGTCTTCAGTGTCTCTCAAAGGTCTCCTTAATGTGTCAGATACATGATATCCTATCAAACAATCCAGGAGAGAGAGCTTAATAGAGGGGCTCAAGTCCAGGGCTGTGGCTTCCAATAAGCAGATTCAGAATGTGTTTGGGATGACATGGTGCTTTGGGAGGCTGATATGGGAGGATCCCTTGAGACTGGGAGTTTGAGACCAACCTGGGAAACATAGCAACACTGTGTCTCTACAAAAACTTAAAAAGTAGCCGGGCATGTTGGCATGTGCCTATGGGTCCTAGCTACTCAGGAGGCTGAGGCAGTGGAAGGATCACTTCAGCCTGGGAGTTCAAGGCTGCAGTGAGTTATGATCCACCACTGCCCTCCAGCCTGGATGACAGAGAAAGATCCTGTCTCAAAACAAACAAACAACAACAACAAAAAAAAACTAGAATGTGTTTTGGGCACCAGCAAAGCAAGGGGCATACAATTTTTTTAAAACAGAGTATTTCCAGAAAAAATTACAACAAAAACCAAAAATAATCAAAACAGTGATAGTGAGTAAAATCAGAACTTGATTAAATGTCCTTGACTGTAGCTTACACACTGGTATCACTTTTAGTTGTGGCTTCATAATCTTCTGAGAACTCAGGGTCTGAAGGCATTACCCTGCTAGGCAGACAGCTCCCCTACACGGGACAAATAATGCCAGCTTGAGAAAGTCATTTATGTTACCTGAGCCTCGGTTTTCTCATAGGGAAAGTACTTATCTCAAAATGTGGGTATGAGAGTTAGGCATAATCCACAAATAAAGTACTCAGCCCAGTGCCCAGCACATGGTAGTAATTCAAGGATGGTTGAATCACCATGATTTTAGCATACACTTTTGAGACATGCTGGGACCCTGATATTATTTTAAATGCAGGGGATTCAGTCATGAGCAGGACAGTGAAGGCTCATTCCCTAATGAAGTTTGCACTCCAGGGAAGGAGATGATGAATGAACACACACAAAAATAAATATATATTATAATGTCAGATCATAGTAAATGCTATCTTGAAAAATAATTCATGATAAGGGGCTGGAGAGTGACCACAGTATTATTTTTAATTGGTGGTCGAGCTTCTGACAGGAGATGGCCTTTGAGTGTGGACTTGATGAAAAGTGAAGCCATGCAGATATCTTAGGGGAAAAGCACATGGACAGAGGGAAGAGCAAATACAGAGACCTTGTATTAGTCCATTTTCATACTGTTATAAAGATACTACCCGAGACTGGGTAATTTGTAGACAAAGAAGGTTTAATTGACTCACAGTTTCACATGGCTGGGGAGACCTCAGGAAACTTACAATCATGGCAAAAGGCAAAGGGTAAGCAAGAACCTTCTTCACATGGTGGCAGAAGAGAGAAGAGCAAGCCAAAGACAAACTACCCAACACTTATAAAACCATCAGATCTCGTGAGAACTCACTCACTATCATGAGTGCAGCATGGGGGGAACTGCCCCCATGATCCAATTACCTCCCACAAAGTCTCTCCCTCAACACCTGGGGATTAGAACTCGAGAGATTTGGGTGGGGACATAAAACTTAACCATATCAGACCCTAAGCCAGGACCATGCTTGTCTTACTCTAGAACCAATGAGAAGACCAGTGAGGTTGGAGCCTCCTGAATGAGGCTGTGAGAGAGGGCTGGAGAGGTAGGCAAGGTCCAGATCATATGGGACCCTGAAGGACACAGATGAAGTTTAGTTTGTATTCCAAGTGTGATTGGAGAGCCAGGGAGGCAGTTTAATTAGGGTGGTGACCTGATTCAGTTTATATTGGAAAAAATCGATCTCTCTCTCAGCATAGATTAGGGGTGGGTGTGCAAACTTAGAAGTTGGGAGCAGTTGAGAAGCTAATGGTCCTGGTGACAGATAATGGCAGTTTAAGGTTGGGTACCATAGTGGATATGGGAGGGAAGTGGATGGACTCTGGAAACCTGGAGATGGATGAAGAAGAATTACACCTGGATTGGATGTGGAGAGTAAGGCGAATCAGAGATGACATTAAAGGTTCCAGCTCCGGCAACCTGGTAGATGGAGGAGTGTTCTCAGGGAGAGGAATGAGGTAGGATGAAGGGGATCTTCCCCCTTTCTCTTGTCTGAACAGAAGGGGTCCTTCATATTGCCAAGCCTGGCTCCTGTCTCCTATCCCCGCCATCTTTTTGCTAAATCTGGTCTTGGGCATCAGATATTCTGAAATTGTCACTCCCAGGTGCTCCTTATAACATTATTATTTCCTTGGGTGTGTGTATCACCTACTGAAGTGGTTCTGTACATGTCTCTTATCCCCCCCTCACACACCTGGGTGCTTTTTATTTATTATTACAAAATACATATAGCATAAATTTTGCCATTTTGACAATTTTAGTGTTTAGTACAGTGGTATAAATACAATACATTCATAATGTTGTGCAACCATCACCGCCATCCATCTCCATAACCCTTTTCATCTTGTAAAACTGGAACTCTATGCCCATTGAACACTTAACTCCCTGTCACTCCCTCCCTTAGCCCCTGACAACCACAATACTACCTTCTGCCTCTATGAGTTTGACTACTCTGAGTATGACATGTAAATGGAATCATGCACTTTGTCTTTTTATGTCTGTCTGATTTCACTGAGGAAAATGACTTTGAAGTTCATCCATATTGTACCATGTGTTCGAATTCCTTCCTTTTTATGGATGAATCATATTCCATTGTACGAATATACCACATTTTGCTTATCAATTCATCCATCAATGGACACATGGATTGCTTTCATCTTTTGGCTGTTGTGAAGGAAGCTGCCATGCACATGGGTCTATGAATATCTTTTTGAGACCTTGCTTTCAATTCTTTTGGGTACATACTCAGAGGTAGAATTGCTGGATCATGTATGTCGTAATTCTATTTTTAAAATTTTGAGGCCGGGCCTGGTGGCTCATGCCTGTAATCCCAGCACTTTGGGAGGCCGAGGCAGGAGGATCACCTGAGGTCGGGGGTTTGAGACCAGCCTGACCAACATGGTGAAACCCCATCTCTACTAAAAATACAAAATTAGCTGGGTGTGGTGACACCTGCCTATAATTCCAGCTACTCAGGAGGCTGAGGCAGGAGAATTGCTTGATCCTGGGAGGCGGAGGTTGCAGTGAGCCGAGATTGTGCCATTGCACTCCAGCCTGGGCCATCTCAAAAAAAAAAAAAAAAATTATTTTTTGAGAAACGACCATACCATTTTCCACAGTGGCTGTACCATTTTATATTCTGCCCAATGGTGCACCAGGGTTCCAATTTCTGCACGTCCTCATCAACACTTATTGTTTTCTGGGGTTTTTTGGATACCAGCCAACCCAATGGGTATGTCTATAGTGTCTTTGAGTTTTCTTCTCCTTTTTTTTTTTTTTTGAGATGGAGTCTCACTCTGTCGCCCAGGCTGGAGTGCAGTGGTACAATCTCTGCTCACTGCAACCTCCCGGGTTCAAGTGATTCTCCTGCCTCAGCCTCCCGAGTAGCTGGGACTTAAGTGCACACCACCAGGCCCAGCTAATTTTTGTATTTTTAGTAGAGATAGGGATTCACCATGTTAGCCAGGCTGATTTTAAACTCCTGACTTCAATTCATCCACCCACCTCAGTCTCCCAAAATGCTGGCATTACAGGCGTGAGCCAACGCACCTGGCCCTGGCTGATTATTCATTTTTTATGTCTTCCTGTATCTATACAAATATGTTTGGCTAAAAGTCGCTAACCAACCACAGTGCCCTGAGGAAATGTGGGATTAATTTTCTTACAAAAGAAAAAGGCCAGGCACCGTGACTCACACCTGAAATCCCAGCACTATGGGAGACTGAGACGGGCAGATCACTTGAGGTCAGGAGTTCGAGACCAGTTGGGCCAACATGGTGAAACCCCATCTCTACTAAAAAAACACAAAAATTACCAGGGCGTGGTGGTGCATACCTGTAATCCCAGTTACTCAGGAGGCTGAAGCAGGAGAATCACTTGAATCTGGGAGGCAGAGGTTGCATTGAACCGAGATCACATCACTGCACTCCAGCCTGGGCCACAGAGCAAGACCCCATCTCAAAATAAATACATAAATAATGCAAAGATAGGTGGCTGGGTGACATTGGTTTAGCTGTGGAACATTAAGCAGAAGGACCTAGGTTTATTCTGGGTTTCTGCTCCTCCATCCTTAGCATATTAACAGTCACCCTCATGCTGAACTCCTCCACACCACAGGATGGCTGCTGCATCCAATGAAGCTGCAACCTTTTTTTTTTTTTTTTTTTTTTTTTTTAAGTCAGGGTCTCTCTCTGTCACTCAGGCTGCAGTGCAGAAGCACAATCATAGCCCAGTACAGGTCTCGAACTCCTGGCCTAAAGCAATCTTCCTGCCTCAGCCTCCCAAGTAGCTGAGACTAGAGTTGCATGCCACCACACCTGGCCTGCTCCTTCTGAGAAGGACAACAAGCACTTTGCAGAAGTTCCCCCAGCAATGTGCATGGACCACAGCTTGACCTCCCCCTAGCTGCAAGGGAGGCTGGGAAATATTTGCCCTTCCTGCCTGTAGACTGAGAAGGGTTGGCATGGAAGGAAGCTTGAAATGGCCTTGGGGTAGCCAGTCTACAGCACCTGGCTGGCTCTGCCCATAGAAGGTTCGTGAGGACAAGGACCTTATCTGTCTTGTTTATTGCTCTATTCCAGCAGCCAGAAGAGTGCCGGGTGCCCACTAATTGCTTCATACATATTTATGGAATGGAAGAATGATCTTTCTTCCTGTTGCAGATCCCTGCAGTGCTTTATACCAGTCTGCTGGTGCTTTGAATATCAAGCATGACAGTCACATGATGGAGAATGTTTGAATTTTATTGCTATTTTCTTGGCAGGTTTATGGGGAAGTGCTCTTGGTAACGCTGAAGTCAATAGGAATTACATTTTTGGTGAGTATTTGGGGAACAGCAAGGTCAAAGCCTAGAGATATTTTGTGCAAGGAGATTCACAGTACTTTTCCTACTCATGGCAGAAGAGAGACCTGTATGTAATTGTTCTAGCAACTGCATTTCCTGACATTTATTCTCATATAATTGGGCAGCCAGGTTGACCACAGAGTGGATGAGAGTACAGACCCCCTTGGAAGGAGTGTTGCTTTGGTACATGTGAGCTTTGTGACCTCTGAAAAGTTCCTTAACCTCTCTGTGCCTCAGTTTCTGCCTCTGTGCCATGCGGGTGATAATAATAGTAGTTATGGGCTGGGCGCGGTGGCTCACGCCTGTAATCCCAGCACTTTGGGAGGCCGAGACAGGCGGATCATGAGGTCAGGAGATCGAGACCCCCCTGGCTAACACGGTGAAACCCCGTCTCTACTAAAGATACAAAAATTAGCCGGTGCGGTGGCAGGCACCTGTAGTCCCAGCTACGTGGGAGGCTGAGGCAGGAGAATGGCGTGAACCTGGGAGGCGGAGCTTGCAGTGAGTGGAGATTGCACCACTGCACTCCAGCCTGGGCAAAAGTGAAAACCCCCATCAAAAAAAAAAAAAAAATAGTAGTTATGAATATTTGATGAGTTAATTCATTGAAAGCTCATAGGACAGTGCCTGGTAGATAATGGTACTCAGTAAACATTAGCAATCATTACCTGGTCTTTTTTTTTTTTTTTTTGAGACGGAGTCTCGCTCTTTTGCCCAGGCAGGACTGCAGTGGCACTAACTTGGCTCACTGCAAGCTCCGCCTCCCGGGTTCACGCCATTGTCCTGCCTCAGTCTCCTGAGTAGCTGAGATTACAGGTGCCCGCCACCACACCCAGCTAATTTTTTGTATTTTTAGTAGAGACAGGGTTTCACCATGTTAGCCAGGATGGTCTCAATCTCCTGACCTCGTGATCCGCCCACCTCGGCTTCCCAAAGTGCTGGGATTACAGGCATGAGCCACCGAGCCTGGCCCCTCATTTAAATTTAACCCCTTCAGTACCCTAAGAGGCAGATGCTTTTGTCCTTTCCATTTTGCTGAGATCCACCAAGTCATGGGAAGGATGCATGACTCACCCACGCTGCTGGTCAGTGAGCGCAGATGCAGGATTCTATAGGAGAATTGGGTGGTGGATCTCTAGGGGAATAGTGTGGTGGTTCAAATCCAAAGCCTGTCTGCCTGGATCCACATTCCGGCTCTGCTTCTCCTGCATTGCTGACTCTGGAAAGCTGCTTAAATTCTTTGTGACCCAATTTTGCCTTCCTAAAATGGAGACAAGAGTACACAGTCCCAGTCTCATATATTTGATGTGGGGTTTAAATGACCTCATGTATGTAAAATGCTTAGAGCAAAGCCTGACACATGGGAGTATTTCATTTTATGTTAATCATATTTTTAGGATCATTATTGAGTTCACACCCTGAACAACTCACCATTCATTTAATGCATATTCATGGGACTTCCTGTATGCCAGTCACTGTACTAGTTCTTATCCTTTGACTTTTTTGTTTGTTTGTTTTTTTGAGACAGAGTTTTGCTCTGTTGCCCAGGCTGGAGTGCAGTGGTGTGATCTCGGTTCACTGCAACCTCCACCTCCCAGGCTCAAGCGACTCTCCTCCCGAGTAGCTGGGACTACAAGTGCGCGCCACCACGCCTGGCTAATTTTTGTATTATTGGTAGAGACAGGGTTTCACCATGTTGGCCAGGCTGGTCTTGAACTCCTGACCTCAAGTGATCCACCGCCTCAGCCTCCCAAAGTGCTGGGATTATAGGTGTAAACCACCGTGCCCAGGCTGATGTTGTTCTTTGACATCGGTGTTCACCATAACTTGGTTAAAAACAAACTGAAAAAGGGAATCTATCTATCTCCAACCTCCAAATGGCTAACTAAAGGTGTGAGATGGGT
The DNA here is from genome assembly GCF_003255815.1 of Theropithecus gelada. Taxonomy (NCBI): domain Eukaryota; kingdom Metazoa; phylum Chordata; class Mammalia; order Primates; family Cercopithecidae; genus Theropithecus; species Theropithecus gelada. Next base: position 25,206,820 of record NC_037687.1, on the reverse strand, counting down.
CTGAGTGTTACTTCTCCAGTGGGTCTGCTAAGCTTTCTCTCTCAAAAACAAAAACAAAACTCCTGATATGTAGCGTTTGCCAATTCCTGTGGTGTAAATGTTCCCACCATGGCCAAACTTCAAGCTACCAACATGAGGTCACTGAGGACAGAGTTGGAAGAGAGGTGCAAAATTGGCTCTCGAGAGGCATTGGCTGCCATTGGAGCCCATGGCTGCCATTTCTATTAATGAAATATCCCTGCAGGTCATCTGTATTTTTTATGTTATAACTAGGGACTTTGTTGTACAGCTAAACATTCCCCCTGCTTCTACTCTTTTGCAGACCTGTTAAGGAATCTTCTGACCCCGAGAGGTAAGCATCCTACTTCGTCGTGAATCCCTAATGATAATGTGGAATGCACGCTTGCTTGAGGCCAGCCATTGTCCTAAGAACATTACATGTATAATTCATTTGGTGCCCATTTGAACTCTTTTTCTGGTATTTCAAAGATTTCATCTTGATTTGGATCTGTTGCTGGAGAGGTAATGTGATCTTTTGGGGGTGTGCTGTAGAACCATGTTTTATCATATTACCAAAGTTACTTTTCTAGTTCCTTCTCATTTGAGTAGACTATTTCTTTTAATTATTCTTGAATTTATGTTTGATTTGACTTTTTTTTTTTCTTTTTTCCGCTTAAGGATGTGACTTTAATGTCCCTAGCTAATTATAGCCTAATTTGGTCCTTGGTGCTTTCAGGGGTGAAGACTGTAAGAGTTCCTTGGATATAGGGAGTCTTTGTGTGATGGCTTTCTCATATGCTGGTTGTAGAAGCAGTGTGCTCACTGTGTGAGCAAGTTCACTGTTGCCTACAGGGTTGGAATGGTAGAAGTCTCTTGAAGCTTAACTCCTTCCCCACATGGCATGCAATTTTTTTCCCCAGTATTTTATTGGCTGGTGTGATGGTTCAGGTTTCAGGTCTGTAGGGGAGGTGTGCCTGCATAGGAAGTGATTGTGGCTAAAGCATGTGAGTAAATGCAACACCCAATGGTGAGCAAAGGTCCCAGCCTTGACAGAGGTGACTGGAGGACCTCTCAGTGAGTTGCACTGATATATATATATTTTTTTGAGACAGAGTTTGGCTCTTGTTGCCCAGGCTGGAGTGCAATGGCATGATCTCAGCTCACCCTGCAACCTCTGCCTCATGGGTTCAAGCGATTCTCCTATCTCAGCCTCCCGAGTAGCTGGGATTACAGGCACTTGCCACCACGCCCAGCTAATTTTGTATTTTTAGTAGAGACGGGGTTTCTCCATGTTGGTCAGGCTGGTCTCGAACTCCCGACCTCAGGTGATCCGCCCAACTTGGCCTCCCAAAATGCTGGGATCACAGGCGTGAGCCACCGCACCTGGCTGTGCACCGAGGTCTTATCAGGTGGAAGGGTTGGAGCCACTTCAGCTCCCCTGCCAGGTCAGCTGGAAAGCTATCCACCTCTCAGACACACTCGTGATCCGGTGCTCCAGCTATTCAGATCAGACGGGCACCTCTTTCATCTGTAGGAATGTTGGCGTTCCAAGTAGAGAGGAATTGTGAATCTGTCTCTTGTGCAAGCCTAAACCTAGAGGGTGCTCCTCCTGCGGCGATGCCGTCACCCTGATGTGTTCCAGAAAGACTGTCGACAGTTGCACCCATGCTGAGCTCCCACGGGAGAAGCCCCAGCTGTGCCTGTGGCGATGGAAGAGAGGGGAAAGATATCCCCTTCTCCGAGACCCTTCACTCACACCAGGGCTGTCTGATGGTTGGGTTAGAGCTGTGGGCTTTCCCTGCTGAGCCCAGCACTGAAACTGTGCCCCTGCTGAAAGAAACTTCCCACCAGCAGAAAGATCTGATTTTCAAGGCCTGATGTCCAGATTCTTTTGTCCCGTGGGGTGTTCCCTGGACATGGTGCACTCCCCATTCCCGTAGGATAGGAGTCACTGGGCACCAGACTACAATGAGTGTTGTTCCTCTGGGTCTAGCCACCCAGTGAAGCTGCCACACTTCAGGCTGTTTCTGGGGAATGTCTGCAAGGAATCCGGTAATGTCACCTGTCCTCGAGACTCCCAGCAGTGGGTAGCAGCACCAGCTCTAATGGGGGCGGCAGGAGAGAGACACAAGCTCTGTGAGATTCCCGTTATAGGTAGCCTTAGTATTTTGGCTTCCTTGAATGCTAGTTACGGTAGTAATGAACGGATCACGTGGACAGACTCAGGACCTCCTGGTTAGCCAGAGTGGTGCATGCAGTGGTGACAGCTGAGGACATACAGCCGTTTTCTCCTTCCTGGGGGCAGTGTTATCCTACCAGGAGATGCTGTCATGGACTGTGTTGGTTGGCCTCCACCCAGCAGGTAGAGCACCAGCTGCAGGAGTAGCAATGGGATGTTCACTTGCCCTATGTTGCCCAGGGTGGCTACTCTTGTTTCTCAGGCAATAGGCAGAGCCATAGAGTTCCCCAAAGTTTCTATCCTTTGTATTAAGCCACCAGGACGGCGGTGGCAGGGCAAAGCCAGGTGTGGGCCGGATCAGGCAGTTTTGTGCTCTAACTCTCCCTGTGCGGGGCAAGCAGCAATCCCTGTTGGGTATCGGGGGCGGAGTTGGTTTCCAGGCCAGTGTGCTGATAATTCAGAGAGGAGTGTTTCTGCCTCTGCTGCACAGAAGAGTTTGTGCAGGGAGTGGGGAGTGGCAGGTGGCAGTAAGCCCCACGCAGATCCCACACACTTGGCAAGGCAGATCTCCTCCCACCCTGTTCCACTGGCAGCGGCAAGCTAAGTTCCAGGCAGCCTGCGCGCAGAACTTGCAAATGCCTCCAAGTCATAAGCTTTCCCTGCAGAGATAGCAGAGATAGCAACCACTGCTTTCAGGCCATGCCCCTCCCCATCTATCCCACCCAGCCATGTGCCAGCATCCTGCATACACGTAACTGCAGCTTGCTTTTCGCTTACCCCATGACCCAGTCCCAGCGCTGGCCAAGGAAGTTCATCTGCACCCACAGTTATCTCATGAAACCCAGTTGCAGGCTTCTTTCAACCTGCCACCACCCCCTGAACTTTTCGGCTGACCACTGTAGGGTGCCCTGTGAGGAACAGTAAGGAATGGCTTCTCTGGGTCCATACTGGGATCTGAGAGTACATGCAGGGTTCTTCCCGCAGCTCCTACTTATATTCCATGAACCTCCCCAAGTCATATCCTGCACTGAATAGGGTTAAGGCCTTGCCCCAGAGACTGGACTTTCAGGCTCCCTGAAAGTGGGGGCGTGTATCCCGCAGTCTTTCCCTGTCTCACACCCTGGGGACTCGCAGCCCTTCACTTGAGTCACAGTATAGGCTGCAGCCCGTCAGTTCCTCCAAAGGGACGGTGGATTCCTTCAGATTTCCTGTCCAATTCCTGAATCACTTCTTGAAAATAAAAAAGTTCACAGTGTGAATCTCTACACAGTGTTTTGTCCTTCCAAGTGGGAGGGGTATGCCAGCAATGCCTCTAATCCAACATGTTTGCTGTCCTGCTCTTTCGTAGTAGGAGAGCAAGGACTTTCCAGAAGTGCCTCCAGCAGTGTGCATGGGCCAGAGCTTGACCTTCCCCTAGCTGCAAGGGAGGCTGGGAAATATTTGCCCTTCCTGCCTGTGAGCTGAGAAATGTTGGCATGGAAGGGAGCTTGAAATGGGCCTTGGAGTAGCCAGTCTACAGTGTCTGGCTGGCTCCACCCATAGAAGGTTCATGAGGACAAATCTGTCTTGTTTACTGCTCTATTCCAGCAGCCAAAAGAGTGCCGGGTGCCCACTAATTGCTTCATACATATTTATGGAATGGAAGAATGATCTTTCTTCCTGCTACAGATCCCTGCAGTGCTTTATACCAGTCTGCTGGTGCTTTGAATATCAAGCATGACAGTCACATGATGGAGAATGTTTGAATTTTATTACTATTTTCTTAGGAGATGTATGGAGAAGGACTGTTGCAAATGCTAAATACATTGGACGCCGTATTTTTGGTGAGTATTTGGGGAACAGCAAGGTCAAAGCCTAGAGATATTTTATGCAAGGAGATTCACAGTACTTTTCCTACTCATGGCAGAAGAGAGACCTGTATGTAATTGTTCTAGCAACTGCATTTCCTGACATTTATTCTCATGTAACTGGGCAGCCAGGATGACCACAGAGTGGATGAGAGTACAGACCCCCTTGGAAGGAATGTTGCTTTGGTACATGTGAGCTTTGTGACCTCTGAAAAGTTCCTTAACCTCTCTGTGCCTCAGTTTCTGCCTCTGTGCCATGCGGGTGATAATAATAGTAGTTATGATGAATGAGTTAATTCATCAAAAGCACACAGGACAGTGCCTTGCAGATAAAGGCACTCAGTAAACATTAGCAATCTGACTGGATGCAGTGGCTGACACCCATAATCCCAACACTTGGGAGGCTAAGGCGGGCAGATCACTTGAGGCCAGGATACAGTGGCTCACACCTATAATCCCAGCACTTTGGGAGGCTGAGGTGGGTGAATCACTTGAGGTCAGGAGTCTGAGACCAGCCCGGCCAACATGGTGAAACCCCATTTCTACTAAAAATACAAAAATTAACCGGGCGTGGTGGTGCATACCTGTAGTCCCAGTTAGTCGGGTGGCTGAAGCAGGAGAATTGCTTGAACCTGGGAGGCAGGGGTTGCAGTGAGCTGAGATTGCATCACTATGCACCAGGCTGGGCAACAGATCGAGACTGTGTCTCAAAAAAAAAAAAAAAGAAAGAAAGAAAGAAAAAAAGAAAAAGAAAAAAAAGCAGACAAAATTTATTGACTATTCAAAAATCTGAAAAAGATGAAGCAAAAGCTTGACCTAACCGACACGTATCAGGACTCAGCTTTCTATCACATTTTCAGCACATGTGGAAAAATTGAATTTTGATTTAATCTCAAGTAAAAATGTATAACATGTACAATATTTTAATTATAGGGATTAACTTTGCTACTATTAGGTAATAATATTTTTAAATATTATATTAAGTTTTTTTGTTTTTTTGAATTTTTACTTCAATAGCTTTTGGGGGTACAAGTGGTTTCTGTTACATGATGAATTATGTAGTAGTACATTCTGAGATTGTAGTCCACCCATCAGTGTATGTTTTAGAGTATGTTGCACTCAATATGTAGGTTTTTGGTTTTGTTTTTTGAGACAGTCTCGCTCTGTTGCCCAGGCTGGAGTGCAGTGGAGGGATCTCATCTCATTACAACCTCTGTATCTTGGGTTCAAGTGATTCTCCTGCCTCAGCCTCCCAAGTAGGTGGGACCACAGGCACGCACCACCATGCCTGGCTAATTTTTATATTTTTAGTAGAGATGGGGTTTTGCCGTGTTGGTCAGACTGGTCTCGAACTTCTGAGCTCAAGTAATCTGCCCGCCTCGGCCTCCCAAAGTGCTGGGATTACAGGCGTGAGCTACCATGCCTGTTCCCATACATCCGTATGTTTACTTTTGTTTTTGTTGTATTTGCTTTTGGGCTTTTGGTTGTGAACTCATTGCCTAAGTCAACGTCTAGAAGAGTTTTTCTGATGTTATCTTCTAGAATTTATATGACTTCTGGTCTCATATTTAAGTCTTTGATGCAAATTCACATTGAATTTGTGAGCTGATTTTTGTATAAGGTGAGAAATAAGGATCCAACTTCATTCTCCTACATGTGGCTTGCCAGTTATCCCTGCACCATTTGTTGAATAAGGTGTCCCATCCTCCACTTTATATTTTTGTTTGCTTTGTCGAAGATCAGTTGGCTGTAAGTATTTGGCTTTATTCTGGGTTCTCTATTCTGTTCCATTGTTCTACATGCCTACTTTTATACCAGTACCATGCTGTTTTGGTAACTATAGGCTTGTAGTATAATTTGATTGGGTAATGTGATGCCTCCAGATTTGTTCTTTTTGCTTAGTCTTGCTTTGGCTATGCGGGCTCTTTTTTGGTTCATATGAATTTTAGGATTGTGGCTGGGCATGGTAGCCACACATGTGTAATCCCAGCACTTTGGGAGGCCAAGGCAGGTGGATCACCTGAGGTCAGGAGTTTGAGACAAGCCTGACCAACATGGTGAAACCCTGTCTCTACTGAAAATACAAAAATTAGTCAGGCATGGTGCATGCACCTGTAATCCCAGTTATTCGGGAGGCTGAGGCAGGAGAATTGCTTGAACCTGGGAAGCAGAGGTTGCAGTGAGCCGAAATCGGCCATTGTACTCCAGCTTGGGTGACAGAGCGAGACTATGTCTCAAAAAAAAAAAAAAAAAAAAGAATTTTAGGATTTTTTAGTTCTGTGAAAAATGATAGCATTTTGATGGGAATTACATTGAATTTGTAGATTGCTTTTGGCAATATGGTCATTTTCACAATATTGATTCTACCCATCCATGAGCATGGGATGTGTTTCCATTTGTTTGTGTTGTCTATGATTTCTTTCAGCAGTGTTTTGTAGTTTTCCTTGTAGCGGTCTTTCACCTCCTTGGTTAGGTATATTCCTGAGTATTTTTTTTTTTTTTTTTTTGCAGCTGTTGTAAAAGAGGTTGAGCTCTTGATTTGAATCTCAGCTTGGTCATTGTTGGTGTATGTAGCAGTGCTACTGATTTGTGTACATTGATTCGGTATCCTGAAACTCTACTGAATTCATTCATCAGATCTAGGAGCTTTTTGGATGAGTCTTTAGGGTTTTCTAGGTGTACAATCATATCATCAGTGAACAGTAACAGTTTGACTTCCTCTTTACCAGTTTAGATGCCCTTCATTTCTTTCTCTTGTCTGATGGCTCTGACTAGGACTTCCAGTACTATGTTGAATACAAGTGGTAAAAGTGGGCATCCTTGTCTTGTTCCAGTTCTCAGGGGGAATGCTTTAAACTTTTCCCCATTCAGTGTAATGTTGGCTGTAGGGTTTGTCATAGATGGCTTTTATTACATTGAAGTATGTCTCTCGTATACTGATTTTGTTGAGGGTTTTAATCATAAAGGGATGCGGGATTTTGTGAAATGCTTCTGCATCTCCTATGATTTTTGTTTTTAATTCTGTTTCTGTGATGTATCGCATTTGTTGACTTGCGTATGTTAAGCCATCCTTGCATTACTGGTATGAAACCCACTTGATCACATCATGGCAGATTTCAAGCTACCAACACGAGGTCACTGAGCACAGAGTTGGAAGACGGGTACAAAATTAGCTCTCCAGAGCCCTTATCAACAGACTGCAACCCATGGCTGCCATTTCTACTAAAGAGATGTCCCTGCAGGTAATCTGTATTTTCTATAACTGGTGACTTTACTGTACAGTTAAACATCCCCCCTGCCTCTGTTCTTTTGCAGCCCCGTTACTGAGGCTGCAACAAAGTTTGCAAAGGGAACGTCCTGCCCTGAAAGGTAAGCATCCTACTTTGTCATGAATCCCTAATGATAGTGTAGACTGCACACTGGCTTGAAGCCAGCCATTATCCTAAAAACTGTACGTGTCTGATTCATGTAGTGCTCCTTTGGGAATGGAGAGGAACATGGACTCTCACAGGTGCCCAAGGTCACGCAGCCAGGTGGAAGCAGGATCAGAGTTCAAACTGACATGCTGTAACCATATGCATGTAGGGTATATCTATGCACTGTAACCATGTGCATAGATATACCCTAGGTATGCCTAGGATCCAAGTGTCAGAAGCAGAAAATGGGAACAGCCTGAGGCAATTAGCAAATTGAGAGGAAAAATACTTCCCAAAACTACATGGGCTGAGAGTCTTGAAGGAGCCAGACTTGACCCATGGTGGGAGTATGGAGAATAAGAACAAAATATCAGATGAATTCTGTATGGAGAAGTTAGATTATATTATGGAGGAGACTATATTTGTTCAGGAGACACTGTGCTGCACAAAGAAACCACAAATTGCTATGACTTAAGACACAAAGGGTTTGTATTTTGCTCACCCAAAAAGCAATATGGGTTGAGTGTTCCTACAGGGCACCTTGGCTCCATGTGGGGACTTAGGCATCCAAGCTGCTTGCATCTCTTTTTTCTTTCTTTTCTGATTTTGTTTTTGTTTTTTGTTTGTTTTTTTTCTTTTTTTAAAGACAGAGTCTAGCTCTGTCGCCCAGGCTGGAGTGCAGTGGCAGGCACTATCTCGGCTCGCTGCAACCTCTGCCTCCCAGGTTCAAGCTTTTCTCCTGCCCCAACCTCCCAAATAGCTGGGATTACAGGCACCTGCCATCACACCTGGCTAATTTTTGTATTTTTAGTAGAGACGAGTTTTCACTATGTTACCTGGGCTGCTCTCGAACTCCTGACCTCAAGTGATCTGCCTGCCTGGGCCTCCCAAAGTGCTGGGATTACAGGCATGAGCCACCATGCTGGGCCAAGCTGCTTGAATCTCATTGCTTCTCCTCTTGGCACAAGGTCTCCTTGTCTGTTCTATGAGAGGAGAGAGCTGGAGAGCCACAAAAGGCCTTTTGTAGCCAGGCCTGGAAGTAGCGGGCACCAGCTCCACACACCTCCTGTTGGCCAGGATCAGTCACATGGCCCCAACCTAACTACAGCAGAGGCTGACAAAGGTGGTCTCCCTTCCATTTGTGAAAGATGCAACTGTGGTGAACACAGCAGGGTACTCTTGCTTTTTCACAGGCCAACAGTCAGGTATGGAGTGAAGGTAGGTCCTGAGCACAGCCCTGCATCCACTTCATGCCTCGCTCCCTGTTTTAGTTGTGAAGGCTGCTAGAGCAAATTGCCATACATAGGCTGGCTGGCTTAGCCACAACAGAGATTTATTTCTCAGTTCTGGAGGCTGGAAGTCCAAGATCAGAGTACCAGTAGGGTTGGATTCCTGGGAACCCGCTTCTGGGTTGCAGAGAGCCAACTTCTTGCCACATGACACGCTTTAATATTGTTTTTTGACATCAGCATTCACCATAGGCTGGTTATAGACAAGTCTGGGAGGAGAATCTATCTCCAACCTACAAATGGCTAACGAACGTTATGGGATGGTAGGCTGGTGACTGTGCCACTGCACTCCAGCCTGGGCGACAGAGTGAGAACCTGTCTCAACAACAACAACAACAAAGAAATATCAACCCCAAGGTGATGGTATTAAGAGATGGGGCCTTTGGGAGGTGTTGAGAGCATGGGGTAGAGCCCTCTTGATTCGGATTAATCCCCTATAAAAGAAGCCTCAGAGAGCTCACTCCAAGGAATGTGGTGAAGATTGAAGGGTAGAATTTATGCAAAATGCTCCAAGATAAGCCTGGCAGGTGATGTTCTCAGCAAATGTGAGCAGAGCTATTATCAGTGTGTGTGTGAGAGAGAGTTGAGCATCATCTAATTCATGAGTATGGATAAAAATAAAAGAGGGGGTACCAGGCATGGTAGCTCAATGCCTGTAATCCCAGCACTTTGGGAGGCTGAGGCGAGTGGATCACTTGAGGTCAGGAGTTCGAGACCAGCCTGGCCAAAATGGTGAAACCTTGTCTGTACTAAAAATACAAAAATTAGCCAGGCCTGGTGGTGGTGCACGTCTATAGTCCGAGATACTCCAGAGGCTGAGCCAGGGGATTCGCTTGAAACTGGGAGGCAGAGGTTGCAGTGAGCTGAGATTACCCCATTGCACTCCAGCCTGGGCAATAGAGCAAGACTCTGTCTCAAATAAATAAATAAATAATTAAATAAATAAAGAGGAGAAGACTTTGCCTCAAACCCTGAATAAGATGAGCATGTAAAAGATGAGTAGAGGTGGAGGCAGAGGTGAAGGAGCTAGAATAAAGAGGCCAGAAAGTCAGAGAGAGCAAGGTAACATGGAGGTCAGCAGAAGGCAAGGGGAGAGAGGGTCACCTGGAGAAGGAGGTCACCTCGGGAGGAACTGCAGGGCATTACAGAAGGTGAGGCAGAACAGGGTCTGTGGTGTTCTTGGCAGGGTACTTAGACAGCATCTGAGACCACCTGGGTTTCTTGACGTAGATGAAGGCGGTGAGCCTAATTACAACTGGCTGACTGAGATGCTCGAGAATTGGACCAGGACCTTCCTGGAAAAGCAGGAGCAGCCCGATGAGGACCCCGAAAGTAAAGGTACCGTGCCTAGTGTAATAAGTGTCATCAACAGTAAGTGCCACCAACCTTCCCTCTCCTCTTGCTCTTCCCCACCCCTGTGGGCCAGTCCTGCAGGGGACATGACCCGATGTCCCGCTGGTACAGTTTGGATGCTTGCTCCCTTCCAAATCTCATGTTGAAATGTAATCCCCCAATGTAAATTAGTTCAACCATTGTAGAAGACAGTGTGGCAATTCCTCAAGGATCTAGATCCAGAAATACCATTTGACCCAGCCATCCCATTACTGGGTATATGCCCAAAGGAATAGAAATCGTTCTGTTAGAAAGATACAGGCACGTGTATGTTCACTGCAGCACTATTCACAATAGCAAAGACATGGAATCAACCCAAATGCCCATCAATGATAGACTGGATAAAGAAAATGTGGTACATATACACCATGGAATACTGTGCAGCCAGAAAAAGGAACAAGATCATGTCCTTTGCAGGGACATGGGTGGAGCTGGAAGCCATTATCCTCAGCAAACCAATGCAGGAACAGAAAACCAAACACCACACGTTCTTACTTATAAGTGGGAGCTGAATGATGAGAACACATGAACACAGGGAGGGGAACAGCACACACTGGGGCCTGTTGGGTGGGGGTGGGAAGAAGAAGAGCACCAGGATAAATAGCTAATGCATGCAGGGCTTAATACCTAGGTGATGGGTTGATAGGTGCAGCAAACCACCATGGCACACGTTTACCTGTGTAACAAATCTGCACGTCCTGCACATGTATCCCAGAACTTAAAATTAAATTAAATTAAAAGAAAAAGAAACGTAATCCCCAGTGTTGGAGGTGGGGCCTGGTGGGAGGTGATTGGATCAGGGGGACGGATCCCTCCTGAATGGCTTAGCGTCATCCTCTTGGTGATTAGTGAGTGCTTGCTCTGAGTTTATGTGAGATACAGTTGTTTAGAAGTGTGCGGCACCGTCCCCCTCGCTCTCTTCTCCTCTTCCCGACAAGTGATGTACCTGCTCTCCCTTCACCTTCCATCATGATTGGAAGCTTCCTGAGGCCCCACCAGAAGCAGATGCCAGCACCATGCTTCCTGTACAGCATCCAGAGCCGTGAGCCAATTAAACCTCTTTTCTTTATAAATTATCCAACCTTGGGTACTTCTTTATAGCAATGCAAGAATGGACTGATACGCCCACCCTCTATCCATCCACCCAGCCGTCCATCCATTTAGGATGTCTTGAGTCATTAGCATGAAATAATAACTCTCCTAATAACAGGCTGGGGGTAGGGGTGACAAAGGGGAAATGACAGACCAGGTGCCTGCCTGGAGGACTCACATTCTAGAGGACGAGATGGAGAATAGACAGGTAAGTTCATCCCCGACTGGGCTAATTTCTATGGAGAGGGCTGGGTGCAGTGGCTCGCACCTGTAATCCCAGCACTTTGGGAGGCTGAGGCAGGAAGATCACTTGACCCCAGGAATTCAAGACCAGCTTGGGCAACATAGCAAGACCCCATCTCTACAAAAATTTTTTGTAAAAAATTAGCTGGGCATGGTAATGCGTTCCTGAGACAGGATTTGATGCTTCAGTCTGGGGGCAGAATTTCTTCTCTACAAACTATTTTGCCCTTAAAGCCTTCAACTGAGTAGATGAGGCCCACCCACATCACTGAGAATAATAATCTTCTTGAAGTCAACTAATTGTAGCCGTCAACCACATCTACAAAATACCTTCACAGCCACACCTAGGCTAGCATTTGATTAAATAACTGGTTACTGTGGCCTAGCCTAGATGACATGTTAAACCATCCTCCCAACATCCTAAGTGCTATAGGCAGACTCTTATTTATTCCTCATAAAACTACAAGGGATAGGCATTACTGTCTTCCTGGTTTTACAGATGAGAACAGAGATGTTAAGTAACTTGCTCGGGGGCCCGGTGCAGTGGCTCATGCTCATAATCCTAGCACTTTGGGAGGCCAAGGTGGGTGGATCACCTGAGGTCAGGAGTTCGAGACCAGCCCGGCCAACATAGCAAAACCCCTTCTCTATTACAAATACAAAAAAAAAAAAAAATATTTAGCCGGGCGTAGTGGTGGGTGCCTGTAGTCCTAGCTACTCGGGAGACTGAGGCGGGAGAATCCCTTGAGCCCAGGAGGCGGAGGTTGCCATGAGCTGAGATTGTACCACTGCACTCCAGTCTGAGACTCTGTCTCAAGAAAAAAATAAATAAATAAAAGTAACGTGCTCAGGGTCTCATAGCTAATGAGTGATGAAGTCAAATTCAAATCGGCATCTAGCTCAAGCACCCACCTCCCTACTAGCTTTGCTCTCTTACCGCTCTGCCCATGCTGTTCAGAGAGGATTGAGGCTGGAAAACCAGGAAGAAAGAAATCAGAGCAGGAGGCTGTGTTGCATCCTGGATGGAAAAGATACTGCATAAGGTCCTGGCAGCTGAGATTGGGAGGAGCAGAGACACTGAAAAGATGATGAGGAGGTGGAACTGGCAGGTCTTGGTGATACTCCGGTGTGAGGGTGAGGAAGAGGCAGAAGTCTGGGGTGATGACCTGATTTACGCCTCAGTGACTTGGCAGCCCCTTGGGCTGAGGACGGGAGCACAGGAAAATGTGCTGGGCACTTTAGAACAGCTCCTGGAACATTCTGCATCGTCCTCCCCCATGAACCTAAAGAAAACAAGCTCATTTCTCCAGGTACACAGGTGATCATACAGTCATTAAATCTCCATCTTTTCTTTGCCAACTCCCTCTACCCCAATGGCCCAAAGTCGTGTCTCACCAGTGGCTCAATGATAGATGCTGGATCAGATGGCCAGGACCCTGAGGCCCCTGGATGCCAACCTTTCCCAGCTTGCCGGATTTGTCAGCTCTCCTGCCCTAGCAAATACCACAGGCTAGGGGTGGCTTCAACTAGAGGCTTTTTATTTTCTCACGGTTCTTTTGTTTTTTTTTTTTGAGATGGAGTCTTGCTCTGTCGCCCAGGCTGGAGTGCAGTGGTGAGATCTCTGCTCACTGCAAGCTCCGCCTCCCGGATTCACACCATTCTCCTGCCTCAGCCTCCCGAACAGCTGGGACTGCAGGCGCCTGCCATCACACCCGGCTAATTTTTTTGTATTTTTAGTAGAGACGGGGTTTCATCGTGTTAGCCAGGATAGTCTCGATCTCCTGACTTCATGATCCGCCTGCTTGGGCCTCCCAAAGTGCTGGGATTACAGGCGTGAGCCACTGCGCCTGGCTTTTTTTTTTTTTCTTTTTTTGAGACAGGGGTTTCCCCATGTTGTCCAAGCTGGTCTCGAACCCCTGACCTCAAGTGACCCACCCACCTGGGCCTCCCAAAGTGCTGGAATTACAGGTGTGAGTCACTGTGCCCAGCCTTATTTTCTCACAATTCTGCAGGCAGGAAGTCCAAGATCAAGGTGCCAGCAGGGTCGGTTTCTCCTGAGGCCTCTCTCCGTGGCTTGCAGATGAACGGCCGCTTTCTCACCGCATCCTCCCAGCCTGACCTTTCCTCTGTGCACATGCATTCTTGGTGTTTTCTTTGTTTTTTTTTGTTTTTTGTTTTTTTTTTTGTTTTCTTTTTTGAGACGGAGTCTCGCTCTGTCACCCAGGCTGGAGTGCATTGGCCGGATCTCAGCTCACTGCAAGCTCCTCCTCTTGGGTTCACGCCATTCTCCTGCCTCAGCCTCCCGAGTAGCTGGGACTACAGGCAACCGCCACTTCGCCCGGCTAGTTTTTTGTGTTTTTTTAGTAGAGACGGGGTTTCACCGTGTTAGCCAGGATGGTCTCGATCTCCTGACCTCGTGATCTGCCCGTCTTGGCCTCCCAAAGTGCTGGGATTACAGGCTTGAGCCACCGCGCCCGGCCTGTTTTTTTTTTTTTTTTTTTTTTGATACAATGTCTCACTCTGTTCCCCAGGCTGGAGTGCAGTGGCACAATCATAGTTCACTTCAGCCTTGAACTCCCAGGTTCAAGTGATCCTCCTGCCTCAGCCTCCTGAATAGCTGGGACCACAGGCTTGCATTCATATGCCCAGCTAATTTGCTTATTTTATTTTTTATTTTATTTTATTTTATTTTTGTAAAGATGCGGTCTTACTATCTTGCCCAAGCTGGTCTCCAACTTCTGGGCTCAAGCGATCCTCTCACCTCAGCCTTCCTAAGTCCTGGGATTACTCTGGCGCCTGGTGCTCTTCCTCTTCTCATGAAGACCCCAGTCCTATTGAATTAGGATCCCACTCTCATGACCTCAGTTATCCTGAATGACTCTCTTTTTTTAAATTTTTTTTTATTTTTTAGATTTTTATTTTTTATTTTTATTTTTTTATTTTACTTTATGTTCTAGGGTACCTGTGCACAACGTGCAGGTTTGTTACATATGAATACATGTGCCATGTTGGTGTGCTGCACCCATTAACTCGTCATTTACATTAGGTATATCTCCTAATGTTATCCCTTCCCATTTCCCCCACCCCACAATAGGCCCCAGTGTGTGATGTTCCCCTTTCTGTGTCCAAGTGATCTCATTGTTCAATTCCCACCTAGGAGTGAGAACGTGCGGTGTTTGGTTTTCTGTTCTTGCGATAGTTTGCTGAGAATGATGGTTTCCAGCTGCATCCATGTCCCTACAAAGGACATGAACTCATCCTTTTTTATGGCTGCATAGTATTCCATGGTGTATATGTGCCACATTTTCTTAATCCAGTCTGTCATTGATGGACATTTGGGTTGGTTCCAAGTCTTTGCTATTGTGAATAGTGCTGCAATAAACATATGTGTGCATGTGTCTTTATAGCAGCATGATTTATAATCCTTTGGGTATATCCCCAGTAATGGGATTGCTGGGTCAAATGGTATTTCTGGATCTAGATCCTTGAGGAATTGCCACACTGTCTTCCACAATGGTTGAAGTAGTTTACAGTCCCACCAACAGTGTAAAAGTGTTCCTGTTTCTCCACCTGTTGTTTCCTGACTTTTTAATGATTGCCATTCTAACTGGTGTGAGATGGTATCTCATTGTGGTTTTGATTTGCATTTCTCTGATGGCGAGTGATGATGAGTGATGATAAGACGGAGTCTCGGCCGGGCGCGGTGGCTCAAGCCTGTAATCCCAGCACTTTGGGAGGCCAAGACGGGCGGATCACAAGGTCAGGAGATCGAGACCATCCTGGTTAACACGGTGAAACCCCGTCTCTACTAAAAAAATACAAAAAACTAGCCGGGCGAGGTGGCGGGCGCCTGTAGTCCCAGCTACTCGGGAGGCTGAGCCAGGAGAATGGTGTAAACCCGGGAGGTGGAGCTTGCAGTGAGCTGAGATCTGGCCACTGCACTCCAGCCTGGGCGACAGAGCTAGACTCCGTCTCAAAAAAAAAAAAATAAAAAAAAAAGACGGAGTCTCGCTCTGTCATCAGGCTGGAGTGCAGTGGCACGATCTCAGCTCACTTCAGCCTCCACCTCCCAGGTTCAAGTGATTCTCCTGCCTTAGCCTCCCAAGTAGCTGGGACTACAGGCGCCCGCCACCACGCCCAGCTCATTTTTGTGTTTTTAGTAGAGACGGGGTTTCACCATGTCCGCCAGGATGGTCTTAATCTCTTGACATTGTGATCTGTCCACCTCGGCCTCCCAAAGCGCTGGGATTCCTGGCATGAGCCACCGCCCCCGGCCCAGAATGACCTCTTTAAAGGCCCTGTCTCCAAATACAACCCCGTGGGGGATGAGGGCTTCCACGTATGACTTTGGTGGGGGCAGAAACTACTCAGTCTCCTGTACTCACCTTGGCTGTCTCGGCTTCTTTCTCTAGGCTCAGTCAGTGACTTTTTGGATTTTGTGAGAAAAACAGGCATTTGCGCTTCAAAGTGGGAATGGGGAACCACTCACAACTTCCTGTACAAACACGGTGAGAAGACCCTCCTCCCACCGCCCTGGTCTGTCCGTGCATGTGAATGGGCTGGAGTAGGGGAAGGGGTGGGGCCTGAAACAATCCCAGGCTGGTCCTTCACCAGAGCTTTGGAGCGGAGCTGGTGTCAACATGCCCAGGGGTCTGATTAGGGGAACCTTCGCTCGGTGGTGTGGTCCATACTGAAAAATGTGTGGCCTCGCTGTGAGTCCCAGTCATCGTGAAGAGCCTCACTGATGGTTTTCTCTGGTTTTGCAAAAATGCAAAAAACCCTAATTTCTTGTCAGCTAGTCCTAGGACCTGGTCTTAAAAAAAACACTTCTATGAGCCAGCACAGTGGCTCACGCCTGTAATCCCAGCAGTTTGGGAGGCCGAGGTGGGTGGATCACTTGAGGTTAGGAGTTCAAGACCAGGTTGGCCAACATGGTAAAACCCTGACTCTACTAAAAATACAAAAATTAGCCGGACATGGTGGCAGGTGCCTGTAGTCCCAGCTACTCGGGAGGCTGAGGCAGGAGAGTCGTCTGAATCCAGGAGGCAGAGGTTGCAGTGAGCCGAGATCATCCCACTGCACACCAGCCTGGCGACAGAGAGAGACACTATCTTAAAACAAACAAAAAGAAACACTTGTATCGGTTTTCCCTTCATGGGGCTGACCCTGTCATTCGGGCGGAATTGATGTCAGGCTCCTGGGAACTCACACTAAGGCCATTTAATAGTCTCCATAAGCTGCAATGTTCATGGCTGGTGGAGATCACTCGTGTGTGTGTGTCTTGCTCTGTTTCCCAGGTTGGGAATGCAGTGGTGCAATCATGGCTCACTGCAGCCTCGGCCTTCCCAGCTCAAGCAATCCTCCCATTTCAGCCTCCCGAGTAGCTGAGAACACAGGCACACAGCATCATGCCTGGCTAATTTTTGTTTTTATTTTCCATAGAGATGGGGTCTCACTATGTTGCCCAGACTGATCTTGAACTCCTGGGCTCAAGCCAGCCTCCAACCTCGGCCTCCCAAAGTGCTGGGATTACAGGTGTGAGCCACCCCACACCTAGCCTTCCCTACTGTTTTGTTACAAGACTATAGTGAACATCTTTATGTTTGTGGCCCTGTTGCCCTTGTGCAACTCGGGAAAAGGTGCATCTCCCAGGGCGGTGAATTCTAAAATGTGCCCCCTTGGCCAGGGCTGTGTGTGGCCTGGGAAGGGAACCCTGGCTGGATGTCAGTCCTGCTCACCTCTCCCGGGGTGCTTCCTGCCAGGAACACAGGACTTGAGCTGTGTCTGAGCACCATGCCACACAGCTGCCAGGTCTTATGGCCTCGGAATACACTTTCAAGCGTCGAGTCACTGGATCATGGCGATGAGTGTTTTAGCATCAGATTTCTCTCTGAAGGGCGTGGATGAAGTTGCTTTCTCAGCAATTCTGAGAAAGCAATATACTGCTTTCTCAGTAGCAATATATGAGAGTGTAAACCAAAAATAAAATTCTAAGCCCCGCACCACCCAACCATCTGAATGTACCTCTCCTCTCAACCAGGGCACTCCAAAGTTAACCTGAAAAATGGGTTCAGGCCATGATGGGAAATGGGGGTTGGACATGCCTCCTTATAACCCTCCTCTCTTTTGGAATTCAGAAAAAGCCAACTAGCAGTCATGTCAACACAGTTTTTTTTTTTTTGAGATGGAGTTTTGCATTTTTTGCCCAGGTTGGAGTGCAATGGCATGATCTTGGCTCACCGCAATCTAGGCCTCCCGAGTTCAAGCGATTCTCCTGCCTCCCGAGTAGCTGGGATTACAGGCATGCACCACCACGCCCGGCTAATTTTGTATTTTTAGTAGAGACAGGATTTCTCCTCGTTGGTCAGGCTGGTCTCGAACTCCTGACCTCGTGATCTACCCACCTTGGCCTCCCAAAGTGTTGGGATTACAGATGTGAGCTATCTCAACACAGATTTTAAGTCTGATAAGAAACATTTACATTCTGTTCTCTCTGAAGCCTGCTACCTGGAGGCTTCATCTGCATGATAAAACTTTGGTCTCCACAACCCCTTGTCATAACCCAGACATTCCTTTCTTTTTTTTTTTTTTTTTTTTTTTTGAGACGGAGTCTCGCTCTGTCGCCCAGGCTGGAGTGCAGTGGCGCGATCTCGGCTCACTGCAAGCTCCGCCTCCCGGGCTTACGCCATTCTCCTGCCTCAGCCTCCCGAGTAGCTGGGACCACAGGCGCCCGCCACCTCGCCCGGCTAGTTTTTTTCTATTTTTTAGTAGAGACGGGGTTTCACCGTGTTCGCCAGGATGGTCTCGATCTCCTGACCTCGTGATCCGCCCGTCTCGGCCTCCCAAAGTGCTGGGATTACAGGCTTGAGCCACCGCGCCCGGCCCCAGACATTCCTTTCTATTGCTAATAACTCTTTAAACCAATAGCCAATCATATATTTTTATTTTCCATTTATTTATTTATTTATTTGTTTAGTGATGGAGTCTCGCTCTGTCACCCAGGCTGCAGTATAGTGGCACTATCTTGGCTCACTGCAACCTCCACCTCCTGGGTTCAAGCAATTCTCCTGCCTCAGCCTCCTGAGTAGCTGGGATTACAGGCACCTATCACCATGCTCAGCTAATTTTTGTATTTTTAGTGGAGATGGGGTTTCACCACATTGGCCAGGCTGGTCTCGAACTCCTAACCTCAGATGATCCGCCCACCTTGGCATCCCAAAGTGCTGGGATTATAGGTGTACAGGTGTTAGCCACTGTGCCCAGCCGTCAATCAGAAAAGTTTAAATCTACCTATAACCTGGAAGCACCGCCACCCCTCCTCACCCCTCACCTCCACCCCTCCTCCACTTCAAGTTGTCTCACCTTTCTGGACTGAACCAAGGTATATCTTAGATTTATTTGATTGATGTCTCATGTCTCCCTAAAATGTATAAACCTAGGCTGTGCCCTGACCACCTTGGCCACACATTCTCAGGATCTCCTGAGGACTGCATCATGGGCCATTGGTCACTCACATTTGGCTCAGAATAAACCTCTTCAAATATTTTCCAGAGTTTGACTCTTTTCATTGACAAGAGGAACCATTCCCAGCAGTACTATCCTAGTCTGCTCAGGCTGCTGTGACACAATCCCACAGACTGGGTGACTTAAACAACAGACATTTATTTTCTCACCATTCTCAAGGCTGGAAGTCCAAAATCAAGGTGTCTGTGGGGTGGGTTCCTTCTGAGGCCTCTCTCGGCAGCTTGCAGACAGCGCCTTCTCCCTGCATCCTCGCATGGTCTTTGCTTCAGGTGTATCTATATTCTAATCCCCTCTTCTTAGAAGAGCACTATCATTCTATTGGAATGTTTCAAAGTTTTGTTATGCAGATGGTGGGAGGCATTTGAACCAGAGTGACTCCATCTTGAATGAGGGCTAGGAAAAATTTGGCTCAGCCTTGCTGGGCTGTATCCCCAGGAAGTTAGGCATTCCTAGCCCCTAGGTGTTTATGATTAAGGGAACAGATTAATAATGTTTACTAAATAGACTCAGGCCCAGGAATGTCCTGATATCCTGATATCTTGAGAACAGAAGCATTCCTAATTTTGCTTTAAAAATAATAATATAAGTTCTTGTAAAATATAGTAATTGTGTTTTTTTGTTTTGTTTTGTTTTTCTTTTTTTGTTGTTGTTTTTTGTTTTTTGTTTTAGACAGAGGTTTGCTCTTTGTCACCCAGGCTAGAGTGCAGTGGCGCAATCTTGGCTCACTGCAACCTCTGTCTCCCAGGTTCAAGCGATTCTCCTGCCTCAGCCTCCCAAGTAGCTGGGATTACAGGCATGCGCCACCACACCCTGCTAATTTTTGTATTTTTAGTAGAGACAGGGTTTCGCCATGTTGGCCAGGCTGGTCTCAAACTCCTGACCTCAGGTGATCCACCCGCCTCGGCCTCCCAAAATGCTGAGATTACAGGCATGAACCACCGTGCCCAGCCAAAATATAGTAATTATGAAAATCAACCCTTTATCACAAACCCTTGTAGCAGAGCACATCTCCCCATGTTTTGTTGTTGTTGTTGTTGTTTTCCTATATATAACAAAAGAAGGAGGTGATTCATTCCTCCTCTGACTTTCGGGAGCACGCTACTCTGTCTATGGAGTAACTGTTCTTTCACCCCTTTGCTTTCTTAACAGACTTGCTTTCACTTTGCACTGTGGACTCACCCTGAATTCTTTCTTGTGTGAGATCCAAGAACCCTTTCTTGGGGTCTGGATCGGGACCCCTTTCCAGTAACAGATGGAGGCTCCAGGTAGCAAGCTGCAGAGAGAATAGATTGGGAATGGTTCTTATCAGATTTAAGCTCTGTGTTGGTGTTAAATGCTGGTCAGCTTTCCCTAAATTCCCAAAGGGAGGAGGGCGTCTTGAGGCATGTCTGACCCTCCCTTCCTGTCACGGCCAGGACTAGGTTTTCAGGTTAACTTTGGAGTACCCTGGCCAAGAGGAAGGGTTCATTCAGATGGTTGAGGTGGTGGAGGGTGCTTATCATTTTATTTTTGGTTTATGCTGTGAAAGGAAAATAAATCTTGGGACCCCAAAATCACCAAGCCAAAGGGAAAAGTCAAGCTGGGAACGGCTTAGGGCAAACCTACCTCCCATTTGATTCAAAGTCACCCCTCTGCTCACTGAGATAAATGCATATCTGATTGCCTCCAGTTGGAAAGGCTAATCAGAAACTGGAAAGAATGTTGGCCGGGCTAGATGGCTCACGCCTGTAATCCCAGCACTTTGGGAGACTGAGGTGGGCAGATCACGAGGTCAGGAGTTCAAGACCAGCCTGGCCAAGATGGGGAAACCCTGTCTCTACTAAAAATACAAAAAAAAAATTAGCCTGGCATGGTGGCTGGTGCCTGTAATCCCAGCTGCTCGGGAGGCTGAGGCAGAGAATCGCTTGAAGCCGGGAGGGAGAGGTTGCAGTGAGCTGAGATCGCGCCACTGCACTCCCGCCTGGGCGACAGAACGAGACTCCATCTCAAAAAAAAAAAAAAAAAAAAAAGAATGCAACCATTTACGTCCTATCTACCTGTGACCTGGAAAAGAATGCAACCATTTACTTCCTATCTACCTGTGACCTGGAAGCCCCTTCCCTGCTTTGAGTTGTCCCACCTTTCCAGACCGAACCAGTGTTCATCTTACATATATTGACGTCTCAGGTCTCCCTAAAATGTCGAAACCAAGCTGTGCCCCAACCGCCTTGGGCACATGTCATCATGACCTCCTGAGACTGCGTCACGGGCATGCGTCCTTAACCTTGGCAAAATAAACTTTCTACACTGACCGAGACCTGTCTCAGAAATACTGGGTTAACAACATTCTCACATATTGCTGCTGAGAAGGCACCTTAGTTTGGAACTTCACGCCAAAAACCCCATTAATTACTTCTTTAAAAACCCTGTCTCCAAATACAGTCACATTCTAAGGTACTGGGTGTAAGGGCTTTAACATGTGTTTGAATTATTTATTTGGAGATGGAGTCTCGCTCTGTCACCCAGGCTGGAGTGCAGTGGCGTGATCTCAGCTCCGTGCAACCTCCGCCTCATGGGTTCAAGTGATGCTTCTGCCTCAGCCTCCCGAGTAGCTGGGATTACAGGCACACGCCGCCACGCCCAGCTAATCTTGGTATTTTTAGTAGAGACAGGGTTTCACCGTGTTGGCCAGGCTGATCTTGAACTCCTGACCTCAAGTGATCTGCCCGCCTCAGCCTCCCAAAGTGCTGGGATTATAGGCGTGAGGCACCACGCCTCAACATATGAATCAGGGCTTCAACATATGAATCTGGGAAGAGAAGTCAGCTCCTAGTGGGCAACCTCACGACTGCTGTCTACACTGACAATAATCATCTTCCCATCCCCCTCCCTGCCTTCTATGTACAAGTCTTGCTTTCAGTCCCTGGAAGCAGCTGATCCTCTTTCTTCCTGGGCACCGCAGGTGGCATCCGGGACAAGACAATGAGTAGCCGGAGGCACCTCCACCTGGTGGATGCTGGTTTAGCCATCAACACTCCCTTCCCACTTGTGCTGCCCCCGACACAGGAGGTTCACCTCATCCTCTCCTTCGACTTCAGTGCCGGAGATCCTTTCGAGGTAATCGAGAAGGGCCTTGGGGCTGGTCCTGGGTGGGAGGTGGGCTGCAGTGAAGCTGACTTTGAGGAGGAACTGAGGACGCGGAAAGTGGAAAGTGGGTGGTGGGGAGGTGCTGGCTGGGAAGTCCTGAGAGCCAAATCAACTCACCCATTGCTCCCAAAGCACCCGCAGTCGGCCACATCCAAAGAGCTTTGGATCCAAAGCCATCCCAGACCTTCCCGGGCCCCTCTTCCTGGCAGATGACACTCCCCACTTCTGCGCCTTGCCTGCCCATTCATACCAGTTTGACCTGCGACAGTCTAGCTCCTCACCTGTGCACCTCCTTCCCCAGGCGTGCATGTCTCCAGCCCCGAGGGCGTGTCTTCCTGCTCATCTGGGCTTCCTGGGCAGATAGTGGCCCTCGATAAATGTTGCTGAGTGAGAACATACGCCAGTATATTCGTCCTTAGCATACATTGCACCTTCACCGTGACCACTAGGATCCGTTATCCCTGCCTTCATATCCCGAGTCTGCCACTTACCAGCTGTGTGGCCTGATCCAATGTACGTAACTTCTGTGCCTCTTGGTTTCCTCAGCTGTAAAACTGGGCTAACGATGGCTCCCCCAGGAGTTGTTCTGTGGTTTAAATTAATACTTGTTAATACATGTGAAGTGTTTAGCACAGTGCCTGCCATTTACTGTGGGGTTTATAAACATTTTCTTCCTCTTCTCTCCTCTCCTCCCCTCCCCTCTCCTTCTCTGCCCTGCCCTGTCCTGCCCTCCTTTGGAGACTGGGTCTCACCCTATCACCCAGGCTGGAGTGCAGTGTTGTGATCATAGCTCACTGCAGCCTCAACCTCCTGGGCTCAAGCGATCCTCCCACCTCACCCTCCCAAGTAGCTGGCACCGCAGGCACACACCACCACGCCAGGCTGGTTTTCTAAATTGTTTTAGAGACAGGGTCTTGCTATGTTGCCCAGGCTGGTCTTGAACTCCTGGCCTCAAGCAATTCTCCTACCACCCAAGGCTAGGATTACAGGCACAAGCCACCCT
The DNA here is from genome assembly GCF_003255815.1 of Theropithecus gelada. Taxonomy (NCBI): domain Eukaryota; kingdom Metazoa; phylum Chordata; class Mammalia; order Primates; family Cercopithecidae; genus Theropithecus; species Theropithecus gelada. The sequence goes on along the minus strand of NC_037687.1, from coordinate 25,183,709 downwards.
GCCCAGCTATTTTCTTTAAAAATATATACACATACAATATACATGTACATAATATGTAACTATTACATGATATATATCAATACATAGTATATATAAAATAATCATGGTAAAATATATCATCTATTATATTTATGTGTAATATATATACTTATATTCACACACATCTATCAGTTTACATCCTATAATATGAATTAGGAACGTCCATCCTCCTCCCCATGCCATGAGCCAAAACCCCCTTGTCACCCTCTTTTGAGACCCTGGGCCTTGGAATACCCAGGCTTTCTGGTCTTAGGATTTCTGCTGAAATAAAGATCCCAAGACAATATGATAAAGGTGGAACTATCAAGGTCTTGGGAGTCCTTTTCTGCCAAATCTCTGCTGCATGACCCCAAGCGATAGGCTTAACCTCTGAGCCTCAGTTTTCTCATCCTGAAAATGGGAATCGTATCATCTGGCTCACAGGCGATCTGCAAAGCCTCTGTACCATGCCTGGTCCGTAGCTGGTGTTCAGGATGAACAACAATGCGTATCTGGTGATGATGAGAATAGCAAGAGTAATGGTAAGAAAAACAGCAGCACTTGTTAAACTTCAATCAAAGATGACTTCGGAGACCTGCGCTGTCCAGTGCTGTGGTTGCCGGCCACATGTGGCATTTGAGTACTTGAGATGTGCCTGCCCCAAGATGAGGTGTGCTGTGAGGATAAAATACACCTCAGATGTTAATGACCGCATATGGAAAACGCATGTAGAAGACCTTATTCATGATTGGTATATTGATGTACTAGGCAGGTTTCTCCAGAGGGACAGAACCAATAGGACCTACGTCTAGATGAAAGGGAGTTTCATGATCACAAGGTGGAGCCCTACAATAGGCCGTCTGCAAGCTGAGGAAGAAACAAACCAATAGTGCCTCAGTCCGAGTCTGAAAGCCTGGAAAGTAGGGAAGCCCAGCCGGGCGCAGTGGCTCATGCCTGTAATCCCAGCACTTTGGGAGGCTGAGGCAGGTGGATCACCTGAGGTCGGGAGTTCGAGACCAGCCTGGCCAACCTGGTGAAACTCCATCTCTACTAACAATAGAAAATGTAGCTGGGCGTGGTGACGGGTGCCTGTAATCCCAGCTACTTGGGAGGCTGAGGCAGGAGAATCACTTGCACCCGGGAGACGGAGATTGCAGTGAACCAAGATTGCGCCATTGCACTCCAAGCTGGGCAACAAGAGCAAAACTCCATCTCAAAAAAAAGAAAAAAAGTAGGGAAGCCCACGGTGCAGCCTTCGTCTGTAGCCAAAGGCCCTAGAGTCCCTGGCGAGCCTCTGGTGTAAATCTAAGGGTCCAAAGGCCAAAAAACCTGGAATGTGATGTTCAAGGGCAGGAAACATCCAGCACGGGAGAAAGATGAAAGCCAGACGACCCAGCAAGCCAGCTTCTCCCACCTTCTTCCGCCTGCTTTGTTCTAGTCACACTGGCAGCCAACTGGAGGGTGCCCACCCACACTGAGGGTGGGTCTCCCTCTCCCAGTCCACCGACTCAAATGCTCATCTCCTCTGACAGCACCCTCACAGACACACCCGGAAACAATACCAGCTTTCTAGGCACCCTTCAATCCAATCAAGTCGACACCTAATATTCACCATCACAATTGATTACACATCGAGGCAATCATACTTTTGACATATTGCATGAGATAAAACTTTTTCCTTCAAATGTGCTTAATGTAATTGGGTGGTTACAAATTAATAAACAGAAATTTAAGCAAGATATATCTGTAACAATTTAACAGAACCTGATCATCTAAGTTTTTTTCATTTTTCTCAAATTCATCTTTAATTATTTTCATGATGGGGCTTGTAAGAATACTAACCAACATGTAGATGCTATAGTTGAATGTCAAATCTTTTTTGTTTGTTTGTTTTTGAGATGTGATCTTGGCTCACTGCAACCTCCGCCTCCTGGGTTCAAGTGATTCTCTTGCCTCAGCCTCCCGAGTAGCTGGGATTACAGGCGTGCGCCACCATGCATGGCTAATTTTTGTTTTTTTAGTAGAGACGGGGTTTCACCATGTTGGCCAGGATGGTCTCGAACTCCTGACGTCAGGTGATCCTCCCACCTCAGCCTCCCAATGTGCTGGGATTATAGGCGTGAGCCACGATGCCCAGCCGAATGTCAAATCTTTAAAAGGTACTTATGAGAGTAAATTCCTCTGTAATACAATTATGAAGCACCTTCATGATACTTCTGTTTTATGTGTAGAAAAGTGGCTGGGTATGGTGGCTCACTCCTGTAATCTCAGTGCTTTGGGAGGCCAAAGTGGGAGGATCACTTGAGATCAGCAATTTGAGACCAGCCTGGGCAACATAGCAAGACCCCACCTCTACACAAATTTTTTTTTTTTCTTTTGAGACAGAGTTTTGCTCTTGTTGCCCAGGCTGGAGTGCAATGGAGAGATCTCGGCTCACTGCAACCTCCGCCTCCCGGGTTCAAGTGATTCTCCTGCCTCAGCCTCATGAGTTGCTGGGATTACAGGCATGTACCACCATGCCCGGCTAATTTTTGTATTTTTAGTAGAGATGGGGTTTCTCCATGTTGGTCAGGCTGGTCTTGAACTCCTGACCGCAGGTGATCCACCCGCCTCAGCCTCCGAAAGTGCTGGGATTACAGTCGTGAGCCACCACATCCGGCCCAAAATTTTTTTTTTTAGTTAGATGGGCATGGTGGCTCACGCCTGTAGTCCCAGCTACTTAGGAGGTTGAGATGGGATCCCCTGGGCCTAGGAGCTTGAGACTGCAGTAAGCCATGATTGCACCACTGCACTCCAGCCTGGGTGACACAGCAAGATCCTGTCTCTAAAGATAAGTATATGTAGGAAAGTGTTAGAGTCAAATATTCAACTCAATATAAAATAAGAAGAGGAGGCCGGGTGCAGTGGCTCATACCTGTAATCCCAGCACTTTGGGAGGCAGAAGCGAGTGGATCACCTGAGGTCAGGAGTTCGAGACCAGCCTGGCCAACATGGTGAAACCCTAGATACAACTAAACTAAAAATACAAAAATTAGCCAGGCATGGCGGCACATGCCTGTAATCCCAGCTACTGGGGGTCTGAGGCAGGAGGATCACTTGAACCTGGGAGGCAGAGGTTGCAGTGAGCCAAGATTGTGCCAGCCTGGGCAACAGAGTGAGACTCTGTCAAAAAAATAAAAGAAGAAGAAGAAGAAGAGGAAGAGGAAGAAGAAGAAGAGGAAGAAGAAGAAGAGGAAGAGGAAGAAGAAGAAGAGGAAGAAGAAGAAGAGGAAGAGGAAGAAGAAGAAGAGGAAGAGGAAGAAGAAGAAGAGGAAGAAGAAGAGGAAGAGGAAGAAGAAGAAGAGGAAGAGGAAGAAGAGGAAGAAGAAGAAGAGGAAGAAGAAGAAGAGGAAGAGGAAGAGGAAGAAGAGGAAGAAGAAGAGGAAGAAGAAGAAGAGGAAGAGGAAGAAGAGGAAGAGGAAGAAGAAGAGGAAGAGGAAGAAGAGGAAGAAGAAGAAGAGGAGGAAGAGGAAGAAGAAGAAGAGGAAGAGGAAGAAGAGGAAGAGGAAGAAGAAGAGGAAGAGGAAGAAGAGGAAGAGGAAGAAGAGGAAGAGGAGGAAGAGGAAGAAGAAGAAGAAGAAGCACAAGGAAGAAGAAGAAGAAGAAGAAACACTTGTTGAGACTGCATCTCCTTTTGCTAATAAGTGGTTTCTAGTTGTAACACCAGTCCTCTGAACAAAGAAGTCACTTTTGAGTACATAAGGAAAAATAACCACATGCTAAAAGGATAAGACATTCCTCTGACATCTTTACTGGGCCATCTCTTCCTCTAACACTTCAGAAGCTTAGAAATGTAAAGTATTCTTTTGTTAGCTGCAAGAACAAGATAAAGGAGAAATGCCCTTTTTCTTGAGATCGCAACTATGAAGTCACGTGGTTATGCAAAGTCTGCATTTGTGTGCAAAACACACACTGATCTTTTTTTAACTTTTAAGTTCAGGGGTTCAAGTACAGGTTTGTTCCAAAGGTAAACTTGTGTCCTGGGGATTTGTTGTACCGATTATTTCATCATCCAGGTATTAAGCCTAGTACCCATTAGTTATAGCTCCTGATCCTCTCCCTCCTCCCACCCCCCAGCCAGCGCTGCGCCCCAGTGTGTGTTGTTCCCCTCTGTGTGTCCATGTGTTCTCATCATTCAGCTCCCACTTAGAAGTGAGAACATGCAGTATTTGGTTTTCTGTTCCTGGAAAAACACTTATACATTTATCTTTTCTTTTTTTTTTTTTTTTTTTTTTAGACAGAGGCTCGTTCTTATCACCCAGGCTGGAGTGCAATGGCGCTATCTGGGCTCACTGCAATCTCTGCCTCCCATGTTCAAGTGATTCTCCTGTCTCAGCCTCCTGAGTAGCTGGGACTACAGGTGCCTGCCACCATGCTTGGCTAATTTTTTGCAATTTTAGTAGGGATGGGGTTTCACTGTGTTAGCCAGGATGGTCTCGATCTCTTGACCTCGTGATCTGCCCACCTCAGGCTCCCAAAGTGCTGGGATTACAGGCATGAGCCATGAGCCATGAGCCACCATGCCCAGCCTATCTTTTTTTGTTGTTGTTGTTTTGTTTTTGAGACAGTCTCACTCTTGTTGCCCAGGCTGGAGTGCAATGGCGCTATCTGGGCTCACTGCAACCTCTGCCTCCCGGGTTCAAGAGATTGTCCTGTCTCAGCCTCCCGAGTAGCTGGGATTACAGGCGCCCGCTACCATGCCTGGCTAATTTTTGTATTTTTAATAGAGACAGGGTTTCACCGCATTGGCCAGGTTGGTCTCAAGCTCCTGACCTCAGGTGATCTGCCCGCCTCGGCCTCCCAAAGTGCTGGGATTGCAGATGTGAGCCACCATGCCTGGCCCACATTTATCTTTATTCTCCTTGCTTAGTTTTGTCAGTTAACTTGCAGAACTTAACGGATGCCTTTCTAAGACACAGAGACTGAGATATGTTTTTTTTTGGTTGTTTTTTTTTTCATTTGAGGCGGAGTCTCGCTCTGTCGCCCAGGCTGGAGTGCAGTGGCCGGATCTCAGCTCACTGCAAGCTCCGCCTCCCGGGTTTACGCCATTCTCCTGCTTCAGCCTCCCGAGTAGCTGGGACTACAGGTGCCCACCACCTCGCCCGGCTAGTTTTTGGGGTTTCACCATGTTAGCCAGGATGGTCTCAATCTCCTGACCTCATGATCCGCCCGTCTCGGCCTCCCAAAGTGCTGGGATTACAGGCTTGAGCCACTGCGCCTGGCTGAGATGTGTTTTATGTAACTTCAGTAACCTTGGTGCTACAGTAATGAGACATGCAGTGTCCTTTTGCTCTGCTTCAAGACAGCAGGGAAGGAGGTCGTAGGAAAAAGAATAAATGAAATTTGTTACAACTGAGAAACTACTTCTCATTAAGTTTCCCCATGCTGTCACCTTTATTTAAAATTTATTTTTAAAATTAATTTATCCTACTTCTTTTTGCTTTCTTCAAGTGCAGCAAGTAGACAATAGAGAAGTATTTTATGGCCAGGCGCGGTGGCTCACTCCTGTAATCCCAGCACTTTGGGAAACCGAGGCGGGTGGATCACCTGAGGATCCCCAGCCTGACCAACTTGGAGAAACCCCATCTTTACCAAAAATACAAAATTAACTGGGCATGGTGGCACATGTCTGTAAACCCAGCTACTCAGGAGGCTGAGGCAGGAGAGTCGCTCGAACCCGGGAGGCAGAGGTTGCGGTGAGCCGAGATCGTGCCATTGCACTCCATCCTGGGCAACAAGAGTGAAACTCCATCTAAAAAATAAGAAAACAAAAGAAAAGTACCTTCACGGTGACATTATATTTCTGTTACACAGTGATGATGGAGAATATCTCATTTATCTTCCAAATACCCCTGTGAGGTGGATTTTACAGAGCTCCTTTGCAGAGGTGGTGAGATGTACCCATACCACACATCTCTTTGGACCCCTGGGCTCAAATGGTCTTCCCATCTCAGCTTCCTGAGTAGCTAGGGCTACCCGTGCATGCCCCTATGCCTGGCTAATTGGGAAAAAAAAAATTATTGTAGAGATGAGGTCTCCAACATCTTTCTGTGGCAGAGCTGGGATTCAAAGCCTCATCTAGGCACCATTTTCCTTGTCCTCTGAGTCCCACAGCCCCCAGCCCGAAAGGTTACTCTCTAACCTCGCAAATATTGTCTCCAGGTGGACTCGGCGTGCAGGTGATGGCAGAGGCTCACTCTTTCCCTTACAGAAGATGTTGTCCCTGTCCAAGCTGAGCCCTGCTCTGTCGTGTGTCTGGACTGTTAGCTGAGGTCCCGTCAGGTCTCCAGGCCCCAGAGGTCTTCTGGGAGAGGTCTTGCAACAGTTTCTTATTGCCTCCTTCTCAGACCATCCGGGCTACCACTGACTATTGCCGCCGCCACAAGATCCCCTTTCCCCACGTAGAAGAGGCTAAGCTGGATTTGTGGTCCAAGGCCCCCGCCAGCTGCTACATCCTGAAAGGAGAAACCGGACCAGTGGTGATGCATTTTCCCCTGTTCAACACAGATGCCTGTGGAGGTAGGTGCAGGGGAGAAGCAGGTTGAGAAGCCACCTATGTTAGTCTGTTCTCACACTGCTAATAAAGACATACCTGAGACTGGGTAATTTACAAAGGAAGGTTTAATTGACTCACAGTTCAGCATGGCTGGAGAGGCCTCAGGAAACTTACAATCATGGTGGAAAGCGAAGGGGAAGCAAGGCACCTTCTTCACAAGGCGGCAGGAAGGAGAAGTGAGTGCCAGCAGGGGAACTGCCAGATGCTTATAAAACCATCAGATCATTTGGGCGCAGTGGCTCACACCTGTAATCCCAGCACTTTGAGAGGCCGAGGCAGGTGGATCACAAGGTCAGGAGATCGAGACCATCCTGGCTAACACATTGAAACCCTGTCTCTACTGAAAATACAAAAAAAAAAAAAAAAAAATGCTGGGCATGGTGGCGCGTGTCTGTAATCCCAGCTACTCAGGAGACTGAGGCAGGAGAATCACTTGAACCTGGGAGGAAGAGGTTGCAGTGAGCCGGGATCACGCTACTGCACTCCAGCCTGGCAACAGAGCGAGACTCCTTCTCAAACAAATAAATTAATACATACCATCAAATCTCGTGAGAACTCGCTCACTGTCATGAGAACAGCATGAAGGTAACCACTTCCATGCTTCAATTACCTCCCACGGCACTTGGGGATTATGGGAACTACAATTCAAGATGAGATTTGGGTGGGGACACAGCCAAACCATATCAACACCAGGCCAGGCTGAATGGATCTGCGCTGTGCCCTGGGGGACATCTCGTTATGCTCCAATATCTGATGGTCCAGTGAGTCATCCTGTCCACCCTCGGGCCTGGAGGATGCCAGGCTGCCTCTCTCGGTCTTGCATGCCTCTGCATGTTCCTGCCTCTCTGCAGCATTCTTGTCCTACCTGAATATCCAACGCCTTCCACCTGGACATCCCACATTCCTCATCCAGTCTCAGGTGAGCAGCTGCCTGGAAGGCCTAGAATCCAGGATAGGTGGTACTCCAGGGCCTGATTGTACCACTTCCCACAGTGGACTCCTTTTAGCTTGTCAATCATGTCTCCTGCGATGAGACTCCCATTAGGGATAAATTGTGTCTGTTTTCTTCCTTCATTTAACAAACACTTATTGGTTACCTACGCTGCATCAGCCGTAGTTCCAGGAGAGGCAGGCTGGAGTAGTAAAGAAGACAGGAAGCGGAGGGCCAGGCGCGGTAGCTCACACCTGTAATCCCAGCACTTTGGGAGGCCAAGCAGGGGCAGATCACCTGAGGTCAAGAGTGCAAGGCCAGCTTGGCCAACACGGTGAAACCCCATCTCTACTAAAAAATACAAAAAATTCTCCAAGCGTGGTGATGCATGCCCGTAATCCTAGCTACTTGGGAGGCTAAGGCAGGAGAATTACTTGAACCTAGGAGATGGAGGTTACAGTGACCCAAGATAGTGCCATTGCATTCCAGCCTGGGAGACAAGAGTGAGACTCTGTCTCAAAAGACTGGAAGGGGCATGGATCATAAAAATATAGATAAATCCATAACCTCATGTGTCAGTAAAACTTTATTTATAAAACCAAAGTGGTGGGCTGACTGGATTTGGTCTACAACTGTAGTTTGACAAGCCCTGATGTAAACAGACAAAATCTGCAGAATTAATTGTCCAAACTCACGATGCATTTTCTTCATTGGTTTGGTTATGCTTCAGATGATATTGAGGCATGGAGTGACACATACGACACATTCAAGCTCGCTGACACCTACACTCTAGATGTGGTGATGCCACTCTTGGCATTAGCCAAGATGAACGTCAGGAAAAACAAGAAGAATATCCTTAGAGAGATGAGGAACGCGGCCATGTAGGTGGGAGACCATAGTCACTCTGATGCCTATACTCATTCTGTAAGTATCTGTTGGAGAACTTTCTCTGCAACAGGCAGGAGGGCTGAAGGGGTGAAAAAAGATAGGTAGTTTCTCCCCCACTTGAGCTTGTGTCTCAGTAGTGGACTGACCACGAACAGGGTCAGGAGTGAATGGTTTTCTGAAGAGTGAAGCAGGCTGTGTTTGTTTGCTAGGGTTGCTGTAACAAAATACCATTGGCTGGGTGGCTTCACTGAAATTGATGGTCTCATGGTGCTGGAGGCTGGAAGTGTGAATTCACAGTATCAGCAGTGCTGGTTCCTTCTGGGATCTGTGAGGGAGAATTTGTTCCATGCTTGTCTCTGTGTATATTAGTCCATTTTCACATGCTATAAAGAACTACCTGAGACTGGGTAATTGATGAAGAAAAGAGGTTTAATTGGCTCACAGTTCCAAAGGCTTAAGAGGAAGCATGACTGAGAGGCCTCAGGAAACTTACAATCGTGGTGGAAGGTGAAGGGGAAGCAAGCACATCTTTACGATGGCAGAGCAGGAGAGAGACAGAGCAAAGCAGGAAGTGCTACACATTTTTAAACAACCAGATCTCATGAGAACTCCCTCACTATCACCAGAACAGCAAGGGAGAAGTACACTCCCATCAATCGCCTCTCACCAGGCCCCTCCCACAACAAGAGGGGATTACAATTTGAGATGAGATTTGGTTGAGGACACAAAGCCAAACTATAGCTCTGTGAAAGGAAAATGAAATCTCACAACCCCAATTCACTGTGCCAAAAGGAAAAACTTAAGCTGTGGCTGGGCACTGTGGCTCATGTCTATAATCCCAGCACTTTGGGGAGCCAAGGCAGGAGGATCGCTTGAGCCCAGGAGTTCCAGATCAGCCTGGGGCAACATAGTGAGACCACATCTCTACAAATAATTTTAAAAATTAGCTGGGTGTGGTAGCACAGGCTTATAGTCTTAGCTACTCAGGAGGCTGAGGTGGGAGGATTGCCGGAGCCCAGGAGTTTGAGGCTGCAGTGAACTATGATCGTACCACCCCACTCCAGGCTAAGCAACAGAGCAAGACCTTGCCTCCAAAATAAAAATTTAAAAAATTAAAAATTAAAAATTAAGCTGAAAGCTTAATTAAGCTGAGTCATGCAAGAAACTATCTTTCCTTTTGTTCCTATACCACAGATATCTCCACAGATAGCTTACTCTATCGATATGGTTTGGCTCTGTGTCCCCACCCAAATCTCATCTCGAATTGTAATCCCTACGTGTCAAGAGAGGGACCTGGTGGGAGGTGATTGGATCTTGGGAGTGACTTCCCTTATGCTGTTTTCATGAGAGTGAGGGGGTTCTCATGAGATCTGATGGTTTTTAAGTGGCAGTTTCCCCTGCTGTCTCTGTCTGTCTCTCTCATTCTCTCTCGTCTCTCCTGCCACCCTGTGAAGAAGATGCCCTGCTTCCACCATGACTATATTAGGTTGGTGCAAAAGTAATTGCAGTTTTGCAACTAAAAGTAATGGCAGAAACCGCAATTACTTTTACACTGACCTAATAAGTTTCCTGAGGCCTCCCCAGCCATGTGGAACTGTGAGTCAGTTAAACGTCTTTTGTTTATACATTACTCAGTCTCAGGTAGTGTCTTTATCGCAGTGTGAGACCGGACTCATACAGTTCTAGAAGTCAGAAATCTGAAACGAGTGTTACGGAGCAAAACCCGAAGTGTTAGCAGGGCCGACTTCTGTGGAGGCTCCAGGGGGGAAGCTGTTCCTTGCCTTTTTCAGCTTCTAGAGACTACCCACATTCCTTGGCTCATGGCCCCTCCTTCAGCCTCTTGCTTCTGTCATCTCATCTCCTCCTTGCTCTGACCTCCTGCCTTGCTCTTATAAGGAAAGACCCATGTGATTCCATTGGACCCACCCAGATACCCAGGATCCTCTCCTCATCTCAGGATCCTTAGCTTAACCTCATCGGCAGAGTCCCTTTTGCCATGGAAAATCACATACTGGCCAGGAGCAGTGGCTCACACCTGTAATCCCAGCACTTTGGGAGGCCAAGGCAGGCAGTTCGCTTGAGCTCAGGAGTTCAGACCAGCCTGGGCAACATGGCAAGACACCATCTCTACTAAAAGTACAAAAAAATAGCAAGGCATGGTGGTATATGCCTATGGTCCCAGCTCCTTAGGAGGCTGAGGTGGGAGGATTGCTTAACCTTGGGTAGCGGAGGTTACAGTGAGCCCAGATCACACCACTGCACTCCAGCCTAGGTGACAGAGTGAGACCTTGTCTCAAAAAAAAAAAAAAAGTCACGTATTCATGGGCTCCAGGGATTAGGATAGGGACATCATTGGGAGCCATTATTCAGCCTGCCACAAAGACACAGGCAGGACCCCGATGACAGAAACCAGGGGAAGAGTTAGAATTTTATTTTGCATATAGTGGGAAGCTGTTGTTAAGTTTTGAGCAGGGGAGTAGCTTTATCTGAGTCACCTTTTCAAAGGCCCACCTGGCTCCAGTGTAGTTGGTCCCTAGACAAGATAATTAGCACCCTGAGGACCAGGTTGAGTCAGTGACCTCAGGGTTGCAAGGTAGAGGGAAGAGAAAGCCACTCTGGGCCTCTGGACCAGTTTGTGTTCCCCAGACAGTTTCCCCAAAAGCCCTGCCTGGCATGGGGAAGGTCGATTATTTGCTACTCATCTGTCTTCTAATGAGGGGTTGTATATTAGTTTGCTGGGGGTGCCATTAAAAAGTACCACAGAGGCTGGGTGTGGTGGCTCAAGCGTGTAATCCCAGCACTTTGGGAGGCGGAGGTGGGTGGATCACGAGGTCAGGAGTTCGAGACCAACCTGGCCAACATGGTAAAGAAGCCCTGCTCTACTAAAAATACAAAACTTAGCTGGGCGTGGTAGTGCGCGCCTGTAGTCCCAGTTACTTGGGAGGCTGAGGCAGGAGAATCGCTTGAACCCAGAAGGTGGAGGTTGCAGTGAGCCCAGATCGTGCCACTGCACTCCAGCCTGCTGACAGAGGGAGACTCCGTCTCAAAAAAGCACCACAGATCAGGTGACTTAAATAACAGACACTTATTGTTTCGCAGTTCTGGAGGCTGGATGTCCAAGATCAAGGTGTGAGCAGGGGTGGTTTCTCCTGAGGCCTCTCTCCTTGGCTTGCAGATGGTGCCTCCCTGTGTCTACACATGATCTTCCTCTGTGCCTGTCCACTTCCCACCTTCTCACCTGTAGAACTCAGGGCTTATTTATGCTTATTTGTTGACTCTCTCTCCTCATAACAAGGTGTGCAGCAGTGTGGGGTCAGGAACCACATCACTTTGCCCCCCACAGTGTCCATTCTTTCATTCGTTGATTCCACGAACATTTCCTGGATGCCGACTAGATCCAGTCTGCCCAGGTCCTGCAGCCATGGCTGCATACAGGTCAGGTGAGGCTCTTGCTCTTGTAGAATGGTACCTCCTCCCGGGGGGCAACATGACATAAACAGGTAAACAAAGGAGTCAACAGGATGGCCATGGAGAGTAAGTGCCGTGGAGATGACCAAACCTGCGGTGTGCTGAGGAGTGAAGTGAAGGCTTTTTAGGAAAGGGTCTGGGGGTCTGGGAAGGCATCCCGAGGGAGAGACCTTTCACCTGGGGCTGAATACTGAGAAGGGGTGGCCATGAGGAAGTCTTGGGGAACAGAATTCTGTGCAAAGGGAAAGTAAATGCAAAGTATCTGGAGTGGGAAAGACCTTGATCTATGTCTTACCTGTGTCTATAACATTTTGTACTGATATAAAGGCATATCTGAGGCTGGGTAATTTATAAAGGAAAGAGGTTTATTTGGCTCATGGTTCTGCAGGCTGTGCAAGAAGCATGGCACCTGTATCTACTTCTGGTGAAGGCTTCAGGGAGCATCCAATCCTGGTGGAAGGGGAAGGGGAGATGGCATGTTACATGGCGAGAGAGAGAAGGGAGGAAAGTACCAGTTTCCTTTTAACAACCAGATCTCAAGTGAACTAATAGAGCAAGAACTCACTCATTACCGCAGGGAAGGCACCAACCCATTCATGAAGGATCCACCGCCATGATCCAAACATCTCCCTCTGGGCCCCACCTCCAACACTGGGGATCACATTTCAACGTGAGATTTGGAGGGAATGAATTTCCAAACTATATCAGTCTATTCAAGGAACAGGAAGAAAGCTGCTATTGCTGGATCAGGGTAGGGGAAGCGCGGAATGAAAGGTGATTGGAGAGATGGACAGAGATCAGATCTTGTGAATTCTGGCAGGTATCATGACATTTGATGTAGGCCAAAGAGTTAGCTCCTAGCCCAGCATCTGATACATGCTTAATAAGCATAGTGTTGGATACATAAACATTTACATGGTAAACATAGATCACAAGAGCTCCACAGGAGGAGGTGGTGGAGCTCCAGGTCTTCTCAGTTCATGAAAGAATGGATGAATGTCTTTCTCCTAAGTCATGTCTGACCTGTAGAGGCTTCCAGATCTTCTAATCTTATCCAATGTGCAACACTTCCTACAAAGCACAGTGGTAACTTCCAACTTTCCTTTCTCCCCAGGCTCTATTACCTGAAGCATTATGCCCAAAGTTGCTCCTTGGTGTAGATAAGCCTCAGCTTCCAGGGCAGTATGGGCCTGTTGGTCTACCAGGGCCCTGATGTCCACCTGGCCTTCCTGTTCTTCACTCCCTTCAGCCACACACTTCATGAGTTCACCTTGGCTATCCTAACAGGGCCAATCACCAGTGACCAGCTGGACTGTGATTTTGATAGCATCATTCAGAAGAAGGGGTCCAAGGAGCTGCAGGTGGTGAAATGTGTCCTGCAGGTCCCTCGGGAGATCCTGGAGCTTGAGCATGAGTCTCTGACAATCAGAAGTATCATGTCCAATGTCCGGATAGCCAAAATGAACGCGGCAGATCAGACCAATGCCTTTCACTGCTCCTTTATTACTGCACTTCCAGCCAGTAGCTCTGTAGAAGTTAGCTCTGTAGAAGTAAGAGCTGGGGTTTAAATCATGGGCTGTCTCTCCAGCCAAGTGGAGCTCTGAGAATACAACAGGTGCTCAATAAATGCTTGCTGATTAACTGATGGATTAGCTGTGCGTGTGTGTCTTGGTCTGCCACCACCCCTACTGCGGCCCTTTTCACCCTCTGTGTACCCTTTACTTCTTCCTTTCTTCCCTTCCCCCTTTCCTTTCCATCTTCTTCCATCTGTATCTCAGCAATTCAGCATGGTGGCTCCACAGCTGGGCTTGAATCTTACTTCTGTTACCTACTCACCATGAGAACATGGACAAGATCCTTCACCTCCATGCCCCAGTTCCATCATCTGTAGAATAGACCATCATGGAGCCTGTATCCTTGAAAGGCTTAACTGAGTTAATGAGTCTCAAGACCTTAGAATAATGTCTGGCACTGATGGAGTTCCAGAGCAATTATTATTCATACAGGCTCTCCAGAATTAAAGCAGGACTGTTAAGGGATGAACTGTGTGTCCCACCCCCACCAAAAGATGTGGCCATTGTTACCCCCAGTGCCTGTGAATGTGGCCTTGCATGGAAATAAGGTCTTTTACCAATGTGATCAAGTGAAGATGAAGTTATTTGTGTGGACGCTAATCCACAATGACTAGTGTCCTTATGAAAAAGGAGGATTTCACCCGGCACGGTGGCTCACGCCTATAATCCCAGCACTTTGGGAGGCCGAGGCAGGCGGATCACGAAGCAAAGAGATCGAGACCATCCTGGCCAACATAGTGAAACCCGATCTCTACTAAAAGTATAAAAATTAGCTGGGCTTGGTGGCACACACCTATAGTCCCAGCTACTCGGGAGGCTGAGGCAGGAGAACAGCTTGAACCCAGGAGGCGGAGGTTGCGGTGAGCCGAGATCACGCCACTGCACAGGTTCTCATAACCCTTTGAGCCTGGCAACAGAGTGAGACTCTGTCTCAAAAAAAAAAAAAAAAAAAAAAAAGAAAAAGAAAGAAAAGGGGAGATTTAGGAGACGGGAAGCATTATGACAAATACCTAATGCATGCAGGGCTTAAAACCTAGATGACGGGTTGATGGGTGCAGCAAACCAGCATGGCACATGTATACCTATGTAACAAACCTGCACGTTCAGCACATGTATCCCAGACTTTAAAATTTTTTTAAAAGGGGTGGAATTTAAAAACAGAGACAGGCATGTATACAGAGGGGAGGCCATGTGAACATGGAGGCAGGGATTGGGGTGAGGCATCTACAGGCCAAGGGGCTGTCAAACTATTGCCAGCAAACCACCAGTCATCCCAAAGAAGACCTTGAGAGCAGAAGGATCCAGTTCAGAATTCTGTGTTGCATTCAGTCGTGGCTTTTTTTTTTTTTTTTTTTTTTTTTTTTTTGAGACAGAGTTTCACTCTAGTTGCCCAGGCTGGAGTGCAATGGCACAATCTTGGGCTCACTGCAACCTCCGCCTCCTGGGTTCAAGCGATTCTCCTGCCTCAGCCTCCCAAGTAGCAGGGATTACAGGCATGCGCCACCACGCCCGGCTAAGTTTTTTGTATTTTTAGTAGAGACGGGGTTTCTCCATGTTGGTTTGGCTGGCCTCAAACTCCTGACCTCAAGTGATCTGCTCACCTCGGCCTCCAAAACTGCTGGGATTACAGGCGTGAGCCACCGCCCCGGCCTCGGCCGTGTCTTCTTAGTCTCCTCCTATCTCGAATGGTTCCTCAGTCTTTCCTTGATTTTCATAACCTTGACATTTTTGAAGCTTACAGGCCAGTTATTTTGTAAACCATCCCTCCGTTTGGGTTCGTCTGACGTCTGATTATGATGAGATTCAGGAATCTTACAGAAGCGACGCTTTGTTCTCGTGACATCCTGTCAGGTGGCGCAAAATTCCAACTTACCACATTACTGATGCTGTCCGCTTTGACTAAGATGGTGTTTGCCATGTTTGTCCACTATAAAGTAACTCCTTTGAAACTGGTATTTTGTAGGGAGGTATTTTGAGCTCTGTAAATATCAAACTTCCCACTTACCTTTTTATTTATCTGAGTATGGACTCCTGGTTTCCTCTGTGGTCCTGTGTAATTTGTTACTATCATTATTTATTTTGACTCTCAAACTGCCCAGTATGGCCAATGGAGCTTCTTCAAGCAGACTCCTTTGTTCTTTCCACATGTCCTCATAACTCTGAGCAATTTCTTGCTTTAAGCATAGGATGTTTGTAGGTTCATCTTGTTCTTTTTTTGCCCTAGACATGGAATCGGCCAAATTTCCTAAGCACTCTGGTGTCATTTGATGGAGAATAGTAAATAGAAGTCAAGATTTGGATGCTAGCGGTGCTCATTTGTATGGGCCATCACTGTTTCTATGTTCTCTTAGTGGAGAGAGCTAGAGAATATGTGTACAAATGTTCCTATACACACTGAAACTATGTGTTTATTTTTATCTCTATACACAATTGAGATCCACGAGGACGTACCAGCACCTCCAGTTACAGTCCAACACCACAGGGCTCATTCGACTTTCCTCCTTTCTGTCTTAGTAACTCCCTTTTCCAACAGTGGGAGACCTGGCCCCCATTCCCCTTACTCACCATGTGTAGCCAATTTCCCTTCTCCTTTGCCATTTCACCCCTGTGGGAATGTCTTTCCCAGCCTAGTCTGGCTTCAACACCATACACCATGCTATTCCCATGAATGGACATCCTTCTGTCTCTGCTTGGGTTGTGACAACCCATGCCAGATGCCCCCTGTGTGGCCTCCTCCCTAATTGCCTTACAGTGCAAACCCCTGCCCCAGACAATGCCTGCGTATAAACGCCCCCACCCCACTCAGTTCATGTTCCAAATTGTGGACTCCTCCTCACCCCACTACCCCATCTGGCTCCCCATACCAGATGGCCCCCAGCCCCCTCCTCCCCTAACCCTACCTAGTGTGGAACCTCAAAACCCCTTTAGGCTTTGACACCACCATAACTTCTCACCCTCCCTGACACCCCCCACCTTGCTTTTCCCCTCTAAATCATTCAGGAAAGACAGAAGGAAAGAGATGAACAGAGAAAGAGAAAATGCCATGCTCTTAGTCACTGTGCACGCCCACTTCTTGAAGTCCATGCTTGCATCCTGCTCACTCGCACACATTCCCAACTCACCCAGGAAAGCTCCCTGAGGCCGGGCGCCCTGTGCTCTCCATCTCACTGCCTAGAAGCCAGTCTTGGATTGACCCTTCACATGCTTGTTGGAACATTGAATAAATGATGCCCTCTGCTCTAATCCCCTCCACCATTTTCTTTTATTTCCTTCCCTCCCTTCCTTCCTTCCTTCCTTCCTTCCTTCCTTCCTTCATTCCTCTCTTTCTTTCTCTCCTTCCTTCCTTCCTTCCTTCCTTCCTTCCTTCCTTCCTTCCTTCCTTCCTTCCTTCCTTCCTTCCTTCTTTCCTTCTTTCCTTCTTTCCTTCTTTCTTTCTTTCTTTCTTTCTTTCTTTCTTTCTTTCTTTCTTTTCTTTCTTTTCTTTCTTTTCTTTCCTTCTTTCCTTCTTTCCTTCTTTCCTTCTTTCCTTCTTTCCTTCTTTCCTTCTTTCCTTCTTTCCTTCTTTCTTTCTTTCTTTCTTTCTTTCTTTCTTTCTTTCTTTCTTTCTTTCTTTCTTTCTTTCTTTCTTTCTTTCCTTTTCTTTTCTTTTCTTTTCTTTTTGAGACAGGGTCTCACCATGTCAACCAGGCTGGAGTGCAATGGTGCAATCATAGTTCACTGCAGCCTGGAGTGCAATGGTGCAATCATAGCTCACTGCAGCCTCAAACTCCTGGGATCAAGCGATCCTCCCATCTCTGCCTTTGGAGCAGCTGGGATTAGAGGTGTGAACCACCATGCACAGCTATTTTTTTATTTTTTGAAAGACAATGTCTCTGTGTGTTGCTCAGGTTGGTCTCAAACTCCCGGGCTCAAGTAATCCTCCCACCTCAGCCTCCCAAAGCACTAGGACTACAGACATGAGCACCACATCCAGCCTCTAATTCTCGCTTTTTAAAATGCACCTTCCAATTCCACTCTGGGGATAAAGGAGTCACAGAGCCTGACTCTGGCTCTCCCCACCCATATCATTCAAGCCAGATGGGGAGGCAGGGACAGCTCTGATCCCTCCCCAACTGGGTAGAGATTTCCAGCCCAGCTGTCACAGCTCTAAGACACAGGGACCGAGGGAGAAGCCAAGAGAGGCAGGAAGAGGTGGCAAAGGAGTGCTACAGAAGATAAGGAGGCTGAGCTCCGACAGGGAGCAGGGAGGAGGGGCCATCTTGAGACTGGTGCCCTGCAAGCTCCACCCCACCCCTCCATGCAGTTCCCCATGGGCCCTGCCTGCATCTTCTTGAGGAAAGGCATTGCTGAGAAACAGCGGGTGAGGTGGGGAGAGAGGGAAGGGTGGTGGGCAGGGCAAGGGGAGCAGGAGTGTGGGACAAAGAAGAGGACATGATGGTGCCATAGAACCAGGGGAACAGGCTGATAGAGCAGGAGCTGAGAGGTACAAGAATTCCAAGGACCCTGGTGGGGTCATGTAAGCCAGTGAGATAAATGGGTGGGGGTAAAATCAGAAGTCAGGAGCAAAAAGAAGGAGAGAAAGGGAAGAAAAATGAAGAGAAGTGAGATGATGTCATTGTTGAGATTACCATTATCCTTTTCTATGGATGCTTATTGTGATAACAGTGGTGGTGGTGGTGATGATGGTGATGGTGGTGATGATGGCGGTGGTGGTGATAATGATGGCATTGATGATGGTGCTGATTATAGTGGTGATGGTGGTGATGATGCTGGCAGTGGTGATGGTGGTGGTGATGGTGATGATGGTGGTGATGGTGGTGGTGATGGTGATGGTGGTGGTGATGATGGTGATGGTGGTGGTGATGGTGATGATGGTGATGGTGGTGGTGATGGTGGTGGTGGTGGTGGTGGTGATGGTGGTGGTGATGGTGATGATGGTGATGGTGATGATGGTGGTGGTGATGGTGATGATGGTGGTGATGGTGGTGGTG
>NC_037687.1:25069690-25164936 GCF_003255815.1 Theropithecus gelada | reverse complement strand
ATGGTGGTGATGGTGATGATGATGGTGATGATGGTGGTGGTGGTGGTGGTGATGGTGGTGGTGATGGTGATGATGGTGGTGGTGATGATGGTGGTGGTGGTGATGATGGTGGTGATAATGGTGGTGATGGTGATGATGATGGTGATGATGGTGGTGGTGGTGGTGGTGATGGTGGTGGTGATGGTGATGATGGTGGTGGTGATGATGGTGGTGGTGATGGTGATGGTGGTGGTGGTGGTGGTGATGATGGTGGTGGTGGTGGTGATGATGATGGTGATGATGATGATGTTAATAACAATAGCTGCACTTATTAAGTCATTGCTGTGTGCCCAGCCCTGTGCAAAGGGATTTGCACGCCTGATATTATTTACACCTCGGAGCAACTCATAAGGTGAGTGGCTTTCATTCCCATTTTGCAGGTGAGGAAAGTGAAGCTCTGAGTCATGAAGCCCTTTGCCTTAAGCTTACACAGTTAGTAAGTGGCAGGGTTGGCCAAGTACAATGACTCATGCCTGAATCCCAGCACCTTGGGAGGTAAAGGCGGGAGGATCACTTAAGTCCAGGAGTTTGAGACCAGCCTGGGAAACTCAGCAAGACCCCATCTCTATTAATAATACAAAGAAATAGCTGGGCATGGTGGCATGCATCTACAGTCCCAGCTACTCAGGGGACTGAGGCAGGAGGATCGCTTGAGCCAAGGAAGTGGAGGCTGCAGTGAGCCCTGATTATGCCACTGCACTCCAGCCTGGGCAACAGAGTGAGACTCTGTCTCATTTGAAAAAAAAAGTAAGTTGCAGGGTCAGGTCTGCTTGATTCCTGTGGGCATGCTTTTAAAATTTATTTATTTATTTTTTATTTTTCCATATATATCAACTTGTCCAGATGTGTGGGCATACTTTTTTTTTTTTTCTATTTATGGATTTATTTAGGGTAAATTAAGGGCAAGTATAGTTTTTCTTTCTTAGATGAATGGGCATACTTTTAATTGTTAGGCTTTAAGATCACCAAAAAAAGAGAATGAAAAAGGCCAGGTGGTGGCTCACGCCTGTAATCCCAGCACTTTGGGAGGCCGAAGCAGGCGGATCATGAGGTCAGGAGTTCAAGGCCAGCCTGGCCAAGATGGTGAAACTCCGTCTCTACTAAAAATACAAAAATTAGCTGGGCGCTGTGGCAGGTGCCTGTAATCCCAGCTACTAGGGAGGCTGAGGCAGGAGAATTGCTTGAAGCCAGGAGGCGGAGGTCGCAATGAGCTGAGTTCACACAACTGCACTCCAGCCTGGGTGACAGAGCAAGACTCTGTTTCAAAAAAAGAGAGAGAGAAAGAATTAAAAAAGGGTGATAAGGGATCGCAAGGAGGGGATCAGATGAAAGAGAAGCTGAGGGAAAGCTCCGGGGATAAAGGGAGATGGGAAGGTTAAAGAGGCCAGAGATCAGTAGAATTTCCTTGTTAACATACCACGTATATCTAAGCTCAACCCTTCAGGTATGTGCAGGAGTAGGTGGGGCAGCGATAACTGGACATTCTCAGAGTGTTTAGGAATTGGTCATGCTGGCACTGACCCTCCTGCCTGAATGCCATTGAATGCTGTTTCTGTGCACAGGGATTCTAACCATTGACAGGAAGATTGGAGGCAGGTGAGAAGGAATTAATGGGGGTTAGTGTGAAGAATTCTGACTTGGGAGTCAGGAGCCCTGAATTCAAATCCCAAAGCTGCATCTGACTTGCCCCATGACCTCCAGGGAGTAACTGAATGCCTTCCTCCCTTGGGAGGGGATCTGCCGCTTGTGAGCTGTGTGACCTCGTGCAGGTTCCTTCACCTCTCTGTTCCTCAGCTTTCTCATGGGTACAATGGAAACGAGATGTAGATCCACTTCACAGAGCAGTTCT
The DNA here is from genome assembly GCF_003255815.1 of Theropithecus gelada. Classification (NCBI taxonomy): domain Eukaryota; kingdom Metazoa; phylum Chordata; class Mammalia; order Primates; family Cercopithecidae; genus Theropithecus; species Theropithecus gelada. The sequence continues at coordinate 25,163,048 of NC_037687.1, read as the reverse complement.
GAGGTTTATATGAAATGATTGTGGAAACTGCCTGGCACAGAGTCAGCACTCTGAATGAGTTAGCTGTGGTTGTGAAGTCTCGCTTTTTTCATCTGGTGATGGAAGAGATTGGACTCCCCAGTGTTTAAGACCCCCTTTGACACAATATGATGGGTGTTTGTCTAAGAAAGGGAGAAAAAGGGAGATCGGGATTCATGGGTTGGGGAGAGGAATTGAGATCGAGTGGGGAGCCAAGAACTGTGGAACAGGAGTCAGGAGATGAGAAAAGGAATGGGAGGGATGGAGGAGGAGAGAGAATGGGAAGAGAACCATGAGAGAGTGGCGAGGAGCTTGGGATAGCAAGGAGACCTTTGAAGAATGGGTGACCCTCTCTCCAAATTCCCTCTCATCTGCATTCCTTTCCAGGAAAGACCACTGGGACAAGATGAGATTGAAGGTAACACCGTATTCCCCAGTTGCCCCCACGTTGCCATCCACCCACCTGACCTGCCCTCCATCCCTTTCTGAATTTCTGTATAAATTCCTTTACATGGAATTTTTACAATCCCCCTCTCTTCCCACTCAACTGTAATTTTGTGGAACTCTTTCTCATGGCAGTTGAAGGACCTCCCAAAGTATTTTGAAGGCATACCCATCCTCAAGGGTCTCCAAGACTCAGGAGTGAAAACAATGAGTTTCTCTCTTGGTGACTTTGAGGTTTCCCAAAACTTCGCCCAAGAATCTGAAGGATGCCAGCGCTCTCATTTAGCAGTCTCGGGAATGATGCCTCTTGCTAACACATTTCATACATCACTCCTTTTTGAAAAAAAAAAATTTTTTTTTTGAGACAGTGTTTTGCTCTTGTTGCCCAGGCTGGAGTGCAATGGCACGATCTCGTCTCACTGCAACCTCCGCCTCACAGGTTCAAGCAATCCTCCTGCCTCAGCCTCCCGAGTAGCTGGGATTACAGGCACCCACCACCACGCCCAGCTAATTTTTTGTATTTAGTAGAGATGGGGTTTTGCCATGTTGGTCAGGCTGGTCTCAAACTCCTGACTTCAGGTGATCCAACTGCCTCAGCCTCCCAAAGTGCTGGGATTATAGGCATGAGCTACCACACCCAGCCTTGATTTTTTTTTTTTTTTTAAATGTACACTCCTTTAAGGAGTCTCTAGTTGGAGCCTCACTGATAGCTTTAAGAGATGGCACTCTTCCCCACTGACTGTTTCAAGTTCCTTCAATGTTCCCTCCTAACTTTCAGAACTGCGGGAAGCATTTCTTGAGTTCGACAAGGACCGAGATGGGTTCATCTCTTGTAAGGATCTGGGGAATCTCATGAGGACAATGGGTTACATGCCCACAGAGATGGAACTGATTGAGCTCGGCCAGCAAATCCGCATGAACCGTGAGTCCAGGGAATGGGAGGGACGGCCGAGGTTAGGGAAGGGATCAGGGCAGAATTGGGAAGGATGTAGAGATTGAGAGTAGAGTTGGGGATGGAGAGGAGGGTGAGAGGGACTAGAAGTCTGGAAGAAAACAGGTCAGATTCGACTCAGGAAGGCAGCATTTGAAGCGGTTAAAAGCTTTTAGAGATAGGTCTGTGTTCAAATCTCAGTTCTATTATTTACTAATTACGGTGATTTTGAAAAGTAGAGTTATCCGCTACTCTTGAGTTTCCATTTCCTCATCTGTAGAGGAAGATGCTTCTCTCCTTACCTTATGGGACTATGGAAAGGACTGGGTAAAGATGCCGATGCAGATAAAGGCTCAGCCTCCAGTAAATTCTTATTAAATGTAGTTATTACTATCACCACTAAGATCCATCAGCTGAGCAAGAGACTGGAGCTGTATTGGATGCTGGAAACAAACTTGGAGCTGGAGCTGATGTTGGTGAATTGTGTCACAGAAAGGATGGATGGATTTTTTGATGGAGATCATAACTGATTTTGAGATTTCAGCTAGAATGAAATTGCTATTGAGGCCGGGCGCGGTGACTCACATCTGTAATCCCAGCACTTTGGGAGGCTGAGGTGGGCAGATCACCTGAGGTTAGGGGTTTGTGAACAGCCTGGCCAACTTGGTGAAACCCCGTCTCTACTAAAAATACAAAAAAAATTAGCCAGGTGTGATGGCGTGCACCTGTAATCCTAGCTACCCGGGAGGCTAAAGTACGAGAATCGCCTGAACCCGGGAGGCAGAAGTTGCAGTGAGCCAAGATCGTACCATTGCACTCCAGCCTTAGCAACAGAGTGGACTCTGTCTCAAAAGAAAAAAAAAAAAAAAAAGCAATTGGGTTTGCTTCTGGGCATGTAACAGACTAAACAAGGTTGAATTCAAGGTAATGATAAATGATAATATTTGTACCTGAAAGAAACTTGGATGCTCATTTAATTCATGCCCCTCTTTCTACGGGTCTACAGAGGAGGAGAAACATCTTTTTTTTTTTTTTTTTTTTTTTTTTGAGACGGAGTCTCGCTCTGTCGCCCAGGCTGGAGTGCAGTGGCCGGATCTCAGCTCACTGCAAGCTCCGCCTCCCGGGTTCACGCCATTCTCCTGCCTCAGCCTCCAGAGTAGCTGGGACTACAGGCGCCCGCCACCTCGCCCGGCTAGTTTTTTGTATTTTTTAGTAGAGACGGGGTTTCACCGTGTTAGCCAGGATGGTCTCGATCTCCTGACCTTGTGATCCGCCCGTCTCGGCCTCCCAAAGTGCTGGGATTACAGGCTTGAGCCACCGCGCCCGGCCAGGAGAAACATCTTAACCAACTGTCTGAAAATCACACAGACAGTTACTTCCAACGTACCGCACCCTGTCCACTCCTGTTCAGGCTAGAGGGACATGAGAGCTTGGAGTTGGCTGCTGGAGGGAGGAAGTCAAAGACGGCTCGTATAGGGCAGGGAGATAGGAGCTGATCTATTTCTGGAACTGACTCAAAGCACAAAGTGAGGTAATGGAAGGCCGGGGCTTGTGGGTCTCGCTAATCCTGTGCCATCTTCCTCAGTGGGTGGCCGTGTAGACTTTGATGACTTTGTGGAGCTGATGACCCCCAAATTGCTTGCAGAAACGGCTGGGATGATCGGTGTCCAGGAGATGCGGGATGCCTTCAAGGAGGTGAGTTAACAGTGTCATGGTCCTGGTGACGGTAGAGGCAGACCCCAGAGGGTCTGCCTATAATTAGCTATTACCATGGACAGCACCCACCAACTAGGCCCCCACCCCTTTTTTTTTCTAGCCATGGTGGGATCAATAAATAGGGAAGAAAACTAATGTATTCCAAACACCTGCAATGGATCAATTCCTCTGTATACTTTCTCTGATTTAATCCTCAAAACACACACACGCACACACACACACACACACACACACATTAGGAGTAGCAAGCAGTCATGTATCCCAATGAAACAAATGAGAAAAGTGAGGCTCATGAAGATTATAAATCTTATCCAAGATCCTGCCGTCTCTAAAATAAATGTCAGGATTTTTTTTTTTTTTTTTTTTTTTGAGATGGAGTTTTACTGTTGTCCCCAAGGTGGAGTCCAATGGTGTAATCTCAGCTCACTACAACCTCTGCCTCCCGGGTTCAAGCCATTCTCCTGTCTCAGCCTCCGAAGTAGCTGGGATTACAGGTGCCCGACACCATACCCAGTTAATTTTTGTATTTTTAATAGAGACGGGGGTTTCACCATGTTGACCAGGCTGGTCTCGAACTCCTGACCTCGTGATCCGCCCACCTCGGCCTCCCAAAGTGCTATTACAGGTGCCCGCCACCATACCTGGCTAATTTCTTTTGTATTTTTAGTAGAGGCGGGGATTCACCATGTTGGCCAGGGTGGTCTTGACCTCCTGACCTCAAGCGATCCACCAGCCTCGGTCTCCCAAAGTGCTGGGATTACAGGTGTGAACCACTGTGCTTGGCCAAATTTTTAATTGTGTTTAACTAATGGATTTCAATTAAATTATTTATTTAATGTCCATTTATATGCAATTGAATACAAATTCCAGTATTTAAGTATGATTCTTGCAGGTCGTACATAGTTACGCACGCCTGTTATCCCAGCACTTTGGGAGGCCGAGGTCGGTGGATCACTTGAGCCTAGGAGTTCAGACCAGCCTGGGCAACATGACAAAACCCCATCTCTACAAAAAAAATACAAAACTTAGCCAGGCATGGTGGCACACGCCTGTAGTCCCAGCTATCTGGGAGGCCGGGATAGGAGGATCACTTGAGCCAGGGAGGCAGAAGTTGCAGTGAGCCAAGATTGCGCCACTGCACTCCAGCCTGGGTGACAGAGTGAGACCTTGTCTCTAAATAAATAAATACAGTTTATTTAAATTTAAAAACAAATACTTCATTCTATTTACTTTATTGTAAAGCTCTTGTCTAGAATGACTTGGGTATGTGAATTCACCTCTTCAACTGTTAGTGTTATGTAGAAGCCTAGGAACAGATTGAATATTTCTGATAAAAATTGTCTGGACCAGGCGTGGTGGCTCACCCCTGTAATCCCAGCAGTTTGGGATGCTGAGGCAGGTGGATCACTTGAGGTCAGGAGTTCGAGACCAGCCTGGCCAACACAGCAAAACCCCGTTTCTACTAAAAATATTAAAATTAGCTGGGTGTGGGTGTGGACACCTGTAATCCCAGCTACTTGGGAGGCTGAGGCAGGAGAATTGCTTGAACCTGGGAGGCAGAGGTTGCAGTGAGCCGAGATCACACCATTGCACTCCAGCCTGGGTGATAAGGGTGAAACTCCATCTGAAAACAAAAAGAAAAAGTTGTCTGGTTTAAGAAGTGCTGTAAGTGTAAAGTAAACACTGGATTAAGACTTAGTATGATTAATATAATTAGTATAATATACTAGTATACTTAAGTAAACTTCTATGCTAAGTATCATAATGAAGCATGCTAAGCACCTACTGAGAACTTAGAACTTACTGCCTTATGAAATCCAGTGTGCATAAAAAGAATGCTACCTACAGAGCTACTTAATAATTTTTAAGTGGATTACATGATGAAATGATAACACTTTCGATATATCAGGTTAAATAAAAGAGACCATTAAAATCAGTTTCATTTGTTCCTTTTAACTTTTTTTAAATGTGGCTACTAGAAAAGTAGTATTTTAAGGCCAGGCGTGGTGGCTCACACCTGTAATCCCAGCCCTTTGGGAGGCCGAGGCAGGTGGATCATCTGAGGTCAGGAGTTTGAGACCAGCCTGACCAACATGGAGAAACCCCGTCTCTACTACAATTACAAAATTAGTGGGGTATGATGGTGCACGTCTGTAGTCCCAAGTACTCCAGAGGCTGAGGCAGGAGAATTGCTTGAACCCGGGAGGCAGAGGTTGCAGTGAGCCGAGATCATGCCACTCTATGCAGCCACATAGAGATCATAGCAGATCTCTAGAACCTATCTTGCACTCCAGCCTGGGCAACAAGAGTGAAACTCCACCCCAAAAAAAAAAAAAAAAGCTGAATAGTATTCCATTGTGTGGTTATGCCACATTTTCTTTATCCACTCTTCTGTTTTGATGGACACAGGTTGCTTCCATACCTTGGCTGTTGTGAATGGTGCTGCCATGAGCAGGGGAGTGCAAACATCCCTTTGACATACTGATTCCAATTCCCTTAGGTACACACCCAAAAACGGTATTGCTGGGTCATATGGCAGTTCTAGGTTTAATTTTCTAAGGAACCCCCATACCACTTTCCATAATAGCTGTGCTAATTTCCATACCCAGCAAAAGTGTACCAGGGTTCCCTTTTATCCACATCCTCACCAACACTTGTTATTATTCATCTTTTTGACCATAGCCATCCTAACAGGTGTGAGGTGATATCTCATTGTGGTTTTAATTTAAATTTCCCAAATGATTAGTGATGCTGAGCATTTTTTTCATGAACCTGTTTACCATTTGTTTGTCTTCTTTAGAGAGATAGCTGTTCACGTCTTTTGCCCGTTTGTCTTCTTTAGAGAGATGGCTGTTCATGTCTTTTGCCCATAGTTATTAGGTTGATGCAAAAGTAATTGTGGTTTTGCCATTAAAAGCAATATCTGTCATTATGCAGTATTATTAGTTATAGGCACAATGTCACACAGCAGATCTCTAGAACCTATCTTGTATAACTGAAACTTTATACCCATGGTATGGTATCTCCCCGATTCCCTGTCCTCCCAACCCCCAGCAACTATCCTTCTACTCTCTGCTTCTATGAGTTTGGTTATTTTAAGTACCTTATATGTAAGTGGAATCATGCAGTATTTCTCCTTCTGTGTGGTATATATTTAAACGCAATATTCAGCCTTACAAAAGAGAGAAATCCTGCCCCACGTAACAGCACAGATGAACCTGGAGGACAGTATGCTGTGTGAAATAAGCCAGGCACAGAAGATAAGTATTTCTAAGTGTCTCGCTCGCTGCTCCACACTCAGTCCCAAGAGCAGTGCCTTCCCCATGGGCACTATTGACACATATTATTTTTTAGCAATATTGATACATATGTGTTGAATTAATGAACTACCTCCAAAGCTCTACCCTGCACACCCTTAACCAGTCTACCAGAAAGTCTAGTATGTTCAATTTCCAAAACACTGGGGAGCCAGCTCTCCTTCTCGAGCTCCGCTGGTGCTAACTGGCTCAAGCCACAGTCATCTCCTACCGGGATGATCATGGCGACCCTCTAATTGGTTTCCAGGCTCCCATCGTGGTCCTACCGTGTGGTCTGTTCTCTACATAAAAGGGTTTCATGCTCACGTTCTTTTATTTTATTTTATTTTATTTATTTTTTTTTTTTTGAGACAGAGTCTCGCTTAGTCGCCCAGGCTGGAGTGCAGTGGCGCGATCTCGGCTCACTGCAAGCTCCGCCTCCCGGGTTCCCGCCATTCTCCTGCCTCAGCCTCCCGAGTAGCTGGGACTACAGGCGCCCGCCGCTTCGCCCGGCTAATTTTTTGCATTTTTAGTAGAGACGGGGTTTCACCATGTTAGCCAGGATGGTCTCAATCTCCTGACCTCGTGATCCGCCCGCCTCGGCCTCCCAAAGTGCTGGGATTACAGGCGTGAGCCACCGCGCCCGGCACGTTCTTTTAAAATATATATCAGATCTGGTCACTCCACTGCTTAAAATTCTCCAGTGGCTTCTTGTCTTACTCAGAACCAAATCCTGACAACGTCCCATGACACACAAGCCCCTATGTACTTGGGCCCTGCCTTCTGCAACACTGAGACCTTGTCTATTTCATGCTCATCTCTCCCCAGCTCATGCCTCCCTAAACACTGCCTGCTTCTCCCTCTTCCTCAAGTACACCTTCCTGTCTTACAGCACTTGTAAACCTGCAGCTTCCTCAGCCTACAGCAGCGTCGTCCAAAAGAAATACAATGTGAGTCGCATAGGTCATTTAAAATTTTCTTTCTCTTTATTTATTTTATTTATTTACTTATTTTTTGAGACGGAATTTCGCTCTTGTTGCCCAGGCCGGAGTTCAATGGCAGGATCTTGGCTCACCGCAACCTCCAACTCCCGAGTTCAAGCGATTCTCCTGCCTGAGCCTCCTGAGTAGCTGGGACTACAGGCATGTGCCACCACGCCCAGCTAATTTTGTGTTTTTAGTAAAGACAGGGTTTCTTCATGTTGGTCAGGCTGGTCTCGAACTCCTGACCTCAGGTGATCCATCCACCTCGGCCTCCTAAAGTGCTGGGATTACAGGCATGAGCCACCGCGCCCAGCATATCCAGCTTTTAAAAAGAAGGAAACTCTATCATTTGCAACAACGTGAATAAACGTGAAGCACATTATACTAAGCAATATAAGCCAGGCACAAAAGGACGAATACCACATGATTTTACATGCAGAATCTTCAAAAATTGAACTCATGCAAATAAAAAGAAAGGTGGTGAGCAGAGACTGGGGAGCCAGGGAAAAACAATGGACAGTTACTTGTCAAAGGATACAAAGTTTTGGTTAGACAGGAGGAATAATTTTTGAGATCTATTGCACAGCAGGATAACTGTAGTAAATAATAATATATATTTCAAAAATCACTTTGAAAGTAAGTTTCAGATGTATCGCTGGGCACCTTGGCTCACGACTGTAAGCCTAGCACTTTGGCAGGATGAGGTGGAAGGGTTGCTTAAGGCCAAGATTTTAAGACCAACCTGGCCAAAATAGTGAGACCCTGTCTCATTTAAAAAAAAAAAAAAAAAAAGTTTTGGCCGGGCGCAGTGGCTCATGCCTGTAATCCCAGCATTTTGGGAGGCTGAGGCAGGTGGATCAACTGAAGTCAGGAGTTCAAGACCATCCTGGCCAACATGGTGAAACGCTGTCTCTACTAAAAATACAAAAATTAGCCAGGCGTGGTGGCGTACGCCTATATTCCCAGCTACTCGGGAGGCTGAGGGATGAGAATCGCTTGAACCAAGAGGTGAAAGCTGCAGTGAGCTGAGATTGTGCCACTGCACTCCAGCCTGGGTGACAGAGTGAGACTGTCTCAAAAACAAAACAAAACAAAACAAAACAAAACAAAACAAAACAAAACAAAACAAAACTGTCCTTTGGAGCTGACATTTTAGTGGCTCACATTCCCAAAGCTCTTAGCTCAGTGTCTGACGCACAGTAAGTGACGGGTAAACCATCATCTTGTGGCTGTCATCGTCATTGCTGATATCATCTACTTCTGCTTCTATTCAGTTTGACACGAACGGAGATGGGGAGATCACCCTGGCGGAGCTGCAGCAGGCCATGCAGAGACTCCTGGGAGAGAGGCTCACTCCCCAGGAGATCTCTGAGGTTGTCCGGGAGGCTGATGTTAATGGAGACGGCACCGTTGACTTTGAAGGTGACATTGACTGGGCGTGGTAGGGAGCGGGGGGCAGCCGCTACAGGAATCCACTTCCAACTCACTGTCAGATTTTCCAAGTTGGCCACTCCTCACTCCTCTCCAAGTTGGAGAATGGAAGTGGGTGGCAGGTTTTGGAAGCATTTGTTCCGTCCCTTTCCTCCCAGGCCATTCATTTCAAAAAGCTGGGTGTCTCTCACTTCGGGTGGCTCCGAGGAACACCTCAGCCAAGGCCCTTTCCTTCCCATGCTCAGGACTCCCTTCCGCCTTGCCCATTCCTTCTTAGTTTGCAGGGCACCTTTTATCCTAGGAAGAACTTGTCCCATCGGAAAGAGACTGGACTGGCTAGCAGCTGGAGTTCTGGGGTCAGATACAGGGGCTTCAAATTCAGGATAATCGCTGACTCAGCATGTAGCCTTATGCTACTCACTTTTTCTCTTAAGGGTCAGTTTTCCCATCTGTAAAATGGGATGGATGATGACACCTTTTGGAGAAAACTAAAAGAAATCATGCACAAAGTACCATTGTATTATTATTATTATTATTATTATTATTATTATTTTTAGACAGAGTCTCACTCTGTCGCCCAGGCTGGAGTACAGTGGCACAATCTCGGCTCACTGCAACCTCCACCTCCTGGGTTCAAACAATTCTCCTGCCTCAAGCCTCTGGAGTAGCTGGGATTGCAGACACCTGCCACCATGCCCTGCTAATTTTTATATTTTTAGTAGAGATGGGGATTCACCATGTTGGCCAGGCTGGTCTCGAACTCTTGACCTCACGTGATCCGCCCACCCTGACATCCCAAAGTGCTGGGATTACAGGCGTGAGCCACCACGCCCGGCCAACAATAGCTGTTTATGGGAAACTTCATCTTTTTTATGAGCTTTATGCCATTAACAGTCTTAAAAGCCATATAAGGAGATAGCAATACTAGGATTCCCATTTTTTAAACTTAATGTTTTATTTACATGCAAAGATTATTTTCATAACAGAAATGAAGAAACTGCAACATATTGAAATTATTCAGAAGTATGAGCATAATAATAACCACAGTAGTTTACATGGGATGCCTGAGATGGCAGGCACGGTTCTGAGCAAATCTTATTTACCTATTTTAACTTTTTAATTTTTTTGTAGAGTTGGCGGTCTCACTATGTTGCCCAGGCTGGTCTCTAACTCCTGGGCTCAAGCGATCTGCCCATCTCAGCCTCCCAAAGTTCTGGGATTACAGGTGTGAGCCACCGAGCCCAGCCTCTAAGCCAATTTTATCTCAACTTCATGAGATAAATCTATTAAACATGCCAACTTGACAGATGAGAAACTGAGGTACAGGGTTAAGTAAGTTGCCAAAGAGATCTGATTCCCATTTCATAGGTGGAGAAATGGAAGCATAGAGGGATTAAGTAATTTCCCAGGGATCACCAGCAGTGCCTGCCACATACGAAGGGCTCAAAAAAATAATATTGGGGGCTTTTACAATGAGATGCCTTACTGGGATTTTTTTTCTTTTTTTTTTTTTTTTTTTTTTTTTTTTTTTTTTTTTTTTTTTTTTTGCTTTGCAGAGTTTGTGAAGATGATGTCTCGCTGAGGAGGTCCTGGAAGCCCCTGGCCCTCTCCACCTGGTCAACATGGAGCAAGTGCTTGTGGAGAACCAAAGCCCCAAAGCCCCAGATCCCCTTAAAGCAGAGAGGGAAGGCAGGCGGGAGAGAGGGATCGGCATACAGAGCTATGCATGAGGTGAGACCGAGAGTGGTGGTTTTGCCAGGATGGGGGCGTCTGCAGCGCTAGATTAAGAAGGAGGAGTCTATGGATGGAAACAGGAAGGGTGGGAGGGTCCAGTTGCCACCCCCAAAATTTCCAATGATTCATGACGTCTTTTCACTTCACGTAGTCCTAAGTCCCTGTGACCTGCCAGAGTCTCTTCCCCAGCTTCCCCTTGGGTGAAAATAGTCTCTTCTCCTGTTGGATATCAAAAGGTTCAGCACGTAGTCTCTACTCTTCCCCTGCCTGCATCAACTGTTGCAAATCCCCTGTTTCTCTCTCCCGGTAAGAGAGAGACAAATTGTACATTATTCAGGTGATGGTTACATGAACAGCCCAGACTTCACCACTACACAATATACCCGTGTAACAAAACCGCACTTGTACTCCCTAAATCTATAGAAATACAAAATAAAATAAAAAGGATGCGAATCAACCACAGAGCTGGAAACAGAGTTGTTGTTGGGGCTGGGCTTGGAAGTGGCTCATGCAAGTGGCATTCAAAGTCAACTCCTTCCTTTTCCTGATTTCCTGGAAGCACTGTCTGGTCTCTCTCTCTCTCTCTCTCTCTCTTTCTTTCTCTCTCTCTCTTTCCCTCTCCCTGCCTCCCACATCCCTTCCCTTGTGTAAGATACTCAGGGGACTGAATTAAACCACAAATCTGGATTATCAAGGTTTAGAGCAAGCTGATCCCTGGGGAATTAATCCCCAGGAAAAAATGCCATCATGCAAAGAGAGCGATGACAGGATCCCCCAAATCCCCAGTTCAGCCAGGTTGTTGCGAAGTCTTTCCTGGAAGCCCCCTGCCTTCACGCTGGTCTGTCCTGAGCCACCCAGAGATGATGTCTCTGTGAGATGGGAAGTCTGTTCCATCCCTCATGTCCTGACATCAATCTGTGCTATGAAACAAAAAAGAGAGATTCCTCCTAATCTCGGCCCAAAGCAAGACACTCCAGCAATGCAAAGTTAAAATAAAAGTCAAAATAGGCCGGGCACGGTGACTTACGCCTGTAATCCCAGCACTCTGGGAGGCCAAGGCGGGTGGATCACGAGGTCAGGAGATCAAGACCATCCTGGCTAACACGGTGAAACCCCGTCTCTACTAAAAATACAAAAAATTAGCTGGGCGTGATGGCGGACGCCTGTAGTCCCAGCTTCTCAGGAGGCTGAGGCAGGAGAATGGCGTGAACCCAGGAGGCAGAGCTTTCAGTGAGCCAAGATCATGCCACTGCACTCCAGCCTAGGCAACACAGCGAAACTCTGTCTCAAAATAAATAAATAAATTAATTAATTAAATTAAATAAAAGTCAAAATAAAGAATTAACTTCATGCCTTCCTCCAAATTTTTCTTGCTTTGAAGTCTATGAATTAGATGTTTAAAATGAGTTATCTGGTTCAATAGCTTTGTTTTATTTTATTTTATTTATGTATTTATGTTTTATTTATTTATTTATTTTTGAGACAGAGTCTCACTCTGTCACCCAGACTGGAGTGCAGTGGCGCGAATTTGGCTCACTGCAACCTCTGCCTTCTGAGTTCAAGCGATTCTCATGCCTCAGCCTCCGGAGTAGCTGGGATTACAGGCGTGTGCCACCACGCCTGGCTAATTTTTTTTTTTCCGGTAAAGATGGGATTTCGCCATATTGGCCAGGCTGTCTTGAACCGACCTCGTGTGATCTGCCTGTCTCAGCCTCCCAAAGTGCTAGGATTACAGACCTGAGCCACTGCACCCAGCCTATTTATGTATTTATTTTTGAGACAGGGTCTCACTCTGTTGCCCAGGCTGGAGTGCAGTGGTATGATCTTGGCTCACTGCAACCTCTACCTCCCAGGCTCAAGCCATCCACTCACCTCAGCCTCACCCTCCTCTGCTGGGACCATAGGTGCATGCCCCCACGCCTGGCTAATTTTTTTTTTTGGTAAAGACAGGATTTCGCCATGTTGCCCAGGCTGGTTGCAAACTCTTGGGCTCAAGCTATCCACCCACTTCAGCTCCCCCAAAGTGCTCAGATTACAGATGTGAGCCACCGCACCCAGCCAATAGCTTTGTTTTATAAAATAAAAAAATAAGAAAAAGTGGAGCCCTTGGGGAAGCCGAGGAGAGAACGTCATTTGAGGCCAGGAGTTCACCACCAGCCTGGCAACACTGAGAAACCCTGTCTCTCCAAACAAAAAAAAGAAAAAAGAAAGAAAGAAAAGAAAAGAAATTAATTTAGCCAGGCATGGCAGTGTGTGCCTGTGGTCCCAGCTACTCAAGAGACTGAGGCAGGAAGATCGCTTGAGCTCAGAAGTCAAGGTTACAGTGAACCAAGATGGCGCCCTGCACTCAGCCTGGGTAACAGAGTGAGACCCTGTCTCTAAAAAAGAAAAAGTGGAAGCAGAATAATGTTATTTCCTAACCTCAGCCTCTTTCCTCAGCTCCATCCCATTCCATCTACACATTCACACATCCACCCCTTCATTTCTTCAGTCACCCATTCAAAAAAGATTTTCTAAGTACCTGGTCTATATGCCTGGCATTGTTTCAGATAATGGAAATGGAGCAAGGACAAGGTATTTGGCCTCAACAAGCTTATATTTTAGAACCATGCAATGCAATAGAATCTTCTGCAAGGATGGAAGTATTCCAGACTCGCGCTGTTTATTATGGTAGTCACGTGTGGCTACTGAGTATTAAATGTGTGAGCAAGGCTGAGAAATTAAATTTTATTTTATTTTTATTTTATCAAGTGAACACAGTTTTATTAATGAATACATAATTGTATTAGTCCGTTTTCACACTGCTGATAAAGACATACCCGAGATTGGATAATTTATAAAGAAAAAAAGGCCAAGCATGGTGGCTCATGCCTGTAATCCTAGCACTTTCAGAGGCTGAGGTGGGTGGATCATCTCAGGTCAGCAGTTCGAGACCAATCTGATCAACATGGCAAAATCCCATCTCTACTAAAAATACAAAAATTAGCCAGCTGTGGTGGTGCATGCCTGTAATCCCTGCTACTCAGGAGGCTGAGGCAGGAGAATTGCTTGAACCCGAGGGGGTGGAGGTTGCAGTGAGCCGAGATCATGCCACTTCACTCCAGCTGGAGCGAAAGAGCAAAACTCCATCTCAAAAAAAAAGAAAAGAAAAAGAAAAAGAGATTTAATGGCCTCACAGTTCCATGTGGCTGGGGAGGCCTCACAATCATGGCAGAAGGTGAAAGGCATGTCTTACATGGCAGCAGGCAAGATAGAATGAGAGCCAAGAGAAAAGGGTTTCCCCCTATAAAACCATCAGATCTTGTGAGACTTATTCACTACCACGAGAACAGTATGAAGGAAACCACCCCCATGATTCAATTATCTTCTGCCAGGTTTCTCCCACAACATGTGGACATTATGGGAGCTATAATTCAAGATGAGATTTGGGTGGGGACACAGCCAAACCACATCAATAAGTAACATGAGAATTATGGTAGCTACAATTCAGATGAGATTTGAGTGGGGACATAGCCAAACCACATTAATAGGTAACATGGGAATTATGGGAGCTACAATTCAAGATGAGATTTGAGTGTGGACATAGCCAAACCACATTAATAGGTAAATGGGAATTATGGGAGCTACAATTCAAGATGAGATTTGGGTGGGGACACAACAAAACCACATCAATAGATAACATGGGAATTATGGTAGATACAATTCAAGATGAGATTTGGGTGGGAACATAGCCAAACCACATCAATAGGTAACATGGGAATTATGGTAGCTACAATTCAAGATGAGATTTGAGTGGGGACATAGCCAAACCACATCAATAGGTAGCATGGGAATTACGGGAGCTATAATTCAAGAGGAGATTTGGGTGGGGACACAGCCAAACCATATCAGTAAGGAACGCTATTAATTACTTAAGTTAAATGTAACTAGCTCCTTGTGGCTAGTGGCTACTGTATTGGACATCACAATTTCATGCTATAAGCCCAGGATTATTCTAGGTACTGGAATGGATAAAGTGGTATGGTTAGATACAAAGATAATTTGGGGAAGGGGCTTAATTAGAGTGGTCAAAAAGGACATCTCTCTATTTTTTTCTTCAGACAGGGTCTTGCTCTGTCACTCAGGCTGGAGTGCAGTGGTGCAATCACAGCTCACTGCAGCCTTGAACTCCTGGACTCAAGCAATCCTCCTGCCTTGGTCTCCCAAGAAGCTGGAACTACAGGTGTGAAGCCACCACAACCAGCTAATTTTTGTATTTTTTGTAGAGATGGAGTGTTGCTATGTTGCCCAGGCTGGTCTCAAACTCCTGGCCTCAAGCGATCCTCCTGCCTCGGCCTCCTAAACTGCTGGGGTTACAGGTGTGAGTCACCACGCCCGGAGAGAATGGGCATCACTCAAAGGTGAGCTGTCTCAGGTTGGGTTCCCCCGGGCTCCACCTCTATCTGACAGCAGAGACAGCAGGCAGGAGGCTTATCAGAGAGTTTCCTTGGGATCAATTAAGAAGGGAAGGAACTGGGATTGGACAGAGGGAGAGGTTGAACCACGGTGCAGGCTCTACAGCCTCAGCTGAACCCACAGGAGCTCTAGATGTAGCTCTTTTGAGTTATCTCACTTGGGTAGGAATAACCAGGCCTTTAAACTCAGCATCGGTCAGTTATTGGCTGTGGCCTGCCCTGGAAAGGGCATCGTTTGGGTGATGGAGGCCACTTTGAAGCTGAGACCATCTCTGATCTGGGCTGACCACCAAAGGCTGCCTGCAGACAGCACTCGCCAGAGCTGTGCAGCAAGTCCTTTCTTGAAGGGGGATCTGGGAAGCTCACGTCCATCTCCATCACAGGGGCAGTTCCACGGACAATGAGTGAAGGGAGGAGGAGACTTCAGGAAGACAAGGGGGAAGAGAATACCAGCACAAGGAAGACACAGAGGTGGGCAGAGGAGGAGGAGAGGGAGGAAGAGAAGGAGGAGGAGAAGAAGAAGGACGAGAAGAGGGAGAAGGAGAGGGAGGAGAAGAGGGAGGAGGAGAGGGAGGAGGAGAGGGAGGAGAAGAGGGAGGAGGACAGGGAGGAGGAGAGGGAGGAGGAGAGGCAGGAGAGGCAGGAGAAGAAGGAGGAGAAGAGGGAGGAGGAGAGGGAGGAGGAGAGGGAGGAGGAGAAGAAGAATAAGAGGGAGGAGGACTAGGTGGAGAAGAGGGAGGAAGAGAGGGAGGAGGAGGAGAAGAAGAAGAGGGAGGAGGACAAGGTGGAGAAGAGGGAGGAGGAGAGGGAGAAGAGGGATGAGGAGAGAAGGAGATGAAGGAAGACAAGAGGAGGGAGGAGGACAAGGAGGAGAAGAGGAAGGAGGAGAGGGAGGAGGAAAAGAGGGAGGAGGAGAGGGAGGAGAAGAAGGAGACGAGGGAGGAGGTGGAGAAAGGAGGAGAGGTAGGAGGAGAAGAAAAAGAAGGAGGAGGAGAAGGAAGAGAGGGAGGAGGAGAAGAGGGAGGAGAGTAGGGAGGAGGAGAAGGAGGAGGAGAAAGGAGAATAAGAGGGAGGATGAGATGGAGGAGAAGAGGGAGGAAGAGAAGAGGGAGGAGGAGGAGAGGGAGGAGGAGGAGGAGAGGGAGGAGGAGGAGGAGAGGGAGGAGGAGGATAAGAGAGACGAAGAGAGGGAGGAGGATAAGAAGGAGGAGAAGGAGAGGGAGGAGGAGAAGGGGGAGGAGGAGAAGATGGAGGAGGAGGAGAGGGAAGAGGAAGAGAGAAGGAAATGGAGAAGGAGAAGAGTGAAAGGAAGAAGAAGAAAGTACAAGAACAACAATGTGAGTTTCCATCTGGGCTGATCAGATTCTGTAATCAGTTCTTGATATCTGCCACGGGCACGGGGGAGCAATGATTGAGGCAGTCTTGCGGTGAATTTTCTACCCTCTGTTTACTTCCTAATTAATTTATTAATAATGTAGTAAGTACCTACAAACACCCCACCCAAATCTGATTTCCCCCAGAAAACAGAGCAGGCTGTAAGGACTCCTAGAGGTCTCTGGCCTGAGAGTCTGACCTCTCCACACTGTGAGACTCGACAGCTGGGCCACCAACCATTCCTTCCCCACACATTCACCATCGCTCTCATCTTAGGAAGCAGAGAAGGCAGATCCTGGGGTTAAATCAAGTCTCCTTTATTGGTGGTTATGCCGCATTCTCTCTACGTTCTTCACAAAGGACCAGCTGATCGAACCAGGTAGTTCAGAGGGTATTTCTAAAGGTGGTTATTTAAGTTTGAAAAAGCAATGAGAAAGACGAATCCGTGCTCAGCGTCAATATGGCGGTCCTCCTCTGAAGATGTTTCTCCTCTCCTTGAAAATAGAAGCAAAGATCTGAATGTCATGAATAAGTAGGCATTGGCTCAAAGAGGAAGGTGAATTAAAAATGACTTTGCATTGGTTTTCCAGACTTAGTCGGAAGCTGGTGGAAGCAGCTGTGCTGAGAAGACTCAGACGTTCCCCCAACCTCTGCCGGGCTCATAGGAACAAGGCCAATGAACAATGAGCTCCTCGACTTCACCTCTACGGTAAGGGGAAGGGGATCGGCAAAGAGCTAGTTTGCTGTGATGGACAGAAGTCAGAGGCTGGACACTGTTCCTAGTCCTAGCTACAGACCGAAGGCCGCTGTGGATGTTTTTTAATGTCTACCCTGTTAAGACGGTTCCCAGAGTTCCAAACCCCCTCCTTTCCCTCTCCTCTATTCCGGGAAGACGATTTTCATTGCCAAGGCAAAATTCAGGAAGGGTCCACTAATTTAGTGTCATCCGTAAGCCACGTGCGTCGTAAGGACAGACATTGCTAGAACCACCAGCGTTTTCCACCCCAAAGGGAGGAGGGATGGTGTTTTGTCCACACATCTGATGAAAGGGCTTCTCTTTATTTTAGATTTCAGAAGTCACAGAGCAGTGAGGTCGGTTGATCCATGCGGGAGATTTAAAGGGCATTTCTCTAGGCTGGAGAACACTGATGCTGGCCTTGGTGGAGAGCCAGAAGGAAAAGACGAGAAGAAAAGGAGGGATAGGACAGGCACGGGGACCCACGCCTGTAATCCCAGCACTTTGGGTGGATGAGTGGATCGCCTGAGGTCTGGAGTTCGAGACCAGCCTAGCCAACGTGGTGAAACTCCATCTCTATTAAAACAAAAAAAAACAAACAAAAAAACACACAAAAAACCAGGCGTGGTGGTGCACCCCTGTAATCCCAGCTACTCGGGAGGCTGAGGTGGGAGAATTGCTTGAACCCAAGAGGTGGAGGCTGCAGTGAGCCTCCTGAGTAGCTGGGACTACAGGTGTGTGCTACCACACCCAACGAATTTTGTTTTGTTTTGTTTTGTAGAGATAGGGTCTTGCTACATTGCCCAGGGTAGTTTTCAAGCTCCTGGCCTCAACTGATCCTCCTGCCTTGGCCTCCCAAAGCATTAGGATTACAGGTGTGAGTCACCACGGCTGGTCAGTTATCCCCTTTTCTGGATTGTTTTTTTCCTACCACACTCCATTTTGAGAAGTTCCACTTTCCTAATTGTCCACAGCCAAAGCCTCGCAGACTTGAAACTCAGAATGATACCTTTCTGGGTCTGAAAAAGTGCCAGTCTCCCCTCTGCTCTCCTGCTTGTGGGAGAAATCCTAATTTCTTTCATCCTCCTAATCTGGGCAGTTGTTCCAGTCTTCCCCAACCCCACCTTATCTTTGGCAACAGAGCCCGCATTGCTGGGAACCTCAGCTAATTAGATATGCTGGAAAATCCAGATCTCGCCTTCACATCAGCGACACTAATCAGACATGCTGGAAAAAGCAGATATCGCCTTCACATCAGAAACGTACCAGGTGTGTACCTGTCTCACCTCTGCATCCATGAAATGACCACTGTTGGTCCCTGCTCTCACCTCAGCATCAGCAGTACACCCAGGTGTGGTCCTGGTCGTAGTTATAAGAAGTTGCACACCACACAAGATTCTCCTTGGATCCTTTGTTAGTGCAGTTAAAATAATTCTTGTTTTTATAGTTGAATGGAAAGTGGCAAGGAAAGCCAGGGACCAATGCGGAAATTCCTAGGAAGCAGAAGGGGATAAGACAAAGGTTACTCCCCAGGCTTCACACTGTCACAGAGGCGTGGGCTTCAGACCCACCCTAGATTTCAAACTGTGACTGAGTGTGATGGTTCGTGCCTTTAATCCCAGCATGTTGGGAGACTGAGCCTGGAGGATCATGTGAAGCCAGGAGTTCAAGACCAGCCTGGGCAACATAGCGAAACCCTATCTCTACAAAAAGTTTCTTAAAAAATAAGTTGGGCATGGAGGTGTGTGCCTGTAGTCCTGGCTACTCAGGAGGTTGAGGTGGGAGGATTGCTCAAGCCTGAGAGGTTGAGGCTGCATTGAGCCACGACTGCACCACTGCACTACAGCCTGGGTGACAGATGGAGACCCTGTCTTTAAAATATAAAAAGCGGCTGGCTGTGGTGGCTCAAGCCTGTAATTCCAACACTCTGGGAGGCCAAGGTGGGCAGATGACTTGAGGTCAGGCATTTGAGAACAGCCTGGCCAACATGGTAAAACCCCATCTCTACTAAAAGAAAAGAAATACAAAAAAATAGCTGGGTGTGGTGGCGGGCGCCTGTAATCCCAGCTACTCAGGAGGCTGAGGCAGAAGAATCGCTTGAACCCGGGAGGCAGAGGCTGCAGTGAGCCGAGATCGCACCACTGCACTCCAGCCTGGGTGACAGAGTGAGACTCCGTCTCAAAAAAAAAAAAAAAACAACTAAAAACTAAAATCTGGGTAAACTCTGCACAGCAAGGTGTTGCCTGGGCACTGCTCAGAATGCTGACCCAAACCTAAGCAAAAGAAGAATTTGTGTTCACAGTTACAAGAGCTGAAATGAGCCGAAAGAACACGCCCTTACTGCCCTTGGGTGAGAACATGTGTGTTGGGAGACTCAAACTCAAACTTCCTCACTCTGTGTGTGTCCACAGATGACTGCAGAAGCGTCATGAGTATCAATCTCGTGAGTGACAAAGTTTAGCGAGTAGGCACATTTGCACCTGTGGAATCCGTGAAAGATGGGGATATAAATGATGTCCTCACGAAAGATGACCCCATAAATAATACGAACTGGACGCCTCTATCCATAGCAGCTTGAGGCAACAGAGGGTAAATGGGTCTCAATTTTTGCTGTCACATCTTCTCCCATGACCAGCTGAGAAATAATTTATTTTATTTAGGAAATTCCCGAGTTGTTGGAACAACACACATCCCCACCCACAGCTATTCGCCTGACCCCTTGCCTGGAGTGGTGCAGACCTATAACTCCTTATAGTTCCTCTTTGCCCAAGGACTTCCCTTTCCTTTCCACTGGGCCTTGGGTATTTTCTTCGCTCAGAAGCTATCAGAGTGTAGGACTTGAGAAAGGCTGGAAGATAGAGCAGGGCACTGGAATAGGGAAGAAGGGCAGAGTGGAAGCACAGAGGGCCCTAGAGGAAGGAGGGAGAAGGAGAACGTTGGTTACCAGGAGGACCTGGCGGATAGAGGATTTGTCTCAGAGGACCAATCCCAGTGTCCTCATCTTTCACGATTCCACAGGTGCAAATGCGTCTACTTGCTAAACTTTATGACTCACGAAATCGACACTCGTGACGCTTCTGCGGCCATTTGTGGACACACACAGAGAGGGGAAGTCTGAGTCTCCCGACACACGTGTTCTCAGCCAAGGGGAACAAGGGGATGCTCTTTCGGTTCATTTCAGCTCTCCTACTGTGAACAGGTACACTTCGGCAGTCTAGTACGTTTTCCAAATGTGTGAGCCTTTTGTCGGGTGATTTCACTGTTTGTTTGCTTATTTATTTATTTTAGAGGCAAGGTCTCACTCTCTCACCCAGGCTGGAGTGCAGAGGTATGGTCATAGCTCACTGCAGCCTCAACCTCCCAGGCTCAAGTGATCCTCCCGCCTCAACCTCCTTAAGTACCTGGGACTACAGGCACATGCTACCACACTTGGCTATTTATTTATTTATTTTTGTTGCGTTTTTTGTTTTGTTTTGTTTTGTTTGTAGAGACAGCGTCTCACTATGTGACCAGGCTGGTCTTGAACTCCTGGCCTCAAGTGATCCTGACATCTCAGCCTCCCAATATTCTGGGATTACAATGTGAGCCACCATGCCTGGCTCACGCTAGGGTTTTTAAAAGCCTTAGCATGTGTTTATTCTGTATTTGCATCACGGTTAGGTGTTTAACATTTCGAGCATTTCATTTTGGCACCTTTTTCTTGGATTTTAAAGCCTGTGGCATATCACACCATTGACGTTATTCACGAGGCCAGAACTCTGTCTGCCTGATTCAACACCAGATCCTCAGTGCCCAACTCAGTGCCTGGCTCACAATGCGGTTTCAGTAGGTGTTTGTTGAGCAGATGAATGAAAGAATCCACCCACACCCACCCAACTCCCATCCCCAGATTACTGGTGTCGGCACAGAAACTCCACTTTCCATCCTTATCCATGTTCTCTGTGGTCGGGCACCAGAGCTTGTTGCTTTCATCCTCCAGGCAATCGGAGACCACATTATTTCTGTAGATGGAGGGGAAGATGCAGGGCTTGCTGAGAGAATTTCCCCCATACTCTGAAAATGATTATGGAAAGGTTACAGGTCAAGAAGAGGAGCTGAGAAGAGCTTCCATTTATGACACAAAAACTGTCCCACGCTTTATCCCATGAAAGGCAACGTAGCATTGGATTCTCCAAGCAACTTCTGGATGACGTTATTATCTGGATATTATGGATAAGTGAGAGCCAAAATTATCAACTCGCACACGGCTTACTGTCTCCATTAACGTGACTTCACGGTTCTGCGGTCGCCATCACCTTGACTCTATTAAGCTAGGAAATTCTTGTCCCGGAAGATTCTTATCTTGCAAATAGCCTTATTATTCATTCCAGAAGCCTCTAGAAAAGCTATTTACATAAACATCAGACCGTTCAACTTTTTCAGTAGACTGTGTCAAAACACTGTTTACTCTTCCAGACTCTTTGAAACCCCGTCTTTGGTCATTTCACCTTGCTGTGACCACCAACCCTAACTCTTACATCATGATCCTTACACAATCCAAATCACATCCCCCACTGAGAGACCCACCTTAGACAAGACCCCAAGACCCCATCAATATGCTGAGTTTTCCCTCCCCACTTCGAGACGTTATTTTTTATTTTTTTAGACGGAGTTTCGCTCTGTCACCCAGGCTGGAGTGCAGTGGTACGATCTCGGCTCACTGCAACATCCATGTCCTGGGTTCAAGAGATTCTCCTGCCTGGAGATTACAGGCATGTGCCACCCATGCTTCGCTAATTTTTGTACTTTTATTAGAGAAGGGGTTTCGCCATGTTGGCCAGGCGGGTCTTGAACTCCTGACCTCAGGTGATTCACCTGCCTCGGCCTCCCACAGTGCTTGGATTACAGGCGTGAGCCACCACACCCGGCCTGCTATAGTGAGATTTAAGGTTAGTGTTGGTTTATAGTAAAGAACGCAAATGGTGGATGATTAGGACTAGAATAAAATTAAGGTTTAGAGAGAATTCAGATTTGTTGAGTGCTAAGGGAAGAACAGAATTAAGATTTTTATGCAAGAATAAGCATGCCTAGGAATAAGTACCTTCATGGATTTTTGTCTCTGTGGAAGCAACAGTACTTAAGGAGAGAGCATGCNCTCCTGCCTCAGCCTCCCGAGTAGCTGGGATTACAGGTGCCTGCCACCCACACCCAGCTATTTTTTCCTAATTTTTAATAGAGATGGAGTGTCGCCATGTTGGCCAGGCTGCTCTCGAACTCCTGACCTCAGGTGATCCACCCACCTTGGCCTCCCAAATTGCTGGGATTACAGGTGTGAGATACTGCACCCAGCGGGCGTGGGTGTTTTTCAAAAAAAGTTCTGCTGAATGTGTCTGCCTCTCCTGCCTCCCCTTCCACCTCCACCATCATTTCTGCCTCTGTCATCCCAAGATGGTGAGACCAACCCTTCCTCTTCCTCCCCCTCCTCAACGTGAAGATGATGCTAATGGCCTTTATGCTGATCCATTCCCACTTAATGGAGAGCAAATGTATTTCCTCCTTTTTACAATTTTCTTAATAACATTTTATTTTCTCTAGTTTATTATGAGAATACGGTATATAATACATAAGACATACAACATCTGTGTTAATTGACAGTTTATGTTACTGGTAAGCTGTCTCGTCAACAGTAGGCTATTAGTAGTTAAGTTTTGATTGGATTACAGGCATGAGCC
Organism: Theropithecus gelada; assembly: GCF_003255815.1. NCBI lineage: Eukaryota > Metazoa > Chordata > Mammalia > Primates > Cercopithecidae > Theropithecus > Theropithecus gelada. The sequence goes on along the minus strand of NC_037687.1, from coordinate 25,140,220 downwards.
ACCTCGCCCAGCCTCAAATCCCTTTTCTTACACTTTGTTTCTTTTTTCCTTATTAATTTAGAAAATTAAGAAAGACATAAAGATGGGATGGTTCTATTGGGTCAACTAGTCTTACAATATCACAAGACCCTCATCCCGAGAGCACCATTTTTAACACTATCATTGTTAACATTATTACCCATTATTAGCATTCAGTGTCTGGCATCCCAGAGCTTTTTCTATGCATGCATACGTATTATAATTTGTCTGCAAAAACGTGATCATGTCATAGACAGTCACACATTCTCTTTTGTGATCCACCCTAGTCAAAGGCCACTGGCAGGGACAACATGATACCGCTCACCTTCACTCTGGCAGTACTTCCATTGGCCATTGTACACCGCTCTGGTGGCACACCAAGGGGATAAGCTATGAATTTTGGTGCAAGTGAAGTAAACAGATCCCTTGTAGGTGAAAGGAAAGACACATTCCTCGTGCATCCCTGAAGGGCAGAAGGAGAAAACGGGAGTAGGGAAGAATCACAATGAATTAGCAAAGGATGAGTCTTGGTTTGGCTCTTGCTTTGATCGGAATGTCTGTGTCCCCCTGCCAAATTCATATGTTAAAATCCTAACCCCCACGGTCATGGTACAAGGGGCGTTTGGAAGGTGATTAGGTCGTACGGGCAGAGCCTTCATGATTGGGATAAGAACCCTTACAAGAGAACCCAGAGAGGTAGCTAGCCCCTTCTACGATGTGAGGATACAGCAGGAAGGCACCATCTGTGAACCAGGAAGCAGGCCCTCATCAGCAACTGAAACTGCTGGTGCCTTGCCCTTGGACTTCTCAGCCTCCAGAACTGGGAGATAGAAATTTATATTGGTTATAAGCTACTCAGTCAATGGTACTTTTAAAATTTTGTTTCATTTACTTTTTTTATTTTATTTTTTATTTTTTGAGATGAAGTCTCACTCTGTCACCCAGGCTGGAGTGCAGTGGTCTGGTCTCAGCTCACTGCAACCTCCATCTCCTGGGTTCACGCGATTCTCCTACCTCAGCCTCTAGAGTAACTGGGATTACAGGTGCCTCCCACCACACCTGACTAATTTTTTTTTTTTTTTTTTTTTTTGAGACGGAGTCTCGCTCTGTCGCCCAGGCTGGAGTGCAGTGGCCGGATCTCAGCTCACTGCAAGCTCCGCCTCCCAGGTTCACGCCATTCTCCTGCCTCAGCCTCCCGAGTAGCTGGGACTACAGGCGCCCACCACCTCGCCCGGCTAGTTTTTTGTATTTTTTTAGTAGAGACGCGGTTTCACCATGTCAGCCAGGATGGTCTCGATCTCCTGACCTCGTGATCCGCCCGTCTCGGCCTCCCAAAGTGCTGGGATTACAGGCTTGAGCCACCGCGCCCGGCCCTGACTAATTTTTGTATTTTTAGTAGACATGAGGTTTTGCCATGTTGGCCAGGCTGGTCTCGAATAGTACTCGTGGCACTCAGATGTGGCAAATATTGAGGGGACAACTTTCGATGTCCTTATTCTTCTTGATGAGTACAGGAACTTTGTTTTTTTGTGCAGTGTATCCACAGAACCTAGAATAGTTACTTGCTCAAGAAACAACAGAAAGAATAAAATAAGTTTGGAAAATGCCACGTGAAACAAAGTTAAACAGATTTCTTTAATGAAGGACTCATCAGAAAAGTTAATATGAAAATGAGAATTGATGTATACAGTATATTGAGTTGTCCTTCTTTTTTTTCACAATTCAATAGCAGTAGAGACTAACCTCAGGTGATCCTCCCACCTTGGCCTCCCACAGTACTGGGATTACAGGCGTGAGCCACCATGCCTGGCCTGTGGTATTTTGTTGTGGCAACCCAAACAGACTGAGACAGTTCTCATGGGGGCCTGAAGGCTACACACCTAGGCTTAGCATCCAACTTCCTAATGACATATCAGGGAGTATCCAATTCATGATGGAACCAGGAGCACTGGGGAAGAGTTTCATACACAACCCAGACAACCAAGGTATATTGTTCCCTGAGACTACTGTTGCTCAGAGCATAAAATCGGAGGCCAATAACGTTACACAAAATAACTTTTGGTGGATCACAAGACCACATTAGGTTATGTAGGGACACACATTAAATAATTTTGAAATATAAACTGGAAAAAAAATTATTTTCCAGTGGTCCTTTTAGTCCTTCTGCTTACGCAAAAGAGAAAGCTTCAATTTAATACTAGTATTTCTCTACCGCATCTCTAATATTTAATAATCTCTCATTTTAACAAGAACAAAAGAGAGAGAGAGAGAGGGCAGGACTCAGGCTTAAAGCTTTGTTTGGACAATAGCCTAGCAGAATTTAATAATGAGATTTTGTTTTCATAGTACAGTATTTATTTTTGGTCATATTTCCTATTTATGGAAAGTGGTAGTGCTTTTTTATATTATAATACTGATGTTAACCAAACTCTTAAAATGAATTTTTTTAAAGTGAAGATAAGTGAGCAAATTTAAAGAAAAATGTTGAGTAAATAATAGTACTGGTGGCACCCAGATGTGGCAAATATTGAGGGGACAACTTTCAATGTCCTTATTCTTCTCGATGAGTACAGGAACTTTGTTTTTTTGTGCAGTGTATCCACAGAACCTAGAATAGTTACTTGCTCAAGAAACAACAGAAAGAATAAAATAAGTTTGGAAAATGCCACGTGAAACAAAGTTAAACAGATTTCTTTAATGAAGGACTCATCAGAAAAGTTAATGTGAAAATGAGAATTGAGGTATACAGTATATTGAGTTGTCCTTCTTTTTTTTTCCCCCCCCCCCCCACAATTCAATAGCAGTAGAGACTAATGGTCCCTGAAATATATCAAGAAATGCTGTTCTTGGCCAGGCACGATGACCCATGGCTGTAATCCCAGCACTTTGGGAGGCAGAGGTGGGTGGATCACTTCTAGCCAGGAGTTCAAGACCAGCCTGGGCAGCAAAGTGAAACCCCATCTCTACAAAAAACAAACAGTATTAGCCAGGCATGGTAGTGTGCCCTGTAATCCCAGCTACTTGGGAGGCTGAGGGAGAAAGACCCTTTGTGCCTGAGAGGTTGAAGCCACAGTGAGCCACGATTGCATCTCTGCACTCCAGCCTGGTGACAGAGTGAGATCCTGACTGAGAACAAAACAAAACAAAAAACCGAAACAAAAATCGTGTTCTGCAGAATTTTGATGTGTAAATTTTTTAAAAGAAATAAATGCTATTCTATCCCAGATTCCTCATCACATGAAAACCCGCGTACAATAAGGACTAATGAAAGTTGATCGCTTTGTTTGAGCAGAACTGGGATGAGAGCTCAACTTGCTCATCTGCTAGTTCAGAGTCACAGCTTCCCTCCTTGCTCTAATGTCATTTATTTGCCTCCTTCCTTCCCTCCCTCAAAGATATAATGATAGAATACTATGAGTGAGATACTCCAGTGGGTGATTTGTGTATGTGTGCAATGGATTATGGGTGGAAATTATGCTCACCATTTCCTGGCTTTAAAAAGTCCCCAACAATCCTCCATGCTATTTTCTTCCTCTGCCAACCAGCTGAATATAGAGCAGCAGTTCTTAATAGAGAAGGAGGAGCAATTATGACCTCCTGGGGGCATTAGCCAAGGTTTAGAGACATTTTTGGTTGTTACAACTTATAGGGGAAAGGAACCAGTGGCTGCTACTGACATCTGCCAGTTAGAGGCTAGGGATATTGCTAAACATCCTACAATGCACAGGACAGCTCCCCAGAACAAAGCTATCCAGCCACAGACAGCAATCGTGCCAAGGCTGAGAAACTCTGAGGACTGAGCAGAGAATACTGAGGGCCTGGGGGACAGTGGAGTCACAAACTAGAGGATCTTGTTCTCTGGATTACAACAAAAAGTTTTCCCACCGAACATCCACATTGGACTGTAGAATGAGTTTAACATGAACCTCTGTTGAGTCAAGCCACTGACATTTGGGTGTTGCTACAATAGTTAGTCCTCTCCTAATAGACGGACAAGACATGGTGTCTGTCTTCAAGGTCTGTAACATGGTAACCACAGCCCTTGTGGATCAGATTCTTGTCCTGTATAACCTGACATAGGTCATTATGGGGACAAGGGATGGGTTGGGAGAATGTGGAGAAAACAGACTTCCATCTCTGAACCGCACCAACGGGGTGATGCAATTAGGAGTACTTAAATATCATTGCATTTTTCACCTCTGTTTCTCAGAACTGTTTGGTATTTATTTTTGTGAAACGTAAACCAGTTTAAATCAGGAAAGTGCTTAGAAGAGTACCAGGAGCATGGCTGCTGCTTAACAAATATTAGTTATGATCATCATTTTCATTATCATCATTACATCACCATCATCATCATCCTTCTCCACACTATTGTCATTGCCATCATCATAATGATCATCATCGTCATTGTCATGATCATCATCTGTCATTGTCACCATCATTAATCTCATTATTGTCATTGTCATCATGATGATCATCATTATCATCATTGTCATCCTAATCAACCTCATTATTGTCATTATCATGTGATGATGATCATCGTCATTGTCATCGTCATCATCAGTCAGTGTCATTATCATCAACCCCATTATTGTCATCATGTGATGATGATCATTGTCATTATCATCATCATTGTCATCATCAGTCAGTGTCATTATCATCAACCTCATTATTGTCATTGTCATCGTCATCATCGTTATTATAATCATCATTATTCTCCTCATCACATCATTGTCATCATCATTATCATCATCATCATCATCGTCATTGTCACCATCATCGTCATCATCATCATCATTGTCACGATTATTGTCATCATTATCATCGTTGTCATCATCGTCATATCATCATCATCATCCTCATCATTATCATTGTCATCATCACCATCATTATTGTTGTTATCAATGCTTTGCCTAAATCACAAACACCACTGAGTATATAGGATACTGTGTTGAGGAGGAGGGCAGATGCCCCCGTAGGTGGAATTAAGGTTATCTTTGGGAGTTGTTAGTAAGAATCAGTGCATAATGAATACTATTAGCCATCTGCAAAGTAATCCAGCAGATGGCCTAATCTTCTTAACTGAGTTACAATCCTCCATAATCCAGACCCTGCTGACCTGCCTGTTCTCACTCCCTGATTAACATTCCCTTGACCTTACTCCCTGTTCTTTCTCGTCTTTGGGATTTTGCTCCTGCCCTTCACCCTGCCACGAATGCCTTTCCCCTCTTCCCAGCTTTAGTCCCTGCTATTCATCCATGAATATTTGGTTCAGTCTGGGTCAATACTCTTCCTCACACTTATAATACTCAGAGTCAATCACTATAAATGAATGCAGTTGCCAATTTAAAAAAAATAATTCATTTATGTGTCTATAACTCCCAATTACTGTGAACTCTCTGAGTGGAGGGTCTAGGTTTTGTTTATTTCTGCACTTCTGATCCGTAACACAATGCCTGCAACTTAAAGATCACTCAGTAAGTGTATACTGAATAAATTTGTCTGTAAATACACTCAAAGGGAACTTGGAATACTGAGTTTCACCACAAGTATGCGGCTGTGGTCTCAGGGAGGCATGACAAAACTGAGATTATAACTAGAAAAGTAGATACCCCATCAAGTACATTGTTCCTTGTCTGAATAAACTGTGAGTTCCTAATCTTTTAGGAATTTGTCAGTTCTTTGAGAACCCACAATTTCTCTCTAGGAGAGTATTCATTTGCCCTTATGGTTGAGATGGCTGTGTGTTCATCAAAATCAGTTTTACTTTCCTCCCAAATGCACTGCTACACTGCATCTCCCAGACTTGCTTGCAGGTAAGAGCTATATCAGTTCTAGCCAGTGGAAGTAGGAGAAAGTGATGAATGTCACTTCCTGTCCTGGCCAAAAGAAAACAAAGAAACAAAAAACCTTCTCCTCCGAGATCCTCCAGACTCTCTTGATCCTTGCCTACGAGCTAAAAGCAAAGAAACCTCAGCAGATTCTGAAACCCAAGGGGATGGTGGGGCCCCAGGACGGAAGAAGCTTTGATCCCTGAATGACCATGTGGAGCATTGTTTCCTGACTGGATGCACCTGGTTCTGGCACTTTGCAGAACCAAGAAAAAAAAAATGTTATTGTATTAAGCTGCTGAGAGTTTGGAGTTTGCTTCTTACAATAGTTATTCTCACTACCCTGATAAATACACACATTTTTTTAAAAATGCAAATTCAAGTTTTCATATACTCTAATCCTCACTCAGTAACCCCAGGTTAGGAATCTCTGGAATAAAGAATGTGGGATCAAGGTGCATCAATATGTAAATGGTTCCTGAGCCTTATCCAGAAGAGAACGATCTGTCAGGCAGAAAAAGATTCTAATTGTGACGAATGACTCACCAAGGCTTGAGTGAATGACCTGTAAGCAAGGTCTCCTCTTGTTCTGTTTCTGTGCTTACCTGCAGTGTTTTAGTGATTAGTTTAGATTCTGAGATACATTAATATATAATTAGGGTGTCCAGGTTGGGGTCTGAGGGTTCAGTTCATTGGGATCATATAACTTGCCTTTTAATCAACATATTCACATTCCTCCCTCCATGTGCTGAGCATTATGAAAGATTCTGGTGCCCATTATTTTATTTAATCTTCAAAATAACCCCGTGAGATAAATGCCATTATTTTTCCTTCAGTCTGGAAACTGACTTCAGAGAGGTTATGCTGCTTGACCAAATGTACAGAGAAAAGAAGTGGCAGATCCAAGGTCCAAACCCCAGGTCTTCTGAGATTTTCTTTTTTTTTTTTTTTTTTCTTGAGACGGAGTTTTGCTCTTGTCGCCCAGGCTGGAGCACAGTGGCGCAATCTCGGCTAACTGCAACCTCCACCTCCTGGGTTCAAGTGATTCTCCTGCCTCAGCCTCCTGAGTAGCTGGTATTACAGTCACCTACCACCATGCCTGGCTAATTTTTGTATTTTTAGTAGAGACGGGTTTTCACCATGTTGGCCAGGCTGCTCTGGCACTCCTGACCTCAAGTGATCTGCCAGCCTCAGCCTCCCAAAGTGCTGAGATTACAGGTGTGAGCCACTGCACCCAGCCTCTTCTGAGATTTTTGCTAAGCCATCTCCTCCCTACTTGGTTCCAGGAATCTTTGCTTTGCCCCATTCATTCTTGTCCAGTTTCTAAATCCTCCCCGTCATTTTGAGTGTCCTCACCTCCACTTGACTCATAGGAACAGAGAAGGAAGGTCGTCCATCCCAACAGGTAACTGGACCATCGGGTCATCTTGGCTGCCCTCTTCTCTCTGGAATGAAAGAAGACAAAAATTTTCATCCCACAGTTCCCCTTCCTCTTCCCACTAGCTCCTAGATTTGACATCATACATGCCATTTTTCTTTCTATCCACAGTAATTTAAAAAATAGACCAGGCATAGTGGCTCACACCTGTAATCTCAGCACTTCGGGAGACCAAGGCAGAGGATCGCTTAAAGCCAGAAGTTCAAGACCAGCCTGGGCAACATAGTGAGACCTCATCTCTACAAAATTTTCATTTAAATTAGCCAGGCATGGTGGTGTATGCCTGTGGTCCCAAGCTGTTCAGGAGGCTGGATACTAATCCTGCATACCGCTCACCCTTGTTATGACGATTAATGACAACCATAAAAAAATAACAGATTTCGGAGGTCAAGATGGGAGGATTGTTTGAGGCCAAGAGTTTGAGATCAGCCCGGACAATATAGCAAGACCTCATCTCTACAAAAATTTTAAAAAGTTAGCCTTGTATGGTGGTGCATGCCTGTAGTCCCAGCTACTCAGGAGGCTGAGGTGGGAGGATCACTGGAGCCCAGGAGGTCGAGGCTGCAATGCACTATGATCGCACCACGGCACTCCAGCGTGGGCGACACAGCAAGGCTCTGTCTCAAAACACAAAGCAAAACAAAAAACAAATAAAACTCATTGAGTGCTGCACACCATTCTAAATTCACGATAATCCAGATAGGAAGTAGCCCAGCGTGGTAAGTACCATTACCACCCCAGATACGAACAGATGGGGCACACAGTAAGCTTAAGCACCTTGCTGAGGGTTACAGATCATGTAAGTAGGGGAGCTTGCAGGTGAACCCCAACAATCTGACTCGGTTCAGAGAAATTGAGCTCTTAACTAATGTACAATGCTGCCTCTAGGCTTAACATAGGACCAGACATGTGCTAAGAACTCATAAATATTATCCAAAATGGTATTGTTCATATAATATTATTTCATTTCTGAGAGCCGGGACTGTATTCTTAACTGGCTTCCAGACATGTCCACCTAGATGTCCTTCAAACATCTCAAATTCCAAGCTTTGGCTTTTGAGATACAGCCCAAAATATGTGATCCTTCCCCTACGTTACTTCATTTAATTACACTGTGTTCTTCCCAACCGCCTGGGTTGTAGACCCCAGTGCAGATCTGCTGTCCCTGTCTCTTGCTGTGTTCTATCAGTCAGTTGGCTTCACTTTTCTGAAGCTCTCAAATCTATCCGCTTGGCCGGGCGCGGTGGCTCAAGCCTGTAATCCCAGCACTTTGGGAGGCCGAGATGGGCGGATCACGAGGTCAGGAGATCGAGACCATCCTGGCTAACACGGTGAAACCCCGTCTCTACTAAGAAATACAAAAACTAGCCGGGCGAGGTGGCGGGCGCCTGTAGTCCCAGCTACTCGGGAGGCTGAGGCAGGAGAATGGTGTAAACCCGGGAGGCGGAGCTTGCAGTGAGCTGAGATCTGGCCACTGCACTCCAGCCTGGGCGACAACGCGAGACTCCGTCTCAAAAAAAAAAAAAAGAAAAAAAAAAAAAAAAATCTATCCGCTTTTCCTGCCTCTGCTGTTACAGACTAAACGAAGGTCTTTTTCATCTCTTCTCAACTATTCAACTGTTGTCCTGTTCCCTCACGGATATGCAGCCTCCAGCCTCTCTCCTCTACAAGGTTGAGCTCTTTTTCTCTTTTTCTTTCTTTCTTTCTTTTTTTTTTTTTTTGACACAAGGTCTTGCTCTGTCACCCAGGCTGCAGTGCAGTGGTGCCATCATGACTCACTACAGCCTCCATCTCCCAGCTCAAGTGATGCTCCCACCTTAGCCTCCCAAGTAGCTGGGACTACAGGCACGCATCACCACACCCAGTTAATTTTTAAACTAAGATTATTGTTTGTAGAGATGAGGTCTCACTATGTTGCCCAGGCTGGTCTCAGACTCCTGAGCCCAAGCTGTCCTCCTGCTCAGCCTCCCAAAGCACTGGGATTACAGGCATGAGCCACTGTGCCCAGTACGGGCTCTTTCCTGATGCCTGCTTTATGCATCCACTCAGGAATGCGTATTTATTGAGCATTTACAAGATGTAGGGCCAGAGCTACACAGTGAGTATGCAGCAGTGGGTAAAGCAGGCATAGTCCCTTCCTTCGTGGGGCTGAGAGTCTACCAAGGAGAGAGACATGAGGTGAAGAAACCAGAAACAAATACAACTATTTGCTGTGATCATTGCTGTGGACGAGTCTCAGGAATAACTAGGACAAGGCCACTTTTGATTGAGAGGTCAGGGGAGGGTCCTCTGAGACATGACAGGTAAGCTGACACCTGGAGGAACAGATGGAGGAGGGAGACGGGAGAGGAGCTGGAGGTATGCGGGTGGGGGATGCATCCAGGCCAGAGAAGCCGATGTGGAAAGGGCCTGAGATGAAAAAAGCTAGATGTGCTCAAGGAGCAAGTGGGACCCACATGGCTAGGGCCCAGGCTGGGCACAGTGGCTCATGCCTATAATCCCAGTGTTTTGGGAAGCCGAGCAGGAGGATGGCTTAAGCTTAGGAGTTTGAGACCAGCCTGGACCACACAGTGACACCTCATCTCTGCAAAAAGTGAGGAGGAGCAAGGTCACAGAGATGCATGGTGATGTGGGTGGGACCGGACCCTGTAGCACCTCCCTAAGATTTTTTTTTTTTGAGATGGAGTCTTGCTCTGTCGCCCAGGCTGGAGTGCAGTGGCCTAATCTCAGCTCACTGCAAACTCCTCCTCCCTAGTTTATGCCATTTTCCTGCTCCAGCCTCCCAAGTAGCTGGGACTACAGGCGCCCGCCACGTCGCCTGGCTACTTTTTTGCATTTTTTATTAGAGACGGGGTTTCACCATGTTAGCCAGGATGGTCTCCATCTCCTGACCTCGTGATCCGTCCGTCTCGGCCTCCCAAAGTGCTGGGATTACAGGCTTGAGCCACCGCGCCTGGCCTCTCCCTCAGATTCTAAATGCAACCTGAAGGCCAGGTGCAGTGGCTCATGCCTGTAATCCCAGCACCTTGGGAGGCCAAGGAAGGCAGATCACCTGAGGTCAGGAGTTCAAGACCAGCCTGGTCAACATGGTAAAACCTCATCTCTACTAAAAATACAAAAATTCCCTCCGCATGGTGGTGGGTGCCTGTAATTCCAGCTACTCGGATGCTGAGCCATGAGACTCGCTTGAACCCAGGAGGCAGAGGTTGCTGTGAGCCAAGATCATACCACTGCACTCCAGCCTGGGTAACAGAGCAAGGCTCAAAAAAATATATAGAATAGAATAGAATAGAAGCAACCAGAAGCCACAGAAGGGATTAAAGTGAGGAAGTGTGAACCAGGCACAGTGGCTCACGCCTGTAATCCGAGCATTTTGGGAAGCTGAGATGGGCGGATCGCTTGAGGTCAGGAGTTTGACACCAGCCTGGCCAACATGGCGAAATCTCATCTCTAATAAAAATACAAAAAAAAAAAAAAAGAATTAACTGGGCGTGGTGGTGGGTGCCTGTAGTCCCAGCTACTTGGCAGGCTGAGGCAGGAAAATCACTTGAACCCAGGAGGTGGAGGTTGCAGTGAGCCAAAATCGCACCATTGCACACCAGCCTGGGCGACAGAGCAAGACTCTGTCTCAAAAAAAAAAAAAAAAAAAAGTGAGGAGGGGTGGCGTTTATTAATTCAAAATCCTCCATCACCTTTAGAATACAATCCATAGTCCATACCATGCCTTCCCTCAAAGCTCATTTCTTATCTTCCTTCTCCTCCCTCTAGCTGCCTTTTAGTTGTTTCCTGCAGAAGCCACCTCAAGGCCTTCGCACTCGTTCTTCTCTTTGCCCGGGATGATCCCTCCATCCCCAGCTATTTACATGGCTTGCTTCCTTGTGCAATAAAGAGTTTCGTGCAAATTCGAAGAATTGGTAGCAACAGATGGTCTGGAATGTTAATGACTCTGCACAGACCAAGTTATGGGTATTAATAGAAAATATTTTAGGGCTGTTCAAAATAATTATTCAACTGGAAAACAAACCCTAATAGCCAGACACCCACGTCTGGAACATCCAGGTGAGGACCAAGTTACGCCTTGGGCACTGGCAGGTTCAGATGCTTGGAGAACCCTCTGTCCTGAGCCCTGGGGTTGTTGGGACCAGCATCCTGCCACTTGCCACTGTTTCTTGGCTGGTCGGATAAAGGGTTGTTGTAGTTTTGGAGTCAAACCACAGGCAAATGTGGGGGTAGTTTTTCCAATCATCAAATGAGGGAGAATAAACTCCACCTTGGGATTTTTTTTTTTTTTTTTTTTTCTGAGACGGAGTTTCCCTCAGTCGCCCAGGCTGGAGTGCAGTGGCCGGATCTCAGCTCACTGCAAGCTCCGCCTCCTGGGTTTACGCCATTCTCCTGCCTCAGCCTCCCAAGTAGCTGGGACTACAGGCGCCCACCACCTCGCCCGGCTAGTTTTTTGTATTTTTTAGTAGAGACGGGGTTTCACTATGTTCGCCAGGATGGTCTCGATCTTCTGACCTCGTGATCCGCCTGTCTCGGCCTCCCAAAGTGCTGGGATTACAGGCTTGAGCCACCGCGCCCGGCCCCTCGGGATCTTATACATTCAGCAGATGCTGGAAAGCACTGTGTAAATGTCAGAGGGGGCACACAAGCCAGATATTTTCATTACTATTTATGGAGACAGCATACACGCTAGATTTTTTTTTTTTTTTTTTGAGATGAAGTCTTGCTCTGCGTCCCAAGCTGGAGTGCAGTGGCACAGTCTTAGCTCACTGCAACCTCCGCCTCCCTGGTTCAAGCGATTCTCCTGCCTCAGCCTCCCGAGTGCTGGGATTGCAGGCATGAGCCACTGCACTCAGGCCATCCCTGAGATTTTACTGGAATCTGCTGACTACCAATTTTGGGATAAGTGCAGAGGAACGAAAAGACGGTGACACTCGAAAACCTAAGTCACTTAGAGCCTTGTAGTTCTCAGCAAGACGCTTATCCACTCATCTATCCATTCATTTATCCTTCTATTTATTCATGATTCATTCAATCCATCCTCTTATCATCCATCCATCAATCATTCATCCAATGCATCTGTGTTCCCCATGCACATACATGCACAGAGCGTTTTCCTGAGCGGGCCTGTGAGAAGCCACTGATATCAATCACCTCTGGAAGTGGGAACCAGGGGTAAATAAGAGACTTCTTTCGATTTAAGTTTGTGTCACAAATGTGTGACTTGCATCGTTAAAAACAATTTAATTATGTACATACCAAGAAAGTAAGAGTTGCAATATTCCCAACACAAAGAAATGATAAATGTTGGAAGTAATGGATATCCTAAATACCCTGATTTGATCATTACACACGATACACATGTATCAAAATATCACATCAGTGGCTCACACCTGTAATCCCAGCACTTTGGGAGGCTGAGGTGGGAGGATTACTTGAGACCAGGAATTTGAGACCAGCCTGGACAACATAGTGAGACCCCATGTCTATTAAATAAATAAATAATGGAAAACAAAAATCACATGTACCTCAATAGATATATACAATTATTGTGTATCAATACATTTTAAAAACAGTAATTATACATGTATATCTATGCACATACATAATGTGTATATACATAGATGTGCACATGCCTGTTTACATTATAGATGTGTATATATGTATACATAATATACACACATCATATGTGCACATACACAGGTATATGCATGCACATATGCTCACACAAAAACATGCAGAGTTAAAACGTTTTTTAAAAAAGATAGAACATCCTGGGTAAAGCAACAGGAGGCAGTTTAAAATCACAAAATAAAAAATCTACAACAATGAGATGGCTGTCTTAGGAATGGATTAATTTTATGGGGTAGTTATTGACTTACAAATTTATTGAACATCTATAGAGCAAAGCATGGTGGCAGGGGCCTCCTGATGTTGGCATTCTAATTCCGCTGGCTTTCCAGTCATTAAAAGCCTGTGTGGATATTTCACTAGTGCCTAGCAGAGTGACATTTAATAAGGTACTTCACAGCCTACCCCTCTATACAATGGGGATGCTAATAACTAGATCTACTTCATAGAGTTGTTGGGAGGATTAAATTAGATGAAAGATACAAAATGCTTAAGACAATGTGTGCTATAGAGATAATTCACAATAAACGTTGGCCATTGATGATGATGATGATGATGATGATGACATTCATTCACCATGCTAGACCTGCAGTAATAAATTAATTAAGCAAACATCTTGAGAATGTTCTAATTCTCTTCTTTTACTTTTGTTATTTCTTGGCTTTCAAACTTTCCTGAAAATATTACCTTCTGAGAAATTTTTTCCAGCTTAATGATACTCTACATTGTTAATATTCCCTCATCCATCCGTCCATCCATCAGCCATCCTTTTACCAACCCTTCTGTCATCATCCATCCATCCACCCATCCACCCATGTATCCTTCCACCATTCTTCCATCCATTCCTCCATCTATCCATCTTTTCATCTATCTTCTTCCATCATCCATTCATCCACCCATCAATTCATCCACCCATTCATCTTTCCACCAATTCTTCCATCCATGGATCAATTCTCCCATCCTTTTGTCCATCTTTCACCAGCCATCTATCCACTCATCTATCCATTCATTTATCCTTCTATTTATTCATTATTCATTCAATCCATCCTCTTATTATCCATCCATCAGTCATTCATCCAATAAGTATTTAAGAACCCCACCATCCATAAGAAACTGTGTCAAGTACCAAGAGGAACCACACATGATTTCTGCCCTCAAAAATCAGAGATAAATCCTTTCATCCATCCTTCGATTTATTCATCCACTCCTCATCCATCCTTCCATCCATCCATTCTTTCACCATTCATCCATTCTTCTATCCACCCATCCTTCCCTTCATTCTTTAATCTTCCATCAGTCCACCACCCATCCAATGAGTATTCAAGAACCCTGTCACCTATGAGGAAATGTGGTGGGTACCAAGAGAAACCAGATATGATAGCTGTCTTCAAACAGCTAGAGATAAGATATTGGCACCAATACTTACCACCCAACATGGAAAATAATGGCAGCCACAACTGGTAGTATTAAGGCACTGATAGGGTGCCCAAGAGGCAGCTTAGCCCACAGCCTCTGCCCTCTGGTTCTCTTAAGCCAAAACAATTTCACAGTGGAGCGGTGAGAAGATAATAGCACCCGATCAACCAGGATTCAAATCCTACTCTCCTATGTTTCAACTGGGTGGCCTTGGGAAGGTCATTTCACCCTCTGAACTCCAAGCCAATATTCCTTTTTTTTTTTTTTTTTTTTTTTTTTTTGAGACGGAGTCTTGCTGTGTCGCCCAGGCTGGAGTGCAGTGGCGCGATCTCGGCTCACTGCAAGCTCCGCCTCCCGGGTTCACGTCATTCTCCCGCCTCAGCCTCCGAGTAGCTGGGACTACAGGCGCCCGCCACCACGCCCGGCTAGTTTTTTGTATTTTTAGTAGAGACGGGGTTTCACCATGTTAGCCAGGATGGTCTCGATCTCCTGACCTCGTGATCCACCCGCCTCGGCCTCCCAAAGTGCTGGGATTACAGGCTTGAGCCACCGCGCCCGGCCGCCAATATTCCTATCTGTTTAATGGAAATAAAATCTCAACTATAGAAGCCATTGTGATAATTACAGGCACACATGGGGCTGTAAAGTCACTGGAGTATAGTGTAGCTTCAAAATAATGAGTCCTTCTGCTTCTCAGAAGCAAATGATCCCAGATCTGAAACAGAACTTCAGTGTAAGACTTCCCTCCACCTCTAAGCGCGCACACACACCTCTTCTATTACATATTAGGCTGCCTTTGGAGTGAGAAGCAACAGGATCTCAGTAAGCTCTTTTTGAATCTCAACTTTCTTTTTCCTAAAATAGGGAGAGTACGCCTTACCTTGGAGAAACGGTGCAAAAATTGATAGAACCATGAAGATTTTAATCCACCACCAAGAATTTAATAAGTAATTCACCCAGTCTCTTAACAGGTAACTTGTTCCCTTTTTTTCAGTTTCTTCCCTAAATTTGGGATTCAGGCAACCTTCCTTAGCATTACATCATTGACATAATCTGGTTTAACCCATTTCTTTAGTTTATTAACAGAGAAAGGATCTCACCCACAAGACCCCCTTCCCTACTTTCTCTGACTTTCCCCTTCCAGAACCAATATGGCAGCCACCAGCTACTTCTGGTTCTTGAGCATTTGAAATGGGAAAGTTCAAATTGTTCTATGTTGTAAGTGTAAAATACTTACTGATTCTGAAGACAAAGTATAGGAAAAAAAAGTAAAGTATTTCATTAATTTGTATTCATTTGTATTCATTAATTTTTTCAATTTATTCATTATACAATTTATACAATTTTCAATGTATACAATTATACAATGTATACAATTTACGCAATTATTCATTAATTTGTATTCAATAATTAATTTGTATTCATTTGTATTCATTAATTTGTATTCATTATGTGTTGAAATGATAATCGTTTACATATCCATGGGTTCCCCAAAACATATTATTTAAATACATTGCACTTATTTTTTCTTACTTTCTAAAAGTGCTTTTGCTATAAAACTTATAATGATTTATGTGGCTCACATTATATTTCTAGTGCACCACGATGCTCTAGACCTTCCTTTCTTACTATGGGAGCCCCAAGACCCCACTTCTCACACCCTCCCAAGTTTCCAGGTCAAAATGTACCTTTGAGAGAGTTCTTCTGGGCCCTAGCTCTCTCCACGATCTCTCTTTACGGTTCTGCTCCCAAGAGCTCTGGATTATCTGGGGATTGGTTGAACGGCTTTGGCCCCAGCCTGTCTGTAGGACACAATGGCAGTTTCTCAAAGGAGGGTTCTTCATCAGGGGTTACTGTCCGAAGACAGTTTGGATGAGATCAGCTGTGGTTAATTTATGATGCCTCGAGATAACCCCATGCATATCCACGAAGCCCATAAAATTCAGTCAAGTGTACATGGACGGGGCCTTGCGGGGGCTGGGGTCAGGGACAAGAATATTAATGAACAGAGGAGGGAATGTTCCCAGAAATTCAGCTATGAATTGCTGGAGAGGTTTCGGCTGAACAATGAAAGAGAACCCCAGAATTTTCTTTTCTTTTCTTTTCTTTTTCTTTTTGAGACAGAATCTTGCTCTGTTGCCCAGGCTGGAGTGCAATGGTGCCATCTTGGCTCACCACAACCTCCACCTCCCAGGTTCAAGCCTTTCTCCTGCTTCAACTTCCCGAGTAGCTGGGATTACAGGCATGCGCCACCACGCCCAGCTAATTTTGCACTTTTAGTAGAGACTGGGTTTCTCCATGTTGGTCAGGCTGGTCTCGAACTCCCGTCTTCAGGTGATCTGCCCACCTTGGTCTCCCAAAGTGCTGGGATTATAGGCGTGAGCCACTGTGCCCGACCAAGCCCTAGAATTTTCTAGTGAAAAGGCAAGCATGGGATAATTGAAACTAGCCTTCTGAAATACGTCATTTTATTTTATTTTTTTTTAATTTTATTTTAATTTTTGAGACAGGGTCTCACTCTGTCATCCAGGCTGGAGTACAAAGCTGTGATCTTGGCTCACTGTCACCTCTGCCTCCTGTGTTCAAGTGATTCTCCTGCCTCAGCCACCTGAGTAGCTGGGATTATAGGTGCCCACCACCACGCCCAGCTAATTTTTGTATTTCTAATAGAGACAGGGTTTCACCGTGTTGGCCAAGCTGGTCTTGAACCCCTGGCCTCAGGTGATCCACCTGCCTCAACCCCACAAAGTGCTGGGAGTACAGGCCATCATTTTTAAATGATTCTCTACCATCCTGGGATTTTGTGAAGAAGTCCACAAGCCTTCTCTTGGAATCTTTCAGAGTTGGCCACGTGTTACGGCTGACCCTAGTATGACTCCTTGGTTTTACAGATAAGGGAATTGAGGCACAGCTAGGCTCAGAGACTTACTGAACCTCATACAGCAAATTGTTGGGGAGAGTAGGGCTTGACCCAGCATGTCTGGGGCTCTTTGTTTTATTGATTCTTCGGTGCTGCATCCTCACATCCCAGGCTTGGGTGTTTTCAGAATAAGAGGCTCGCAGGCTGGGGGTTTCTCACATGGTGGCCTCCTCTGCCCTGACTTCTCTGTCTGTCTCTGCCTTCACCTCTTTTCACTGGCTGTTTCTCTGGCCCTCCCTGTCACTCTCTTCCTCAGTCTCTCTTTCGCCATCTCTCCACTCCCGTCTCTCTTTCTCCCTCTGTCCTTGCCTCCTTTTCCTTCCTCTTTGAAGCTCTTTCTCTGTCTTTGGGTTTTGTTCAGTGTCTCTCTTTCTGTTTGAATGTCTCACTATATATTGGGGGGGGTGTATGTGTGTGTGTTTTCCTCTCTCTTTCTCTTCATCCATCAACCGCCGCCTTCTTCTTCTTCTTCTTCTTCTTCTTCTTCTTCTTCTTCTTCTTCTTCTTCTTCTTCCTCCTCCTCCTCCTCCTCCTCCTCTTCTTCTTCTTCTTCTTCTTCTTCTTTCTCCTCCTCCTCCTCCTCCTCCTCCTCCTCCTCCTCCTCCTCTTCTTCTTCTTCTTCTTCTTCTTCTTCTTCTTCTTCTTCTTCTTCTTCTTCTTCTTCTTCTTCTTCTTCTTCTTCTTCTTCTTCTTCTTCTTCTTCTTCTTCTTCTTCCTCCTCCTCCTCCTCCTCCTCCTCCTCTTCCTCTTCCTCTTCCTCTTCTTCTTCTTCTTCTTCTTCTCCTCCTCCTCCTCCTCCTCCTTCATCTTCTTTTTTTTGGAGTCAGAGGATGGAGTTTCGCTTTGTCATCCAGGCTACAGTGCAGTGGCATGACCTCAGCTCACAGCAACCTCTGCCTCCCAGATTCAAGCAATTCGCCTACCTCAGCCTCCCAAGTAGCTGGGACCACAGACGCATACCACCACACCCAGCTAATTTTTGTATATTTTAGGAGAGACAGGGTTTCACCAGGTTGGCCAGGCTAGTGTCGAATTCCTGGCCTCAGGTGATCCACCTACCTCGGCCTCCCAAAGTGCTGGGATTACAGGCATGAGCCACTGCGCCCAGCCCACATTAATCTGCTAAGGGATTTTTGGATCTTGTATGGCTAATAATAAAGGGAAACTGATTGAAGAAATTCTTGCAGAGTGGGAAACTGATGACTTGCAATGCAATGATGAGTGACATGAAACAAAGATGTTAAAGGCGAGGATGGGTGGCTCTGCAAACGTGCAATGTCTTAGCACACTTGGTCTTCATAAAGTATCAATAATAATAGCAAAAAGGCAGTGTGCCAAAGACCACCCATTATGTTGTAGAATATAGTCAAGATCTGTAAAAGATGTTCAAACAAGAAGGAAAGAGGTGCCAGCACTTTGGGAGGCCGAGGCGGGTGGATCACCTGAGGTCAGGAGTTCAAGACTAGCCTGGCCAACATGGTGAAATCCCATCTCTACTAAAAATACAAAAATTAGCTGGGTCTGCTGGCACACGTCTGTGGTCCCAGCTACTTGGGAGGCTGAGGCAGGAGAATCACTTGAACTCAGTAGGTGGAGGTTTCAGTGAGCCGAGATCATGCCATGGCACTCCAACATGGGAAACAGAGCAAGACTCCATCTAAAAAAAAAAGAAAAGAAAAGAAAAGAAAAAAGAAATGTTAGAAATAAGTGAAGGCAACAGTCATTTCCAAAGACTAGGATTCCCCAAAGGTATTTTTAAAGTCTTGGATAGGCTTTTATTTCATAAGAGCTTCTAATTTGACAGTTGTTGACGTTTTTGACAGTTTAGTTGCGGGGAGGGCTATCTTTTGCCACTTTTTCCAAAGGAGATTCCATCTTACTGAGGAAAAAAAAATGGAGATGAAAAGATAGCCCGTCTTCCACAATTTTTTTCTGAGACAGGGTCTCACTCTGTTGCCCAGGCTAGAATGCAGTGGTGCGATGATAGCTCACGGCAGCCTCAAACTCCCGGGCTCAAACTATCCTCCTACCTCAGCCTCCCAAAGTGCTGGGACAGCAGGCATATGCCACCATGCTCGGCTAATTTGTTAACTTTTTTTTTTTTGTACAGATGGGGGTCTCATTATGTTTCCCAGGCTGGTCTCAAACTCCTGGTTGCAAACGATGCCTCCACCATAGCCTACCAAAGCACTAGGATTGCAGACGTGAGCCACTGTGCCCAGTCCCTCTTCTAAGAGTAGTAACTAAGGGCCAGGTGAGGTGGCTCATGCCTATAATCCCAGCACTCTGGGAGGCCAAGGCGGGTGAATCACCTTGTTCAAGACCAGCCTGACCAACATGGTGAAACCCTGTCTCTACTAAAAATACAAAAATTAGCCAGGTGTGGTGGCTCATGCCTGTAATCCCATTTACTAGGGAGGGTAAGGCCGGAGAATCACTTGAACCTGGGAGGCGGAGGTTGCAATGAGCCGAGATCGCACCATTGCACTCCAGCCTGGGCAACAAGAGCAAAACTCTGTCTAAAAAAGGGAAAAAAAAGGAACAGTAACTGAGAACACACTGTGTTTCAGAATTCATAATTAATCTAATTTTTCATAGTTGGAAATGTAGGTGTCCATAACGCTGCACCGCTTATTCCTCAGAACTTCAAAGCCATCTGCAGCCCATTAGGTTAATCGCCAAGGGCCTCCAGAGAACAGTGGCCCACATCGAAGGTTTGTGGAGTACCAACAACGGTGCTTATATTAGGGAAGCAAACCTGCTTTTCCAAGAAACCTCCCTGGGCCTCTCCAGGGGATTCTTGAGCCCTGGCTGACAAAGACCAGGAAGATCTGAGATACAGGTAAACCTGTGACTGCTCATGGGCTCCCTGATGGTTCTCTCTTCATGGAAACGACGTGAAATTCCTCAGCCTGCATCTTCCCTGTCTGTTATGTTAAGTATTTCTTCCTATGCAAGGTAGATAGCTTAACTTTGGAGCAGAGCGAGAGCAAGGAAGGAGGGAGAAGTTGGGGGATGAAAGATGAAAGAAGAGGAGGAGGAAGGGGAAGAGGGGAAGGAGGGAGAAGAGGCAGGGAAGGAGGTGGAAGAGGGAAGAGGAGGAAGGGAGGAAGGAGGAGGAGGGGGAGAAAGAGGGAAAGGAGGGGGAGGAAGAGGGGGAGGAGGTGAAGAAGGAAGAGGAGGAGGAGGGAGAGAAGGAGGGGAATGAGCGAGAGTAGGAAGAAGGAGGAGGAGAGGAGGAGGAGGGGGATGAGGAGGGGAGAAGAGGAGGAAGAGGGGGAGGAGGAGGGGGAGACAGAGAGGAAGGAGGGGGAGGAGGAGGAGGAGGAGGGGGAGGAGGGGAAGAAAGAAGAAAAGGAGGAGAGGGAAGAAGAGGAGGAGGGGAGGAGGAGGGGTAAGGGAAGAAGAAGGAGGAGGAAAGGAAGGAGGAGGAGGAGAGGAGAACGAGAAGGGAGAAAAAGAATGATGAGGAGAAGGTAAAAAAGGAGAGGGACAAGGAAGAAGTGGGGAGGAGGGAAAGAGAGGAGGGGACAGGGAGGAGAAGTGGGGAGGAGGGAAAGAGAGGAGGGGACAGGGAGGAGAAGTGGGGAGGAGGGAAAGAGAGGAGGGACAGGGAGGAGAAGTGGTTGTGGTTAGTTCCAGGGGCTATAAAATCTTGGAGATCAGCTGGTCGACCACGAGTGTCTGACAGGAGCATGGCCCGGCACATGGGGCTCCTACTGGTTTGGGTCTGCCTGTTTCGCGGTGTGGTCGGTGGTGTGGTCGGCGGTCTATTCAACGTTCTAGAAGAAGGTGAGGAGCCAGGTGACCCTGGCTGGGGACAGAGTCCTGCATATCTGCTGCTGTATATAATCAAATCCCAGTCGCCACAGAGGGCAACAGTCCCCCTTGCTTTAGGTACCTTAAGAAAGAAAAAGATACTCTCCCTTTCAGGTCAGAAACACAATCCATGGGTAAATATTTTTTAAAAAATAAGAAAGTTCAGCGAATAAAAGAACGAAAGACTAAGAATGTAAATTGGAAAATCCTAGTGACATGTTACTTGAAAACCATACGTCTCCTCCCTTTATGCTAGGAGATTTTCAATGTCTCATGCAGAGGTTTTGAAAATGAGACTGATTTTTGTAAAGTCGATTTTATTCCTTTTCCAAAGTCGTATTGCCTGTAACAATGATGAAGCGAAAATATAAAAATAAGAAGGGAATTCACTATGGATGCATCTGACACATTTGATAAGGACTACGTATAGCTTCAAAAACAATTTTTTATGGAATGACCAAGAATAATGATCTTGCATATATTTCTTTTAAGTATTCTTCAGGACATCCTTGCATTAAAAAAAAAAATAACACTGTGCTTGCTATTTTTTAAAAAAAGAACAGAAAAGGAAAAGGTACTCCCAATGTAACTATGACCACTGCTTTCTTATCCAGCAGAATTATTTTGTACTTATTGAAAAATAACACTGTACCTGGCCACAGGTTTTTTTTTTTAATCAGACATCATGTTTGTAGATACATAAAAAGGAATATAGGTAAGTGGGAAAAAGCTAATTAAGATGATCCTAAATCTTCTCCACTGTCAATGTCTGGTCTCCTGAATTATGGATGTCATATTTTTCCACATAATACTTGTGCCATTCAGAGCCTTAGAGATTAAGCATTTCTCTTAATAATGCATCAGAGAATAAAAACTCATGAGCCCCGGGCTTGTTAGCCTGTATGTTAAATGATGTGGTGCTGGTCTCCTTTTGATCTGCAGAACTGTTGCCTATTCACTATCTCCCTCTCTCTCCCTTGCATCTGCCTCCTGGACTTATTCTCTCTCTCTCTCTTTTTTTTTTTTTTTTTTTTTTTGAGATGGAGTCTTGCTCTGTCACCCAGGCTGGAGTGCAGTAGCATGATCTCGGCTCACTGCAACCTCAGCCTCCCAGATTTGAGCAATTCTTCTGCCTCAGCCTCCCGAGTAGCTAGTACTAAAGGTGCATGCCACCACACTTGGCTAATTTTTGTATTTTTAGTAGAGACCAGGTTCCACCATGTTGGCCAGGCTGGTCTCAAACTCCTGACCTCAGGTGATCCACCTACCTCAGCCTCCCAAAGTGCTGGGATTATAGGCAGGAGCCACCGCACCTGGCCTATTGTCTCTTAAGAGTTTCTTTTGAGCAAACTGCAAGTTTTTTACACTGGTTTCTTGAGTAGCAAACTGCAAGGTTTTTACACTGGTTGTGTTCAATACAGACAATCACAACTGGGTCCCCACAGCAATCCTGCTTGCAGATAATAAGATGTCGTGGCAAAGAATGGGAAGGTGTGAACTCATAGACATCTAGGGCTCAAAGTCTTGCTTGAGGCCGTCGGTTAAGCTTGGTTGGAACCCAGAGATGCTGGGGGGAAATCTGGACTCGTGAGCTTGCCAGGAGCAGTCAAGTGGGACAGAGGAAGGGAAGGGAGTCTTCAGTTCTTGATGAGTGGGGATGTATGAGAGCTCTCAGCTACGGTTCTCCCTCATCCTCATCAGGGGAGCATTGCATTTTAGTGTTTTAGAAGCAGTGACTGGCCGGGTGCAGTGGCTCACACCTGTAATCCCAGCACTTTGGGAGGCCGAGGTGGGCAGATCACGAGGTCAGGAGTTCAAGACCAGCCTGGCCAACATGGCGAAACTCCATCTCTACTGAAAACACAAAACTGAGCCGAGCGTGGTGGCAGGTGCCTGTAATCCCAGCTACTCAGGAGGCTGAGGCGGGAGAATCGCTTGAACCCAAGAGGCGGAGGTTACAGTGATTTGAGATCACGCCATTGCACTCCAGCCTGGGCAACAAGAGCAAGATTCGGTCTCAAAAACAAACAAACAAACAAAAAATAAAAACAGTGACCTGATAGGTTTGCTAGATGCACAGGATGCAGAGACTAAACAGCATGAGCATCTCCACTCATGAGCATACGATATGCACCCCCATCTCTTCCCACTAGTGCACGATCTAGTGGCAAGGCAGAAGAGGAAACAGACCGTGTGTGTGGCACATGCTGAATCGGCTATACGCCTGCCCTGAAAAAGAAAAAGTGGTGGAACTGGCAAGACTTCACAAAGGACTTGATTGGGTGATCTTGTTCCAGGGCTAAAAATTTGCCATGTCCAAAATGTAATTACTATTCCAAGTTGATGGGTTGTCTAAGGGATTACGTGGGAGTGGGGTCCCTTGCAGGGAGAACTGTCCAGGTATGTAGATCCATGCTTCATGAACCCAAAACGCTGGGGTTTTCCCTTTTGCCATTTGGCATTTCAGGCTTTGGTGTGGAGGGACTGCCCGCCAACCGGTCGTTTGATGTCAACAAGGGTTTGTGTTAAAATGGGAATCTTGCATTGCAAGAGCCATTGTTTTAAAGAGGATGAGGAGGAACCATAGCTAAGAGCTCTCACGCATCCCTGCTCACCAAGAACTAAAGGCTCCTCTCGCCTCCTCCGTCCCACTCTACTCCGCTCCTGGCAAGCTTAGGAGACCAGTTTTCCCTCCAGCATCTCCGGGTTCCAACCAAGCTTAGCCCGTGGCCTCGAGCAAGACTTTGAGCCCTGGATAGCTATGAGTTCCCACATCTGAAACAGGAGGATCATGATTCTTGCTGCCTCCCAGGGTTGCTGGAAGATTAAATGGGTTAGCATGTGTGACGCTCAGAACGGAACTGTTATCGTTATGTCATTATTACTACTATTACAGTACCAAAAGTACTATTACAGTATTAAAGAGGCAGGATAATGGTTTGGATTTAGTAGGTCGATAGTCACAGAGTGAGTTTAACTACTTTAAACATCTCGTACAAGTGGAATCATGCAATATTTGTCCTTTCGTGACTGGTTTGGTTCACTTAGCATAATATCCTCCAGGTTCATCCATGTTACCGAAAATGGCAGGATTTTCTCCTTTTTAATTTTTTTTTAATTTTTAATTTTATTTTATTGTATTTGTTTTTCGAGACGAGGTCTCAGTCTGTCGCCCAGGCTGGAGTGCAGTGGCGTGATCTCAGCTCACTGCAACCTCAGCCTCCCAGTACTGGGACCACAGGAGCACACCACCATGCTCAGCTAATTTTATTTTGTAATTTTGGTAGAGAGAAGATTTCGCCAAGTTGCCCAGGCAGGTCTCAAACTCCTGAGCTCAAGCGATCTGCCCACCTCTGCCTTCCAAAGTGCTATGAGCCACCACACCCAGCCCTGCCTAAAGGTTCTTTGATCAAGGTTGTTTTGACCTAAGGAAAGGATCAATAGTAAATATATGTTCTGGCCAGGCATAGGTCAAGACGGGAAGATTGCTTGAGCCCAGGAATTTGAGACCAGCCTGGGAAACATAGTGGGACCCAGTCTCTACAGCAAATTTTGAAAATTAGCCAGGTATGGTAGTACGTGCCTGTAGTTCCAGCTACTTGGGAGGCTGAGGCAAGAGAATCACTTGAGCCTGGGAAGTCAAGGTTGCAGTGAGCTATGATAGCGTCACTGTACTCCAACCTGGGTGACAGAGTGAGATTCTGTCTCAAAAAAAAAAAAAAAGTAAGTACATGTAGTACATGTTCTTCCACAAAGAATAGTAGATAAAATAGAAATTTTAGGGACGTTCTGAGAATGGGGTTAATCAGACACCAACACGGTGAATTAGCATCCAAGACAGAGGTGCTTTAGCCTCCACAAACTGTATTGTCTAGTGATGCTCAAATTCTTCGTCTTCATCCTCACTGTCTGGGGTTGCATTGCAGAGCGTCCTTCCAAAATTCATGTTTACCAGAGATCTGTGAATATGACTGTATTTGAAATAGGTCTTTGCAGACATACTTAATGAAGATGCAGTCATAACAGGTAAGCGTTGACCCTAATCCAATGACTGGTATCTTTTTAAGAAGAGGAAACAGACACACACAGGGAAGACAGCCATGCACAGTCAGAAGCAGAGATTAAAGTGATGCTGCCACAAGCCACAGAATGCCACAGCCTGCCAGCAGACACCAAAAGCAAGGAGAGAGGCACAGAACAGTTTCTTCCTCTGAGCTCCTAAGAAGGAACCAACCCTGGCATTTTGGCCTTCTGGCCTCCAGATCTATGAGACAATAAATGTCTATTGCTCCAGACCAAACAGTCTATGGTACTTTGTCTAGATTTTTTTTTTTTTTTTTTAGATAGGGGCTACTCTGTCACCCAGGTTGGAGTGCAATGGCACAATCATGGCTCACTGCAGTCTTGACCTCCCAGGCTCAAGTGATCCTCCTGCCTCAGCCTCCCAAGTAGCTGGGGCTACAGAGCGCACACCACCATGCCCAGCTAATTTTTGTGTCTTTATTTATTGTAGAGATGGGGTCTTGCTGTGTTGTCCAGGCTGGTCTCAAACTCCTGGGTTCAAGCAATCCTCCTGGCTCAGCCTCCAAAAGTGCTGGGATTACAAGCTAAATCACCATGCCCGACCAGTAAATTTCTACAACACAAAACCAAGGAAGAAGCAGTCACAGAGGCCACGTGTCTCTCCTGTCTGTGGGATGAGCCTCCCATGGTTTGGTACCCGAGGACCCCAACTCCTCCCCGTTCATTGTTACTGCTCTTCATCAGTGCTCTTCCAGGCCTTCTGACATTCTCCAGATTTGAAACTTTTGACTTCTATCTTGGGTGCTGTATTCCTGGTCTTTGAACATAGAATGGAACAGCAAGTGCAGCCCTTTGGGAAGACTCCTGACCCAGCTCTTGAATCCAAACAAGAATCTTGGCCAAGATAGGATCGTAGGACTACCATGTAGCAGCTACAGCAATTCCCCATGATAGGGAGGCGACTGCAGCTTTTCTTCCCTAGTCTGTTTGACCAGCTTCCCCAAGCTCCCTCCTCTGGGGCTCCATAACTTGGAAGAATAAAGTCTGATAAACTGTATCCTCCTGTGGACAACTGCAAGGATGCCAATACATACTGTGGAAGATGCTGAAATTCACGGCTCATCCTCTGGAAAAGTGGTCAGGTTCAGGGGACTTCATAAGCTCCTGAACACATTTCACAGGCTTTCATTTTATTTACATTCACTTACTCTTTTCCTTTTTTTTTTTTTTTTTTACAAAGTCTTGCTCTGTCACTCACGCTGGAGTGCAGTGGTGTGATCTCAGCTCACTGCAACCTCCACCTCCCGGGTTCAAGTGATTCTCCTGCCTCAGCCTCCCAAGTAGCTGGGATTACAGGCACCCACCACCACGCCCAGATAATTTTTGTATTTTTAGTAGAGATGGGGTTTCACCATGTTGGCCAGGCTGGTCTTGAACTCCTGACCTCAGGTAGTCCACCCACCTCAGCCTCCCAAAGTACTGGGATTACAGGTGTGAGCCACCAGGCCTGGTCCACTTACTCTTTTTCTAATGTGCTTCCTCTCTTTATATCTCTGAAGAACTTTTAACATTTCTTTCAAGGCAGGTTCTCTGGTAGCAAATTCCGTCAACGTGAGTTTGTCTGAGAATCTTTGTCTTTCTTTCTCCTTCACTTTCGAAGAATAATTTTGCAGGGTACAGAATTCTAGATTGAAGATTTTTTTCTCTCAACACTCTAAATGCTTCATTCTTATCTGCATGGTTTCTGGAGAGAAGTTGGATACAATTCTTATCTTTGCTTCTCTGTAGGTAAGGTATTTTTCCCCCTCTGGCTTCTTTCAAAAGATTTTTCTTTAAAAAATTTTTATTTTAGATGCAGGGGGTACATGTACAGACTTGTTACATGAGTATATTGCATAAATGGTGAGGTTTGGGATTCAGTTGAAGCCATCACCCAAATAATGAACATAGTGCCCAATAGGTAGTTTTCTTTTTTTCCTTTTTTTTTTTTTTTTTTTTGGAGACAGAGTCTTGTATTGCCCAGGCTGGAATGCAGTGGCACGATCTTGGCTCACTGCAACCTCTGCCTCCCGGGTTCAAGCGATTCTCTTGCCTCAGCCTCCCAAGTAGCTGGGATTACAGGCGCCCACCACCATGCCCGGCTAATTTTTGTATTTTTAGCAGAGGCGGGATTTCACCATGTTGGCCAGGCTGGTCTTGAACTCCTGACCTCATGATCCACCCACCTCAGCCTCCCAAAAGTGCTGGGATTACAGGTGTGAGCCACTGCGCGCAGCCATCAATAGGTAGTTTTCAAGCCTGGGTCCCCTCCTTACCTCCCCACTTCTGTAATCCTCAGTGTCTCTTGTTCCCATCTTTGTGTCCCTGTGCACCCAGTGTTTAGTTCCCACTTATAGGTGAGAACATGTGGTATTTGGTTTTCTGTTTCTGCATTAATTTGCTTAGGATAATGACCTCCAGCTGCATCCATGTTGCTAAAAAAGACATGATTTTGTTATTTTTTATGGTTGTATAAAACAATTTTGATTTGGGTTTATCTGAAAAAGTGAGACTCATTTTTATTTCAAATCAGGGGATTTTTAAAAACCTTATATATTGTAACAGAATTTAGCTTGAATTATGACAAAAGGTGAGTTATTGAGAATGAAAAGAATTGGGATGCAGGACTTTTCTGACAAAATTGTTATGATTTTCCAGTGCATAGCTTTGTCTTCTTCCATTTTACACTTTCCTCAAAGGATCATAAAGAAAGCCAGTTTTGTATAAGTATTCTAAGACTAATTCTAGGACTATATTAATTTTTAGGGGCCCTTCTTAATCCTTTGAAATTAAATATATATATATATGTTTTCTTCAAGCCAGGCATGGTGACTCACACCTGTAATCCCAGCACTTTGGGAGGCCAAGACGGGTGGATCACCTGAGGTCAGGAGTTTGGGTCCAGCCTGGCCAACATGGCAAAACCCTGTCTCTACCAAAAATACAAGAATTAGCCAGGTGTGGTGGTGCACACCTGTAGTCCCAGCTACTTGGGAGGCAGAGGCTGGAGACTCAGCTGGTGATTCTAATATGCAACAAAGCTTGTGAACCATTGTGCTGATCCATTATAACTATTTCTTAAATAATATATGCCTAAGGAAAAACGTTTTAATTTCAAGCCACAATGGCAGCCAGGACAATTTAGCTGAAAAACAAACCTGTGGAAAGAATAAACATGAGCAAATAGCAAAATAATCAGTAATAAATAAAATATACACAACAAATTCAGAATTAAAATCATGGCTTTTGCAAAAATCTTTTCAAAAAATAAAAAAATTAAGTCATTGCTCTTTTAAGTGTAATCTACAAATTTGATGAACTAGTTATGAACACAGATTATGTTGAGTTATAATGCTTTAATATGAGAGATATCTGCAAATTACATTATAGTATGTGTATGTTCTCTTAACCAAACATGACATTTGTAAATTTACTTGTTGGTAAACTGTGCTTTTCTATCTTACATCATTTTAATGATTATTAAGTATCATCTATCATGGGCTATTTGGGAAAAAAATCAAATCTTTCACTCTGTATTTATTCTACAATTCATTCTACGTTGTATTTCATCCTAAAGTTATGACTATTCTTAAAGCCTCAATTAAATGAACTTTGTAACAGTTATTTAATATTTAACTAAACACATGCTGGTTTTGAATCAAATAGCCTTTGCATAAAACCACTTCATCAGGAACCATGCAAAGTAACAAAACAAAAAATTCAAGTTCTAAGGAGGGGGAGGTAAATATTACAGGTTTAATGGTTCATGAAGGAACAATGATTGAAAAATGCTGCTTTAAGGAAAAAAAAAAAGTAAAGCTATCAGGCAATTTTCTTCGTTCTAAGAACATTAGGATATTCAGACTGGGGAGGACTTGACATCCTAATGTTCTCTCTCCATTTTATAGCAGAGTAAACTGAGGGCAGATGGTTGGTCAGTGGTTGAGCCTGTGTCAGGGTTTGGGCTGTTACTTCCTCCTGAACCAACCTCTCCAGGGAGGATTCGAATTGAATTGCCATATGCTTAACTTTTTTAATTTAATGGAACTTAACATTTCTGAACTTTGTCTGTAAGATGATGGAAACAATGCTTGCCTCACAAAATTGTTCTGATAAGTTAAATAAAATATAGTACGCAGGATAGAGAAGATGCTCAGAGCATTTATTTGCATTTCCTACATACCTCAGAGGTATCATTCTTATTTTTCCCTCCTAGAGGAAGAAGTTTCCATTTTGAAAGTGATAACTCTAAAGACATGAATCTCTAATAGTAGAATTCAGGTATTCAGTGAGAAGTGGTGACAAAAATAAAAACCTATAGTGTTCCATATCAGAAACCTATGATGAAGTAGTTTATTTTATAGAAAAATGTGAGAAAAGTGGCCGGGCACGGTGGCTCAAGCCTGTAATCCCAGCACTTTGGGAGGCCAAGGCGCGTGGATCACGAGGTCAGGAGATCGAGACTATCCTGGCTAACATGGTGAAACCCCGTCTCTACTAAAAATACAAAAAACTAGCCGGGCGTGGTGGCGGGCACCTGTAGTCCCAGCTACTTGGGAGGCTGAGGCGGGAGAATGGCGTGAACCCGGGAGGCGGAGCTTGCAGTGAGCCGAGATCACGCCACTGCACTCCAGCCTGGGAGACACAACGAGACTCCGTCTCAAAAAAAAAAAAAAAAAAAAAATGTGAGAAAAGTAAATAATTTCCTTTGCCTGCTGAATTTTTTAAGAATAATTTTAATCATTCCTATCCTTTAATAATATTTGGAAAATACAGTTAAAGCAAAAGAAAAATAAGAAATCACCCACAATCACACTACCAAAAATAAGCTCTATTGAACCAAAGTTAACTTAGTTAACTTAGTTTTGCCTAACTTTCAAAATAGTATTATTCTTACTAGAATAGAAATTGGTGAAATCTTTTCATTTCTTTTATTTTAAAGTGACATAAATATTTGTTCAAAATTGTGTCTTTCAGATGAATTGTCATCAACTGTGGGTAAGTTGATCAAAAAACTTTTATTGGGGTTTCTTTTAAAACTTCTGCAATAAAACATGAAACCATTGAATATTCCCTTTCCTGGTAAGAAATCATATTTTTCATTAAAGATTACTATTTTATGTACTTATATTTAAGTAAATTCCTGTTAAAAATGTTAAGAAAAAAGAAGAATCCCAGCACTTTGGGAGGCTGAGGCGGGAAGACCATGAGGTCAGGAGATCAAGACCATCCTGGCTAACATGGTGAAACCCCGTTTCTACTAAAAAACTACAAAAAATTAGCTGGGCGTGGTGGCAGGCACCTGTAGTCCCAGCTACCTGGGAGGCTGAGGCAGGAGAATGGCCTGAACCTGGGAGGCGGAGCTTGCAGCGAGCCGAGATTGCGCCACCCAACTCCAGCCTGGGCGACAGAGTGATACTCCGTCTCAAAAAAAAAAAAAAAAAGGAAGAAGAAGTGATAAATCATAATTTTACTGTTAATTTTACTTTTGGGTGATTAAACATTTCATTACATGTAACTTCATAATGTGATTTTTAGCAAAAATCAAGTATTATGGAAAATAATGAAATAGAAAATGCCTTTTGCCACCTAAAAATGAAGTACAAATTTTTCCATATCTATTTATATGCTCATCTTTATTAATGCCTACTTGATATTATAAAGTCAATTTCATTTTAATATTCTCTCAGGGATTAATATTTTTAATTAATTCTTATTTTTTAAACTAATACTAACCATGCTGAAATAAACATTCTTAATCTAAGTGTCATTCCAATTAAAACTAGGAAAGCACAGGGGTGTTACATTAACACTATTTTAGGTTCTAACATAAGTGATATTGTAAAAAGGAAAAAATCTATATAAAATAACAGGCAAAATTATTTTATGATTGTATACTTTAAATCCCTAAGAACATGAATAAAAATTATTAGTTTTAATAAAGTAATATGGCTATGTGGCTGGATACAAGATAAACATACACCAGTCAATAGTTTTTCTCTATACTGGTAAGAACCAACTGGATATTGATGGAAATGGAAAACATTCTGTTTAACATCATTGACCAAAAAAAAGCACTTTGGAATTAAATCAGTGAGAAATGTGTAGGATTTATATAGAACAAATAAGAAAATCATATTGAAGAGCAAAAAAATACATTTTGAAAAAGAGATATTGCCATGTTCTTGGATGGAAAACATACCATAACAATATCACTCTTTCCCAAACTAATATTTTTATTTAATTTTATTTTACATAAGAGCACATTTTAAAGCCTAATAATAGTGGAATAAATGTCAGCTCTAAATTTTATTTTTCAGAAACTATAAGTCATTTTCCAGAAATTGAAGGTAAGTTGATCAGAAAACTTTGATTATTAATGTGTATTTTCTTTTAATTTTGTAAAAATGGGGGAATCAGTAATGTTTTTCCAGTAAAAAAAAATAATATTTTCTTCTTATATAAAATGTAATATAAGTGCCTTGTAAACAGATAAAGAAAAGAGAGGTATAGAAGTCACTCTGATCTTTCATCAGCACTAAATGTGTCTACTCTTTAATTTCTGCCAATTGAACAAGAAATAACAGATTTTAAAATTTATATAGAAAAAAATCCAATAATAATTAGAAATATTATGAACAAAGTGCTGGAGTAGAGAAATATTTCGTCTCATCAGATATTTAGACATACTAAAATACTGTAATATAAACAACATGGAATCAGCCTAGAAAGATAGAAGGAAGAGGAGGAGGAGGAGGTAGAGGAGGAGGGAGGAAGGAAGAAGAGGAGGAAAAAGAAGAAGGAGGAGGAGGAGGAAGAGGAGAGAAGAAAGGAAGAAATATTTTGTGATACTTGCTGTTTCCAGAGTCTGCTCATTTTACCACCATGCTTCCTTACCTCTCTAGTAATTTCAAGAAATTTTAGAGCAAATATAGAATGGATCCCAGGATATATTAGAATAATCCATGGTTTTAAGCATGACCATTTAAATGTACAGGTGGTTTATTTCATCATCAATCTGTCATTACTAAATGTGTTTGAAAGAAAATAAAGTTGCATTGCCCTTTTGCATCATATACAAAACTAAATTCTAGCTTAATCAAATTTTAAACGTAAAAGGAACAAAATTGTTTAATTTAAGAAGAAAATGGAAAATGTATGTGTGGCCTAAGGACCAGCAGATCTTTTAAAGCAAGGCAGAAATCGTCTGTAATACAGGTAAACATTTTTAAAGTGTGCAAATGCTTCATGCTAATGAAAATTCAGGTAAAGGAGCACAATTTGTGGGAAAGACTAATTGCCATTTTCTTTGACAAAGCAATATTCATCAATGTTAAAATTGTATATACACTTTGTCCTTGTAACCTTGCTTTGGAGATTCTATAGAAACAAACGCTTCAGTACATAAGGATTTAAATGCGTGAAATGTTTACTGCAGCTGTATTTACAGTGGGAAAAATCTGAATGTGGAAATACTGAATGAATTGTGGTGAATCCGTATCACAGAACGTGAATCAGCATTAGAAAGAAGTTAAGGCCTGACTCAGTGGCTCATGCCTGTAATCCCAACATTTTTGGAAGCTGAGGCAGGAGGATGCTTGAGCTCAGGAGTTTGAGGCCACCCTGGCCAACATAGTGAGATCTCATCTCTACAAAAAATTTAAAGATTAGCTGGGCATGGTAGCATGCACCTGTAGTCCCAGCCTACTCTGGAGGTTGAGGTGGGAGGATCGCTTGAGCTCAGGAGAATGAGGCTGCAGTGAGCCATGAAGAAGTTAAAGCGACACAATCACTTTAAGAAGATTTCTGTGATGTGTTAAGTTGGAAACTCAATTATAAAATATGATTAATTTTGAAGGGTGGCAAAAAATCATGCATGTGTGCCTGTGTGTATGCACATATAACTATATATATCCTGTATTAACCATACAGCATATATACAAAACAATATAACATATATAAGTATATATGTATAACCATACAACATATATATACCCAGGTGACACACATACACACATGTATAGTTGTATGGGAGAAGGAGAGAAAGAGAGATGATGGAAGGAAGTGAAAATAAGAGATCCAGGGGCGGGGGGAAGAATTGTTTGGTAGATAAATGCCCACATTTATGTATTTTGAAGGGTGGCAAAAAATCATGCATGTGTGTCTGTGTGTATGCACATATAACTATATATATCCTGTATTAACCATACAGCATATATATAAAACAATGTAACATATATAAGTATATATGTATAACCATACAACATATATATACCCAGATGACACACATACACACATGTATAGTTGTCTGGGAGAAGGAGAGAAAGAGAGATGATGGAAGGAAGTGAAAATAAGAGATCCAGGGGCAGGGGGGAAGAATTGTTTGGTAGATAAATGCCCACATTTATGTTTCTATGCTTACGAGAGATTTCTGAAACTGGAGCAAATGCTAAGCAAAATTTTGAGACTGTTTATACCCTGGGAAAAAAGTAGGGCAGGGGCAGCAATATAAAACAAAAGACCTTTGTCATTAGAGAGCCAAAGCTCTGCTATTGAGCGGCACAATAACATTTACTACAGTCACAGCCAATGACTCTGATTTCAAAGGGCAGCAGCCCCTAGGAAGACAGTGGCTTGATAACCTCTCTCTCAACACACCCGGAAACAGAGGAAGAATTTTGTTTTCTCTAGATGGGGAGTGTGTCTTTCCATTCCACTATAAAAACGGAACCTACTATGACTGCATCAGGTCCAAGTCAAGACACAAGTGGTGCTCGTTAAATGAGACTTACGAAGGATACTGGAAGTATTGCTCTGCCGAAGGTGAGTGTCCTGCCTCTAAATACCTCAGAGCAGTAATCTTGGTCTCTGAGGCTGGGATGTGGGGAGAAGCACAAGAGGGTTCTGAAAATAGAATCCATAGCCAATTAAATTGTGAAAATAAAAGATGTTCAATTTCTTACGATATAAAAATCACATTGCACCAAAGAGATGAGCATTTCGACCACATTATTTTGAAAAGAATCTTTTTGGTAGAACATCAAAGTAATATGGGATCTGAATCCCCCACCAATATTGTTCCCATGTGCCTTTGGTGAAATAGGGCAGAGCAGATGATACTGAATAGGAAGCAAAAGTGTGTATTTGCATGTGTGTGTGTGTGCGCACATGTGTGCATACATGTATGTCTTTGTGAGTGTGCATGTGTGTGTGCACATTTGTTCACGTGCATGCACACACATGTGTGCGCATGTGTGCACGTGTGTGCATATGTGTGCATGTGTGTTCATGGTGTGGTGGAGGGGGTGCAAATTAGAAAGGTTTCTTACTCAGACTGCTTCTTCCTCTTTCTCTTCTGCAGATTTTGCAAGCTGTGTGTTTCCCTTCTGGTACAGACGCTTGATCTACTGGGATTGTACTGACCATGGGGAAGCATTTGGGAAAAAATGGTGTTCACTGACCAAGAATTTTAACAAGGACCGAATTTGGAAATACTGTGAATGATGGCGAGATTTACCAGGGGAGGGGGATGAAGACGTTTAATCGTTCTCCTTGGAAAGAACCTATAGTTTTTGTTGGCAGAGGAGAACTCTTTCTCATTAGAGAGGGGTTTTTTTATTTTTTTATTTTTTATTTTTCTGGGATATGAGTTGAAGGTGATCTAACTAAATAACTAGAGGTTTTTGATTAAGGATTATGGGGTTTTAATATGAAATCTGTAGTTTAGCCTCAGCACTTTAATTGCTAACTGTGTAAAATTAGTCCCTTTTAAAAATTAAGTCTATGGGGTAGGCGTGGTGGCTCATGCTTATAATCCCAGCTCTTCGGGAGGCTGAAAAGGAAGGACTGCTTGAGGCCAGGAGTTCAAGACCAACGTGGACCAATATAGTAAGACCCTGTTTCTAAAAAAAAAAAAATTTTTTTTAATTAACTAGGCATGGTGGCACACACTTGTAGTCTCAGCTACTCAGGAAGTTGAGGCAGGAGGATCACCTGAGTTTAACAGTTCAAGGTTGCAGTGAGCTGTGATGAAAGGGAGACCCACCTCTAAAATAAAATAAATGAAGTAAAGTAAGCATACGGACTTTGGGTGATAGTGATGTGTCAATGTAGATTCGTCAGTTGTAACCAATGTTCCAGTCTGGTGGAGGATATTGATAACACGGAGGCTATGTGTACATGGGAAATTTTTGTACCTACTACTCAATTTTTCTGTGACTTAAAACTGTTTTAAAAACTAACATGTATTAAAAATGCATGACCTTAATAAAGAATATTTTTAAAACAGAGAAAAGAAGGTGATAACTGAGGTGATACCTGAGGTAGGAATACAGGTGTGGAGGGAAAGTATCAGAGTGAGGTTTAAAAAAGGTCAGATATGAACCACACAAACAAGGGCAACAAAACTGGGTGCATTGTACAAAGTGAGGGAAGGCCACTGGGGCTGGTCCATGGTGGGTGCCCTGGGAGCCGGGCAGTGGGCATGCCAGCACTTGAGAGTTGGCTAAGTCCAAAGAGAAGCCACAGAGCATCGTTCAGTAAGCAGAATCTGGATAGAATCCAATTTGATTATGGAAGCCAAGAGTGGTGGCTGATGCCTGTAATCCCAGCACTTTGGGAGGCAGAGGCAGGAGGATTGCTTGAGCCCTGGAGTTCAAGACTAGCCTGGGGCCAGGTGCGGTGGCTCAAGCCTGTAATCCCAGCACTTTGGGAGGCCGAGATGGGCGGATCACGAGGTCAGGAGATCGAGACCATCCTGGCTAACCCGGTGAAACCCCGTCTCTACTAAAAAATACAAAATCTAGCCAGGCAAGGTGGCGAGTGCCTGTAGTCCCAGCTACTCGGGAGGCTGAGGCAGGAGAATGGTGTAAACCCGGGAGGCGGAGCTTGCAGTGAGCTGAGATCCGGCCACTGCACTCCAGCCTGGGCGACAGAGCGCGATTCCGTCTCAAAAAAAAAAAAAAAAAAAGACTAGCCTGGGCAACATAGCAAGACCTCATCTCAAAAGAAAAAAAAAAAATGAAAGAAAATAACAAAGAATAGTAGAGAGGAACTATCTGATAGAAGGCTCTGAGAAAGTAGGAAGAGATGGGATGATTCCAGGAGGAGGAAGTAGAGTCACCCTCAGTAGAAACAGATCTTCCATTGCTACAAGGTATAAGAAAAAGTGAGTGTGTGCAGATATAAGCCGATTCATAAATTTGAGGGGATTCGTATGTGAGAGAGTTTTTTTATTGTATTTTCTCAGGAAAGTAGTAGGAAAAGCAATCTTGTGATAATAGAGGGATGGGTATAGTGGGGTAGGTGTGTCATGGTCATTGAAGAGAGTGGAGAGTGAGGTGACCAGAGACATATCGGAAGATGTCTGGCTAGTGTAGGGGGGTTGGTTGAGGTTAACATGTCAGTCAGGAAGCTTACTGCACGCTCAAATTGGGTAGTTAGAGGAAACTGGAAACTACAGATAATAGTGCAGTATTCAGGGATAGTAAGAGCAATACCTGAACAGTGAGGGGAAGAGAAATTCCTGGAATGGAGAGCGTGGGAGAACAAGGGAGGAAGAAAAAGGACAGAGATGGAGAGTAAGCGAGAGACAGAATAGGAGAGAATGGGAGGGAGGGAGGAGAGAAGATTGGGTAGAAAAGACAGACAGAGAGGCAGGGCACAATGGCTCACGCCTGTAATCCCAGCACTTTGGGAAGCTGAGGCAGGAGGATCCACCTGAGGTCAGGAGTTTGAGACCAGCCTGGCCAACATGGTGAAACCCCGTCTCTACTAAAAATACAAAAATTAGCCAGCCGTGGCGGCGGGCATCTATAATCCCAGCTACTCGGGAGCTGAGGCAGGAGAATCACTTGAACCCGGGAGGTGGAGGTTGCATTGAGCCGAAATGGTGCCGTTGCACTCCAGCCTGGGCGACAAAAGCAAAACCCCGTCTCAAAAAAAAAAAAAAAAAAAAAAAAGAGAGAGAGAGAGAGAGAGTGCAAGAAAGTGGCTGTGGAAGTGACCAATCCATGGGAGCCAAGGGAATTAATACCTCAACCTTCTTCCCTCTAATCTCCTGCCAGTGCATCCCATTGGTCAAGCCCAAGTAGAAAGCAAAGTTGCTGGGATTACAGGGGTGCACCACCGTGCCAGGCTAATTTTTTGTACTTTTAGTAGACAAGGGTTTCACTATGTTGCCCAGGCTGGTCTCGAACTCCTGACCTCAAGTGATCTGCCCGCCTCAGCCTCCCAAAGGGCTGGGATTACAGGCATGAGCCACCGTGCTTGGCCCCAGTGCTTCTGAACTTTGATCTAGGTTCCACTCGACTGTAGAACTTTAAAAATTCTCTATAACCAGTATGCTGCCCATCTCAATTCATTCAGAAAGTCCTAAGGTGGTGCCCAGGCATCACACCTTCTAAAGCTCCCCTGGTGACTCCAGCTTGAGTCCCCTTGATCGACCCCATTCATTCCAAGAAGATAATAGTATGCTCAGGGACTTCCCCTGCAGGTTGTCTCCTACTCCAGCTGCCAGTATACTTTTTTTTTCTTTTTTTTCTTTTTTTTTTTTTTTTTTTTTATTGAGACGGAGTCTTGCTCTGTGCCCCTCCAGACTGGAGTGCAGTGGCGCGATCTCGGCTCACTGCAAGCTCCGCCTCCCCAGGTTCACGCCATTCTCCTGCCTCAGCCTCCCGAGTAGCTGGGACTACAGGCGCCCGCCACCACGCCCGGCTAATTTTTTGTATTTTTAGTAGAGACAGGGTTTCACCGTGTTAGCCAGGATGGTCTCGATCTCCTGACCTCATAATCCACCTGCCTTGTTCTCCCAAAGTGCTGGGATTACAGGCGTGAGCCACCGCGCCCAGCCTCTTCTTTTTTTTTTTTTTTTTTTTTTAACATGGCAGAGGACATTTGTTTCCTAAACACCTATGAGCTTTGTGAGCTTCCTTAAGTTTTTCGGTTTTTTTTGTTTTGTTTTTTGTTCTTGTTTTTGTTTTTGTTTTTTGACAGAGTCTCGTTTTATAGCCCAGGCTAGAGTGCTGTGGCGTGATCTCGGCTCACTGCAACCTCCACCTCCTGGGTTCAAGCGATTGTCCTGCCTCAGCCTCTCAAGTAGCCGGGACTATAGGCACTCGCCACCACGCCCAGCTAATTTTTGCATTTTTAGTAGAGACAGGGATTTGGCCAGGCTGGTCTCGAACTCCTGACCTCAAGCGATCGACCTCCCCTCGGCCTCCCAAAGTGCTGGGATTACAGGCATGAGCCACCACGCCTGGCCTTTCTTAAGTATTCTTTGAGTAACAGGACAAAGGATATGTTTGCTATCCAGGCTGCATCATTGATGATGGGCAATTTTCTTTATCTCTTCAAGGCTCAGTTTTCTCATCTGTGATGTGGAGATCGAAGTTTCATAGATCTCTGTGAATCTAAAATAAGATGATGCAGTCAATTCTTGCTATATGTGGCAAGTGTGTTCTAGAAAGTAGCCACGTACACTGAATTAGTGAATACTAAGCTGGTGCTTCTAGGGGAAATAGAAGGTTAGTTTCTTGAGAGCCTCTGGTCACAACGTTTTTGTTAATGACTAATAAGTAACCTTCTTTTATATGTGTTTCTGTTTAAAGATGTTTTATTGAATACATAATGCTGATTAATTAGCACGGAACTCAAGACCAACAGGGCTGAACGCATGCCTGAATGAAGCTTCTCTAATACACACATTTTCCCCATAAGGTGTGCCATAACCCCTTGCATTTAGGATTACGCTTGGGGGTCATTTAAACAGTGACACCACCAACAAAAAATACAAAAGTGGGAAAAACATGAGATTAAATAGATCGCAAGAAGGACACTTGTTTATTTTTTGTTTTGTTTTCGTGTGTGTGTGTTTGTTTTGTTTGTTGGTTGGTTGGTTGGTTTTGAGACAGAGTTTCACTCTCGTTGCCCAGGCTGGAGTGCAATGGTGAGATCTCGGTTCACTGCAACCTCCGCCTCCAAGGTTCAAGCGATTCTCCTGCCTCCGCCTTCCAAGTAGCTGGGATTACAGGTGCCCGCCACCACGCCCGGCTAATTTTGTATTTTGTAGTAAAGATGAGGTTTCTCCACGTTGGTCAGGCTGGTCTCGAACTCCCGATCTCAGGTGATCCACCGCCTCAGCGTCCCAAAGTGCTGGGATCACAGGTGTGAGCCACCGCGCCCAGCCTGAAGGACACTTGTATATACTGAAAGCTGAAATAAGAAGGTGGAGCATCACCTTGTTCAACCTCAGCAGGGCATGAGGGCATTGAACAACTCCAGTTCTTCCCTGCTGTTCACATGTTCATGAACGGCCAAGAAAACAGTGACTATATGCCTGGGCACAGTGGCTCATGCCTGTAATCCCAGCACTTTGGGAGGCTGAGGCAGGTGGATCACCTGAGGTCAGGGGTTCGAGACCAGCCTGGCCAACATGGTGAACCCCCCCATCTCTACTAAAAATACAAAAATTAGCCAGGTGTGGTGGCGGGTGCCTGTAATCCCAGCTACTCGGGAGGCTGAGGCAGGAGAATTCCTTGAACCCAGGAGACGGAGTTTGCAGTGAGCTGAGATCGTGCCACTGCACTCCAGCCGGGGCAACAGAGTGAGACTCTGTCTCAACAACAACAACAACAACAAAAGAGTTCCAGGGCAGAACCATCCTGCTGAAGGCATTGGGTAGAATCAGAAAACAAAGCGTTCAAATTAAAAATTTTGCTTCAGGAGCTACAATTAAAATCAGATTTTTTACGACTCTGCTAACATAGTTTCATACCCGGTTAGTGGTGGGGCTAAATTGGCTTTAAAAACTCAAACAAACTCAAAAACAGATATTTGAAAACAGAAGTCCCTGCATCACGCAGCCAGTCCGTTGCCGTGTTCCTGATGATTCCAGTTCGACATGTTGGGGGGAACAGAACGTTCACAGTCAGAGAAGAAAACATGATACCTGTACAGATTTTCAAATACCTTCGATCTTCACATCACTGAGTAATGTTTCTGAACAGGCAGGCAATCTGCCATCACCCAGAGATTCCCTGTTTGCTGTGCCCTACAAGGCAGCTGGTTGCATTTTGCATAATTTACTGGGTTGGCTTTTGCAAATCCAGATCAAACCTAGACCCACGATTTCCAAACTTAGACCCATTATTGGACAAGCCTGGAACAAATGATAACAATATCAAAAGCCTAATCAGCACCCGGGATATGTAAAGTATTTAAAAACCTCCAGCCTTGAAGACAGGGAGGGATAAAAGATTACAAATTGGGTTCAGTGTATACTGCTCAGGTGATGGGTGCACCCAGATCTCACAAATCACCACTAAGGAACTTACTCATGTAACAAAATACCACCTGTTTTCCCAATAACCTATGGAAATAGTTTTTTTAAAGAGGCAACCACAGCAGACTAGCGGGCTGAAGGTGATGCTTCTAGAGTGGAGGTTGGGAGATCCTGTCCCAGAGTAAGCTGAGACGGAACGAGGGCTGGGAGGACAGCAAACGCAGCTGGCTAAAGTTCAGATACAAAGGGAAGACGCATGGCTGGGCACAGTGGCTCACGCTGTAATCCCAGCGTGTAAACCCTGTTTCTACTAAAACTGCAAAAATTAGCAGGGTGTGGTGGTTGGCACCTGTAATCCCAGCTACTCAGGAGGCTGAGGCAGGAGAATTGCTTGAACCCGGGAGGCGGAGGTTGCAGTGAGCTGAGATCATGCCATTGCTTCCCAGCCTGGGTGACAAGAGCAAGACTTCATCCAAAAAAAAAAAAAAGTGGAGGAAAATGCCGTGTTTTCCTTCCAGTGATACAGGATTTATGTCTAATTTTTGGACATCCATGGAGAGTCTCTGCACCAGGCCCTGGACTAAGCACTGGGGACAAAGATGCATTAGATGTCATCCCTATCCTCACAGAACACATCTAGAGGCTACTCTAAAACAGAGATTCTGGTCAGGCATGGTGGCTCACACCTGTAATACCAGCACTTTGGGATGCCAAGGCAGGCGGACCACCTGAGGTCAGGAGTTCGAGACCAGCCTGACCAACATGGTGAACCCGTGTGTCTGCTGAAAAAACAAAGATTAGCCAGGCATGGTGGCGGGTACCTGTAATCCCAGCTACTCAGCAGACTGAGGCAGGAGAATCACTTGAACCCAGGAGGCAGAGGCTGCAGTGAGCTGAGATTGTACCACTGCACTCCAGCCTGGGAGACAGAGTAAGACTCCATCAAGGAAGGTAGGAAGGAAGGAAGGAAGGAAGGAAGGGAGGAATGGAGGAAGGAAGGAAGGGAGGGAGGGAAGGAGGAAGGGAGGGAAAGAAGGAAGGAAGGAAGGAGGGAGGGAGGAAGGAGGGAGGGAAGGAAGGAAGGAGGGAAGGAGGGAAGGAGGGAAGGAGGGAAGGAGGGAAGGAAGGAAGGAAGGAAGGAAGGAAGGAAGGAAGGAAGGAAGGACGGACGGACACTTAGGCCAGCTCTTTTCGAATGGTGAGTCATAATCTTCCATTTATCAAAGCACAACCAGCATTGTTTAAATTAAAAATACTGCAAACGTGGATGGAAAAACATAGAGTGTTTCATGCGTATGGCATGAGTTATTTCTAAAAAAGGTTTTAGAGATTGTATAGATATGGATGCCTAAATAGAAAGATATAGATAATAGATAGATGTCGGCTCATATTTTAAAGTCCATTCTTTCTATAGATTATGGTTAAAAAAAAAAAAAAAGGAAACATTGTCTTTGTGAACCCAGAAATCTCATCTTAATCTTTCACAAAGAATAGGAAATCTTTTGTAAAGAGTAAGGCTGACTTGTTTTTTCGGTCTAGGAATGCTAGCAGAAAGCCATGCTTTTTGAACTGGGCTTCAGGGTTTCAGTGGAGACACGCAGAGCCTGGTGTGATGGAGCCCAGGTGGTGGCAATGAATCCCTAAGAAGCAAAGTGATGCTGGTTATTTTGCCAGGCAGCAGGGTATCATTACTAATCAGATCGTAGGGAATGGCTGATGCAAGAGCGACACCTGGTGGTGATAAATTAATCACAGGTTTTTCAGAAATTAATTCAACGGGCAGCTCACTTAAAGACATTCATTGTGGCTGGGTGCAATGGTTCACACCTGTAATCCCAGCAATTTGGGAGGCCGAGGCGGGCGGATCACGAGGTCAGGAGATCGAGACCATCCTGGCCAACATAGTGAAACCCCGTCTCTACTAAAATACAAAAAATTAGCCGGGCATGGTGGCACACAACAGTAGCCCCAGCAACCTGGGAGGCTGAGGCAGGTGAATAGCTTGAACCCGGGAGGGGACGGTTTGAGTGAGCTGAGATCACACCACTGCACTCCAGCCTGGCAACAGAGCAAGACTCTGTGTCAAAAAAAAAAAAAAAAAAAAAAGATATTCATTGCACAGAAGATCCACAGTATAACGGCCAGACTGGAACCATCATGCTGGAGTCATGGCTTTTCTCCCAGTTCCAGGCATGAGTCAGTTCACCAGCTCAATGCCCCTTGAGTGAAGGCAAGGCTGTGTAACCAGGCACTGCTATAAGGCCGTAGGTAGACACAGTAAGAAAATGCAAAGGAAAGGCCGGGCGCAGTGGCTCACGCCTGTAATCCCAACACTTTGGGAGGCCGAGGGGGATGGATCACCTGGGGTCAGGAGTTTGAGACCAGCCTGGCCAACATGGTGAAACCCC
Source organism: Theropithecus gelada (assembly GCF_003255815.1). Classification (NCBI taxonomy): domain Eukaryota; kingdom Metazoa; phylum Chordata; class Mammalia; order Primates; family Cercopithecidae; genus Theropithecus; species Theropithecus gelada. The sequence continues at coordinate 25,097,397 of NC_037687.1, read as the reverse complement.
GTCTCTACTAAAAATACAAAAATTAGCTGGGCATGGTGGCGCATTCCTGTAATCCCAGCTACTCCGGAGGCTGAGGCATGCCTGGCCTAGACCCATAAATCCTATCTTATACCCATTAGGTATCCTAATTCTTACCTATTTGGGGTCCAATTTGAGATGTCTTGCACTGAGAGTGTTGTGTTAAAATTTCCTATTGTTGCAATGTTTCTATGTCTCCTTACATCCTCTGTAGTTTTTGCTTTACAAAATGATCACTCTGGACCAGGCATGGTGGCTCACGCCTGTAATCCCAGCAGTTTGGGAGGCTGAGGCAGGCGGATCACCTGAGGTCGGGAGTTGGAGACCAGCCTGATCAATAAGGAGAAACCCTGTCTCTACTAAAAATACAAAATGAGCCGGGTGTGTTGGCACATGCCTGTAATCCCAGCTACTCGGGAGGCCGAGACAGGAGAATCGCTTGAACCCAGAAGGTGGAGGTTGCAGTGAGCTGAGATCGCGCCATTACACTCCAGCCTGGGCAACAAGAACAAAACTCCATCTCGAAAAACAAAAATCACTCTGTAATTTGATAATTTGATGCAGAGATGCATATAGCTCATACCTTCATTGTGAACAGCAACTCCTGTCATTGAAAAGTGACCATCTTTGTCGTGCTTGATGCTTTTTGGCTTGAATTCAACTTTGATGCCAAAATTGCAAGCCCTGCTTTCTTTGTTTTTATTTGTCTCGTATTCTTTCTCCTAGCCTTTATTTTTTTAATTGGCAACTTAAAATTGTATGTGTGTATGGAGTACAACCTGATTTTTGATGCATGTATACATTGTATAATGGCTAGATCAATATTTGTTTACAGTTTTCGTTTCTTCAAACTGCTACATGATTGTTGCCTTGCTTTTGAGGAGTTCGAGGCCAGCCTGATTATCTTGTTCCTTTAAAGTATGCTTTATTTTTGTTTTGAGGCCCTGAAGACTTTTTTCTTTACTTTTGAAGTCTAATAATTACATTAGTTCTATGACTAGAAGTTGTAATTACCAGGTAAAATTTTCAAAGTAATTGGTGGGTCCTTTTAAGATATAGACTCAGTCTTCTTTTATTTTTGGAAAGTTTTCTTTGATTACAGTTTCAAATATTACGTTTCTTCCTTTGTTTGATCTTCTTTCTCAGGAACACACATGATGTATGCAGTCTCCCATTGCAACTACAGTGTCTATGACTCTTTCTGTTTTTCTTATTGCCTTATCTTTGTTGTTTTGGTGCCTTTCTTAAATGCCCCTTCTTGGCCAGATGCAGTGACTCATGCCTGTAATCCCAGCACTTTGAGAGGCCCAGGCAGGTGGATCACCCAAGGTCAGGAGTTTGAGACCAGCCTGGTCAACATGGTGAAACCCTGTCTCTACTAAAAGTACAAAAATTAGCCGGGCATCATGGCAGGTGCCTATAATCCCAACCACTTGGGAGGCTGAGGCAGGAGAATTGCTTGAATCCAGGAGGCAGAGGTTTCGGTGAGCCAAGATTGCGCCACTGCACTCCAGCCTGGGCGACAGAGGGAGGCTATGTCTTAAAAAAAAACCTCCTTTTTAATTTAAGTCTTCACTTCTGATATGACTTTCTATTTTTTATTCATTTTCTGCCTGAGTTTATTATTGTTCCTTTTTTAACTTAAAAAAATACATTTCTGGCCGGGCACGGTGGCTCAAGCCTGTAATCCCAGCACTTTGGGAGGCCGAGGCGGGCGGATCACGAGGTCAGAGATCGAGACCATCCTGGCTAACATGGTGAAACCCCGTCTCTAGTAAAAATAAAAAAAATTAGCTGGGCGTGGTGGCGGGCGCCTGTAGTCCCAGCTACTCGGGAGGCTGAGGCAGGAGAATGGCGTGAACCCGGGAGGCGGAGCTTGCAGTGAGCTGAGATCGCGCCGCTGCACTCCAGCCTGGGCAACAGAGCGAGACTCCGTCTCAAAAAAAAAAAAAAAAAATATATATATATATATACACACATTTCTGTACTTTTTGAATTTCTGTTTCAAGGTGTTTTTCCCATCTCCAAATGCTTATTTGAGGATATTTCATTTCCCCTTGGTTCATTTCTTCTGGGGTGTGTGTGTGTGTGTGTGTGTGTGCGCGCGCGCGCGCGCCGGTGCACGTGTGTACCTGGGTCTCATTTTCTGCTTTCTTCCTGCAGTATCTCGTTTATAGGAGATCGACTTCGCTAATTCACAGAGGCGAATGGTTTGCGTACTTTCCGAGATTCGTAGCTCAAGCGCGCCCTCCTCTGTCTATGCAGTGAAGGGCAGCTTTTTGCATGCATGGCTTTTTGTTGGCAAGGAGGAATATGCAGTGGCCGATTTGTTTCTTCCTCGTCGTCGTTGTTGTTCTATTTTATTTTGTAGCATCCTAAAGTGTCCCCTCCTTCTGTTTCTCATCCTACCCAAGAAGGGTTTAGAAAAGCTAACTTAAGGGGCAAGGGAGAGAGAGAAAGAGAGGAAGAGAAAAGGAGAATGAATGACAATACATAAACCCATGGGTCAACCTTTATTTCAAGGCAGCCCAAAAGGGCAGCTCTCCCGTCTCTTTTACCCTCTCCTCTAGGTGTGAAGCTGATGCAGCACAGGCGAGCCCCAAAACTGAAGATTGCCCCGGGAGGGTTTTTGGCTTCTCCTAGAAAATAATTCAAGGGGCCAGGCGCAGTGGCGCACGCCTGTAGTCCCAGCACTTTGGGAGGCCAAGGTGGGTGAATCACCTGAGGTCAGGAGTTCGAGACCAGCCTGACCAACATGGTGAAACCCCGTCTCTACTAAATATACAAAAATTGGCCAGGCATGGGGACGGGTGCCCTGTAATCCCAGCTACTCAGGAGATTGAGGCAGGAGAGTCGCTTGAACCCAGGAGGCGGAGGTTGTAGTGAGCAGAGATCGCGTCACTGCACTCCAGCCTGGGTGATAGAGTGAGACTGTGTCTCCAAAAAAATAATAGTAATAATAATTCAAGGGCAGGTCAGTGGTGTTAGACAGCAACTTTTACTGAAGCCTCAGTGCACAGCCACAGCAGAGGAACACACACACATCTGTATCTTTTCTAAGACTGGGAGAATTTTACAGTTGCTCGAATAATTGAACGGTGGCTCGAGGATGTTAGAGTAGGTTATAAATAAATTCCTGCCGTGTTTAGCTGAGGCATGAACGCAGTGCCCACTAACCACTCCCACTTTCCTCGAGGGCCATTCTTTAGAAAAGGCTGTAGGAGTTCCACGGCATTGTTGATTCCTGGATTCTCCAGCTCTCTAGAACTCAAGAACTACTTAAGTTCAGAGTTGCTAATGTCCATTTTATACTACTACAAAATGGTACTATGTATACTTTATTTATGGTACTACTTACACTTTTTTAATACAGACTCTGTCTCCACAAAAATGTTAAGAATTTAGCCAGGAGCAGTGGTGCATATCTGTGGTCCCAGCTACTCAGGAGGCTGAGGCAGAAGGATTGCTTGAGCTCAGAAGGTCAAGGCTGCAGTGACCTGTGATCACACATCACACCACTGCACTCCAGCCTGGGCAACAGAGTGAGATCCTGTCTCTAAAAGAATAGGAGAGGCCGGGCGCAGTGGCTCACGCCTGTCATCCCAGCACTTTGGGAGAACAAGGCAGGTGGATCACTTGAGGCCAGGAGTTCAAGACCCGCCTGGTCAACATGGTGAAACCCCATCTCTATGAAAAACACAAAAATTAGCCAGGCATGGTGGTGGGCGCCTGTAATCCCAGCTACTCAGGATGCTGAGGCAGGAGAATCACATGAACCCAGGAGGCGGAGGTTGCAGTGAGCTGAGATCGCACCACTTCACTCCAGCCTGGGTGACAGAGCGAGACTCCATCTCAAAAAAAAAAAAAAAAAAAAAAAAAAAAAAAATTGGAAGAGATAAGAACGAAATGCCCATCCACTTCCTCTTTCCAGGAGAGCTATAGGTGAAAATTAACACCAGTCATCTACATGGGGACACGCTTCAACTCTCCCGTGAATTGAAACATCTCTACTTTCTATGTTGACTTCACTTTTCATGTTTCATCTTTACTTTTCATGTTGCTTTTTATGTTCACTCTCATGCCTAAGCTCTCAGCTTTTCCAATGACATAAGCAAAGCTGAGACCAAAATCTCATTTTGCAGAGATACATCAGGGTGTTACAGACTGAACCGGATCTTCCCAAAATTTACACGTTAAAGCCCTAACCCCCAGTGTGGCTATATTTGGAGACAGGTTCTATAACAAGGTAGCAAAGGTTAAGTAAGGGCCAGGCAGGGTGGCTCATGCCTGCAATCCCAGCACTTTGGAAGGCTGAGGTGGGAGGATCTCTTGAGCCCAGGAGTTTGAGACCAGCCTAGGCAATATAGTGAGACTCCATCTCTACAAAATGAAAAATAAATAATTAGACAGGCATGGTGGTGCTCACCTGTAGTCCCAGCTACTCAGAAGGCTGAGGCTAGAGGATTGCTTGAGACAGGGGGGTTGAGGTTGCAGTGAGCCATGATCGTAGCACTATACTCCAGCCTGGGTGACAGAGTGAAATGTGAGATACTCTGAAAGGAAGAAAGAGAGAGAGAGAGAGAGAGAGAGAGAGAGAGAAGGAAGGAAGGAAGGAAGGAAGGAAGGAAGGAAGGAAGGAAGGAAGGAAGGAAGGAAGGAAGGAANAGGAAGGAAGGAAGGAAGGAAGGAAGGAAGGAAGGAAGGAAGGAAGGAAGGAAGGAAAAGAAAGAAAAGAAAGGAAGGAAGGAAGGAAGGAAGGAAGGAAGGAAGGAAGGAAGGAAGGAAGGGAAAGGAAAAGAAAGAAAATAAAGGAAGGGAGAAAGGAAAGAAGGAAGAAAGAAAGAGAAAGAAAGGAAGGAAGGAAAAGAAAAGAAAAGAACAGAACTGCCAATGCTCTGGGAGGGGAGGGAGGGAGGAGGAAAGAAGGAAGGAAGGAAGGAAGGAAGGAAGGAAGGAAGGAAGGAAGGAAGGAAGGAAGGAAGGAAAGAAAGAAAGAAAAGGTTAAGTGAGATCACAAAGGCAAGGCCTTAATCCCATAGGAATGGTGTCCTTTTAAGAAGAGACGGAGTTATTAGATCTCTCTCTCTCAAACTTGTAATTACTCCTGCAATCCCAGCACTTTGAGAGGCCAAGGCAGGAGGATTGTTTGAGCCCAGAAGTTCGAGACCAGCCTGAGCAACATAGTCAGACCTTGTCTCTATTAAATATATATATATATTTAAAATTAATTTTTTTGAGATGGAGTCTCGCTCTGTTTCCCCGGCTGGAATGCAGTGGCAGTTTCAGCTCACTGCAACCTCTACCTCCTGGGTTCAGTCGGTTCTCCTGTCTCAGCCTCCCGAGTATCTGGGATTACGGATACTCTCTTTCTCTTGCCCCCCTCTCTCCATGCACACAGAGAAAATGCCTCATGAGAACACAGTGGAAAGGCAGAAGCCAGGAAGAGGGTCCTCACCCGAAACTGAGCTTGCCAGCACCTTGACCATGGAGTCCCAGCCTTCAGAACTATGAGAAAACACCCCCAGCCTGTGGCATTTTATGGCAACCCTTGCAGATGCACAGGGTTCAGGAAGATCTGTGTGTCTTCAGTACAATTACTCAACTCTTTTTTTTTTTTTTTTTTTCCCTGAAGATAGAGTCTCGCTCTGTTGCCCAGGCTGGAATGCAATGGCATGACCTCGGCTCACTGCAACCTCCACCTCCTGGGTTCAAGCAATTCTGCCCTCTCACCCTCCTGAGTAGCTGGGATTACAGGTACCCACCACCACGCCTGGCTAATTTTTATATTTTTAGTAGAAATGGGGTTTCACCATGTTGGCCAGGTTGGCCTCGAACTCCTGACCTCAAACGATCCGCCCACCTCGACCTCCCAAAGTGCTGGGATTACAGGCATGAGCCACCACGCCCGGCCTTATTCAACTCTTAAAAGCAACAAATACTCGTGAAGCTTGAATACCTGCCACTGGTCTTGTGCCATGCCTCTGTGAAAAAGGACATTCAACAACCGCTGTCACAGATAGAGGTCAAGGCATGGCCGGGCGCGGTGGCTCAAGCCTGTAATCCCAGCACTTTGGGAGGCCGAGACGGGCGGATCACGAGGTCAGGAGATCGAGACCATCCTGGCTAACACAGTGAAACCTCGTCTCTACTAAAAATACAAAAACTTAGCCGGGCGAGGTGGCGGGCGCCTGTAGTCCCAGCTACTCGGGAGGCTGAGGCAGGAGAATGGCATGAACCCGGGAGGCAGAGCTTGCAGTGAGCTGAGATCCGGCCACTGCACTCCAGCCTGGGTGACAGAGCAAGACTCCGTCTCAAAAAAAAAAAAAAAGAGGTCAAGGCATTTAGGTAACGTCCCCAACTAATAAGTGGAAAATCCAAGATTTGAACGTGAGTCTATCTGATGTGAATGCTCCTCTATGTTCCACTAGTCCTAAAGCCGGCATTGCAGCCAGATGTTCTGAATCCAAACCCAATGCCATCCCTGTTCATGTTTGTGGAAGATAACAACGGAGGGCCTGAATGATGTCCTCTCTCTTAGAATCATCGGGAATTTCTGTGTGCCTGTGATGAGCGGCAATCCCAGGGAAGCTCCAGAATCCAGATACCATCCTGACACTTCATGACCTCGGGAAAGATTTTTCTTTCGTCCCCGGCCCTACCCACCCAGTACCGTTGGCTAGATACCAACTGTGGTTCTGAAAAAATGTTTTGTCGCATTTTTTATCCAGTGCCTTGGGGTATAGTGACTCTTCCGTTGAGCAGGAAAAGAATAACGAGTTCTCTCTGGTGTTCACGTCAGTCCTTCCAGAGGGTACCGTGTTCTGGCTCCGGCTCAGCGTCCTGAACATGCCTTTAATGTGCAGTGAGGGGTGAATCTCCAGAATGTTCCCCACCAGCTCTGTGTGGATTTATCATAGCCTCTATAACCTCACCAATATTCAGCAATATCACTGCCCATTGTCTTTAAGAGAAGTTACGACTAGAATTAAGAGTGTTAAAAGAGTGTTCAAAGAAAGCAAGAAAGAAAGAAAGAAAGAAAGAAAAGAAAATCAAAGTCAAAGGTGCATTATCAGCCAGATGCAGTGGCTCATGCCTGTAATCCCAGCATTTTGGGAGGGTGAGACAGAAGGACTGCTTAAGGCCAGGAGTTCAAGACCAGCCTGGGCAACATAGCGAGATCTTGTCTCTACGAAAACAAAAACAAAAACAATTAAATCAGCCAGGGTCTGGGCATGGTGGCTCAAGCCTGTAATCCCAGCACTTTGGGAGGCTGAGGTGGGCAGATCACTTGAGGTCAGGAGTTCGAGACCAGCCTGGCCAGCATGGCGAAACCCTCTCTATACTAAAAATACAAAAATTAGCCGGGCATGGTGGTGGGTGCCTGTAGTCCCAGCTACTCAGGAGGCTGAGGCAGGAGAATCGCTTGAACCCTGGAGATGGAAGTTGCAGTGAGCCAAGATCACGCCATGGCACTCCAGCCTGGGCAACAGAGCGAGACTCTGTCTCAAAAAAAAAAACCAAAACGACATTCCCAGGTGGATGCTGCCAGTTTTTCTGAGCACCTTGAGATTGAGAGCAGGGGAGAAAATGCTGTCAAGTACATCTGTGAGAGCAGCTGGGGTGGGAGGGGCAGAAATGGGAGAGTATAAAATCAGAGGTGACGCTGGCTGCGGTGCATGACACTTGCAGCAGTTGGAGGTGATGCAGAACCTGGTGGGATGGGTGTCGCTGGCTGGCTGCATGTGTGGGCTGAACGCAGGTGAGGCAGCAAGGTGGGCGAGCGACGGGAGGAGCAGGGGACAGAGCAGGGTTTGAGACAGGCAGGAAACAGATTCTGTTCATTGTCCATGATCTGTTTTGAACACAGCACAGTGTTCTGTGCAGAAGAGAGGACTTGGGGAGTCCCGGGTTCCACCCCTAGTTCTTCCTCTTGTTAGTTGGAAGATCATGTGTGATCGTGCCTCTCTCTAAGCCTTGGCTGTCTCATCTATGGAATAGTAATAATCATCTTTAAGAAAGAAAGAGCTGGGTCGGGTGTGGTGGCTCACTCTTGTAATCCCAGCACTTTGGGAGGCCAAGGTGGGTGGATCACCTAAGATCAAGAGTTCGACACCAGCCTGGCCAACATAGTACAATCCTGTCTGTACCAAAAATGCAAAAATTAGCTGAACATGGTGGTACGCGCCTGTAATCCCAGCTACACGGAAGGCTGAGGCAGGAGATTCACTTGAACCCAGGAGGTAGAGGCTGTAGTGAGCTGAGATTGCGCCACTGCACCCCAGCCTGGGTGACAGAGTAAGACTCTCGAAAGAAAGAAAGAGAGAAAGAGAGAAGGAAGGAAGGAAGGAAGGGAGGGAGGGAAGGAGGGAAGGAAAAAGGAAAGAAAAAAGAAAGGAAAGGAGAGGAAAGGAAAGGAGAGGAAAGGAAGGGAAAGGAAAGGAAGAAAGAAAGCTTTTGATGTATTGTTTTGGGAAGTTCTTCAAAGTCTGTTGTTAAGAAAGTAAGTCACAAAATAAACAGTATATACACTAAGCTATCTTTTGTGTTTAAAAAAAAAAAAAAAAAAGGAGTAAATGCTTGTTTGGCTATTCAAAAAACCTATCTAGATTTCACAAGAATTACATCAGTAACCAGCAGGGAAGATGACAGTGTGACTGAGGTCAGACATGGCTCAGGGAACTTTGATATTCTCCCTTGCATAACTCACTTGAAATTCGAACCGTTTGAATCACCTCTCCGGAAAACAAATCTACTGACAGCAAAAACAAGTGATCTTTGTTTCTCATGGTCATTGTAAGGATTAAAGTAGGAAAGAACTGCCAAGGCTCTGCAGCCAGCCTCCAGCAGGAGCACGCTGGAGTTGACACTGATCTATCCCTCTCTGCAGCCAGGGAGAACATGCACCAGGAGGGGTTGCAAGCAACAGGGTGTTAGAAAGAACCTGTTCTATCATGTGGGGTTTACTTGGGTGATTTGGGATGGGAGGCTTAAGAAAGCAGAGATTCACTCAAGACTGGATGCTGGCCGGGCGTGGTGGCTCACGTTTGTCATCCCAGCACTTTGGGAGGCCGAGGCAGGCAGATCACCTGAGGTCAGGAGTTTGAGACCAGCCTGGCCAACATAGCAAAACCCCATTTCTACTAAAAATACAAAAATTAGCCAGGCGTGGTGATGCACGCCTGTAATCCCAGGTGCTTGGGAGGCTGAGGCAGGCGAATCACTTGAACCCAGGAGGCAGATGTTGCAGTGAGCCGAGATCTCACCACTGCCCTCCAGCCTGGGCAACAGAGCGAAGCTCCATCCAAAAAAAAAAAAAAAGATTGGTTGCTGTCGGAAAGAGGGCGAAGGAGGGACATTCTATGAGTGGGTCTCTCAATAAATTTTGTCTATAGGGAAGACAGACTAGAACAAGAACATTTAATCAGTAAAGAAGTAGCAATCAGTCACTTTAGCCATGACGGAGGAGGTGTTGGGTTTTGTGTTAAGTTGCGCAGGGAACTTGTTTTTGCCTGTGCTTACACAAATTTCTGAAGTCATCTTCCTTTATCTCATGGTACGAAGATCTCAGAGCAAGGTTGAGATTATGAATCTGGGAGATTATGTCTGATAGGAGAATAAACTGGCCAGCTCTGAGTGCCACGTCAGCTTTCAGATGTCAGGCGCTGCCTTCTATTTTGTCCTTCACAGAACACAGCAGGCACACTGCTATGTCCTCACACACATGAAAGTAATTCTCAGTGTTGTTGGTGGTGGTGGCAGCGGCGGTGGCAGTGGTGTCTCTTCATCAGTTGATCAGTTGGAAAAGAAGGAAGATTAAGTGGTAAAAATGCTCAAGCTGGCTGGGCACGGTGGCTCATGCCTGTAATCCCAGCACTTCGGGAGGCCGAGGCGGGCGGCTCACCTGAGGTCAGGAGTTCCAGACCAGACCAGCCTGGCCAACATGGTGAAACCCTGTCTCAACTAAAAATACAAAAATTAGCCGGGCTTGGTGGTGGGAGCCTGTAATCCCAGCTACTCAGGAGGCTGAGGCAGGAGAATTGCTTGAACCCGGGAGATGGAAGTTGCGATGAACTGAGATGATGCCACTGCACTCCAGCCTGGGCAACAGAGCAAGACTCCGTCTCAAAAAAAAAAAAATAATAAATGTTCATGTTTGTTCAGCGACATGATGGAACATGAGGCTTAAATCACAACAACTGTAAGGACTTAGTTGTGTTCAGTAATAGTCGTAGATGGAATGGCAAAGGCCTACTTCCGGGGCCACCGCAGTCTGAGAGAAACAGCCCAGTCTCTGAAATCAGACAGAGCGGAACCTGAGTCCAGGCTGCACCTGGTTTTGGCTATGTGGACAAAACACACATAAAAGTATTTCTCGGCTCTTTCATCTGTAAAACTAGGAGAAGATGATAGAGATTAAAGACAATAAGGGTGAAAGATTATCAAGATGAGCTGTCGGCAGAGCCAAGAGCTCTGTGACCGGACCAAGTAGAAGAGTCACCCAGCAGCACCTGGAATCCTGGGGTTTAACAGAAAATATTAGCACCTGTGGTTTTAACCTAACATGAGTCACTCACCAGCTGCACTTGGAGGAGGTTCAGTTTGTGACAATGACTCCACGAGGCAAGACTGTTGTAGAGACTCTGTTATACCTGCACTACTTCCTAGTTCTGTGGCTTCGAACAAGCAATTTCCCTCTCCAAGCCTCCGCTTCTGTGCACAATGGTAGATCATGACCATACACGTATATTACAAATACATATCATTATACACTTTGGGAGGCCAAGGAAGGAGGATTGCTTGAGGATGGGAATTCAAGACCAGCCTGGCCAACATTGCAAGACCCCTGTCTCTACAAAAATAACAAATAAAAATAAATTAAAGGTGAAAATATGTATTATTGGCCAGGTGTTGTAATTCCTGTATTTGCGGGCTGTAATTCCGCCTGTAATTCCAGTATTTGGGGAGGCCAAGGTGGGAGGATCACTTGAGCACAGGAGTTGAAGACCAGTCTGGGCAACATGATGAAACCGCATCTCTACAAAAAATACAAAAATTAGCCGGGTGTGGTGGCACACGACTGTAGTCCTAGCTACTCAGGAGGCTGAGGGGAGAGGATCACTTGAGCCCAGGAGGTCAAGGCTACAGTAAGCCATGGTTGCAACACTGCATTCTCCAGCCTGGGCTACAGAGAGACCCTGTCTAAAAAATATATATATACACACACATAAATACACACACATATATATACATATATATATAATATAACAATACCAACAACCTATGAATTAGCATCTTTTTATCAAAGGTAAAGAAAGTCAGTCAGGCACAGCACTTTGGGAGGCCGAGGTGGGCAGATCACTTGAGGCCAGGGGTTCGAGACCAGCCCGGCCAACATGGCAAAACTCCATCTCTACTACAAATGCAAAATTAGCCGGACATGGTGGTGGACGCCTGTAATCCCAGCTACTTGGGAGGCTGAGGAATGAGAATCGCTTGAATCTGGGAGACAGAGGTTGCAGTGAGCCAAGATCACACCAATGCACTCTAGCCTGGGTGACAGAGCAAGACTCCATCTCAAAAATAAAATAAAAATAAAGAAAAGTCAGCTGACTCTGGGCACACTGCCTATGAGTTAGCCCTGCTCCGTAAGGAGCAGGAAAAAAGGAGAGGAGAGAGGAGAGGAGAGGAGAGGGAAGGGGAGGGGAGGGGAGAGGAGAGGAGAGGGGAGGGGAGGGGAGAGGAGAGGAGAGGAGAGGAGGAGATGGGGAGAGGGGGAGGGGGAGAGGGGGGAAAAAAGGGGAGTGGGGAAGGGGAAGAAGGGGGGGAGGAAGGGGAGGGGAGGGAGAGAAGGGGGAGGGGGATGGGGAGGGAAAGGGGAGGAGGAGGGGAGGAGGAAGGAGAAAGGGAAGTTTATTCCCTTGCACAGAAAACTGGCACTTCTGAGGTCAGATCAACATCTACTGAACGCCTGCAGTGCGCCCTGACAAAGACTGACTCTGCAGAACAGTCTGTGAAGTCAGATTTCTTGAGCTTATGCCTGATTCCTACCAGTCGACTGTAGACTTTCTGGCAAGTTGTCCCTTTATAGCACGTTTTCGTGTCTGTCAAACTTGGGAGGTGGGGCTGGGAGGGAAGGGAGTCATAAATCCGCATCTCCCTCCTGAGGCTGTTGTGAAGATGAAATGAAGGCGGCAACAGGAACGTGGTGATGGCCAAGTCAGCCTGAGTCACTGGTATTAGACAGAGGCTCTGTGGGAGGTGTTGATACAACAGACACTTAAATGCCCTAAAATAGGCTCAAGGATGATGAAAGAGCCCAATTTTCTAGAAGAAAAAAGAAAAAAAAAACTCACCACTGAGGCTTCTGGGAAAATGCAGTCTCATGCAGTGAATCGACACGTTGTTTTCCTGAAACGTGGACATGGGGGTGAACGCTAGAGGATTCCCTCTGACCTGGAGAATTGCAGAACTTCAACAAATAGGCGGACGTTGACTAACATTGATAGAGTGAGTTTACTGTCACCTAACCCTAGAAAAGCCTTTGCAGGAGCCAGGTGTGACAGCACGTGCCTATGCTCGGAGCTACTCAGGAGGCTGCAGCTGGCAGATCTCTTGAGCCCAAGAGGTCAAGATCAGCCTGGGCAACGTAGCAAAACCCCATATCTACCAAATAAAAATACAAAAATTAGCTGTGCATGATGGCTCATGCCTGTCCATCCTAGAGGGGACAATGGTTTGAGCCCAGAGGGTCGAGGCTGCAGTGAGCCATCGTCGTACCACTGCACTCCAGCGTGGGCAACAGGGCGAGACTCTGTCCCTCTCAATAAATTAAATAAATAAGCAAATGTTTCAAAAATGAAAAGAAAGCCTTTCGAATGCTCAGAGTTCCTTGTCTGAATAAATGGGCTTTTAGACCGGGTGCAGTGGCTCACGCTTGTAATCCCAGTACTTTGGGAGGCGGAGGCAGGAGGATCACTTGAGGTTGGGAGTTCAAGACCAGCCTGGCCAAGATGGTAAAACCCCATCTTTACTAAAAATACAAATATTAGCCGGGTTTGGTGGTCAGCACCCATAATCCCAGCTACTCGGGAGGCTGAGGCACAAAAATCGCTGGAACCTAGGAGGCGGAGGTTGCAGTGAGCCGAGATCCATCTCAAAAAAATAAAATAAAATAAAATAAATAAATGGCTTTCGCGAGTAGATGCACAGTCTCCCAATTAGAAGTGTTCATGGGTATGATATCGTGGGTGTTTTACAACAGAACAGTTGGCTGCTTGAATGTTGAGGTACTTTTCACAGCCATTACTCTGGGAATAGAGTAACTTAGGAGGCAATCTAAATGTTACCCTTGCTTTTCTCTTTCAGAACTGATTGCACATTTGCACCCTCCGACCCAAGGTAGGGAGACCATCTCTTAATTTGTTCGCGTCTCACATGCTCACAATAAGCAATATTATATTCCTGAAGTCCCTTGCCCTTTCTTGCCATCTCACGCTTTCCTCTGCTGTTCTTGTGCCGTGAAGAGCCCTCCGTTGCCAGGTCTGGGGACTCATGCCTGTAATTCCAGTACTTTGGGAGACCAAAGCGGGAGAATCACTTGAGCCCAAGAGTTCAAGACCAGCCTGGGCAACATAGCAAGACCCTATCTCTACTAAAAACACAAAAATTGCCGTGGTGTGGTGGTGCGAACCTGTAATCCCAGCTACTCGGGAGGCGGAGGTGAGAGGATCACTCAAGCCCAGGAGATTGAGGCTGCAGTGAGCTGTGATCACGCCTCTGCACTCCAGCCAGGGCAACAGAGTGAGATCCTGTCTCAAAAAAAAAAAAAAAGACCATCCGTGGTCACAGCAGCCAAACCATGTTTCAGGATCCAGTTCAGTTCACTATTCAAGATTTCTTCCCTTGCCCCTCCAAAAACTGCTCTCTCCTCCATTGTAACTAGCATCAGCATTTGTGCCACAGCTTTTTGTTTGTTCATTATTTTATTTTATTTTTAATTAACAAATAATAATCGTATATATTTGTGGGGTAGAATTGGATATTGTGATGTATTTTTACACTGAGGAACGGTTAAATCACCTCACCTCACATACTTATTTTTGTTAAATAAGTTATATAAGTTATTAATAAGTTATTTTGTTAAATAAGTTAAATAAGTTTTGTTAAATAAGTTATTTTTAAATAAGTTAAATAAGTTATTTTTAAATAACTTAAGTTTTGTTAAATAAGTTATTTTTAAATAAGTTAAATAAGTTATTTTTAAATAACTTAAGTTTTGTTAAATAAGTTTTGTTAAATAAGTTATTTTGTTAAATAAGTTATAAACTTATTTTGTTAAATAAGTTAAATCACCTCACCTCACATACTTATTTTTGTTAAATGGTTAAATCCATCACCTCACATACTTATTTTTTTATGGTCAGAACACTTAAAATTTAATTTTTTGGCCGGGCGCAGTGGCTCACGCCTGTAATTCTAGCACTTTGGGAGGCCAAGGTGGGCAGATCATGAGGTCAGGAGTTCGAGAGCAGACTGGCCAACATGGTGAAACTCTGACTCTACAAAAAAATACAAAAATTAGCCGGGCGTGGTGGTGGGCACCTGTAATCCCAGCTACTCGGGAGACAGACAGGAGAATCATGGGAACCTGGGAGGCGGAGGTTGCAGTGAGCAGAGATCACGCCATTGCACTCCAGCCTGGACAACAGAGCGAGACTCCAGCTAAAAATAAATAACCAATAAAATCAAATCTAATCTTTAGCAGTTTTGAAATTTAATAGTCACCATGCTGTCCAATAGATCTCTAAAACTTATTTCTCCTGTCTAACTGAAACTCTATCACGCTTAACATCTCCCTAGTCCCCATGCCACACCCCGAGCCTCTAGTAACCACCATTCTACTCTCTACTTCTATGAATTAAACTTCCGAAAAAAGCATTGGTAGTTTTTATTGTTTGCTTGCTCGTTTGATAAATTGAACAGCCTTATCAAGGTACAATCTACATTGCATCAAATTCATCCATTTTAAAGTTTACCATTCAACAATGTTTAGTAAATTTACAGGCTGGGCGCCATGGCTCGGCCTGTAATCCCAGCACTTTGGGGGACTGAAGCAGGAGGATCACTTGAGCCTGGAAGTTCAAGACCAACCTGGGCAACATAGCAAGACCTTGCCTTAACAAAAAATAAAAAAATTAGCCAGGTGTGGGGGCACACACCTGTAATTCCAGCTACTCAGGAGGCTGAAACAGGAGGATCGCTTAATCCCAGGAGTTTGAGGCAGCAGTGAGCTGTGATCATGCCACTGCACTCCAGCCTGGATGACAGAGTGAGATCCTGTCTCTTTAAATTAAAAAGAAAAACAAGAGAGAGAGAGAGGCCGGCACTGTGGCTCACGCCTATAATCCCAGCACTTTGGGAGGCCGAGGCAGGCGGATCACGAGGTCAGGAGATCAAGACCATCCTGGCTAACACGGTGAAACCCCGTCTCTACTAAAAATACAAAAAATTAGCCGGACGTGGTGGCAGGCGCTTGTAGTCCCAGCTACTCAGGAGGTTGAGGCAGGAGAATGGCGTGAACCCGGGAGGCAGAGCTTGCAGTGAGCCGAGATCGCATCACCGCACTACAGCCTGGGCAACAGGGTAGGACTCGGTCTCAAAAGGAAAAAAAAAAAAAAGATTAGAACAAAATGCTTGTCCACTTTGTCATCATGACTTCTCCATGTGCCCATGATTACCTCATCTCCATTCCTCTCCTGTCTCTAAAAAGAAAAAGAAAAAAGGACTCCAGAGTTTTAGCTTAGGGAAATCAGGTGTGCAGTTGCTAGAGGATTTCCATGAAAAGGAAGCCAGCAACTCCAGTCTGCTTCCAGCCCTGGGTTGAATTAAGGCTTCCTTTGATATTCACTTGTATCTTCCACCACACACAGGAAAGGGCAGTTAGTGAGACCAGCTAACTGTCATTACTTTTAGTGGCAAAAACCACGATTACTTTTGCTGCAACCTAATACATGCAGATATGGAGGGATGTATGAGAAGCACGGTGCAGATCATCGAGATGGACATTTAAAAGTCAATTCCCTTTGTCCAGCCGGGCGCAGTGGCTCATGCCTGTCATCCCAGCACTTTGCCAAGATGGATGGATTCCCGGAGTCCAGGAGTTCGAGACCAGTCTGGGCAACATGGCAAAACCTCGTCTCTACAAAACATATAAATATTAGCCAGGCATGGTGGTATCCACCTGTAGTCCCAGCTACTTGGGAGCCTGAGGCAGGAGGATCACTTGAGCCTAGGAGTCTGAGGCTACAGTGAGCCATGATTGCACCACTGCACTCCAGCCTAGGCAACAGAGCTAGATCCTGTCTCAAAAATAAAAAATTAAAATTAAAAAAAAAAAATCACTTTGTAAGCTGGCCCTACATTCAGCGTGTCTTGTCTTTTTCTTTTCTTTTTCTTTTTTTTGACAGAGTCTTGCTCTGTCGCCCAGGCTGGAGTACAGCAGTATGATCTTGTCTCACTGCAACCTCTGCCTCCCGGATTCAAGAAATTCTCTGCCTCAGCCTCCTGAGTAGCTGGGATTACAGGTGCCCGCCACCACGCCCAGCTAATTTTTGTATTTTTAGTAGAGACGGGGTTTCACCATCTTGGCCAGGCTGGTCTTGAACTCTTGACCTCGTGATCCACCCGCCTCGGCCTCCCAAAGTGCTGGGATTACAGGCATGAGCCACCATGCCCAACCCAACGTGTCTTTTCTTTTCCAGTGATCTCCCATAAACCCTGCGTCTTCCCATTTACCTATGGTGATGTCACCTACTACAGCTGCATCTCCACCCGCAGTGACTTTGACTGGTGTTCTCTTGACAAGGAATTCCAAGGCAGGTGGCGCTACTGCACAGGGCTGGGTGAGTACCCTGGGTTGAACTGTCCTAGATGCCCAGGACCCAAGAAGTAGTGAATAGCAGCTGGCTACATGGTTTTTGGTGTCAAACAGACTTGAGTTCAAATCCTGACTCCTTTACAAAATTTTAATTGCTTTGAAAATAGCTCAGTGTGGTCAACAAAGCATGATCTGGCCAGGAGCAATGGCTCATACCTATAATCCCAGCACTTTGGGAGGCCGAGGTGGATGGATCATCTGAGGTCAGGAGTTTGAGACCAGCCTGGCCAACATGGTAAAACCCCATCTCTACTAAAAATACAAAAATTAGCCAGATGTGGTGGTGTACGCCTGTAATCTCAGCTACTCAGGAGGCTGAGGTAGGAGAATCTCTTGAACCTAAGGGGAGGAGGTTGCAGTGAGCCGAGATCATGCCACTGCACTCCAACCTGGGTGACAGAGTGAGACTCAGTCTCAAAAAAACATGAAAAGTAGCATGGTGTGCCGTTAGTTCAGCAATGATTACACTTAAAACTCTCAGGAAGGCCGGGCACAGTGACTCATACCTGTAATCTCAGCACTTTGGGAGGCCGAGGTGAGTGGACCGCAAGGTCAAGAGATCGAGACCATCCTGGCCAACATGGTGAAACCCCATCTCTACTAAAAATACAAAAATTATCTGGGCGTGGTGGCGGGCACCTGTAGTCACAGCTACTCGGGAGGCTGAGGCAGGAGAATGACTTGAACCCGGGACTTGGAGGTTACAGTGAGCTGAGATCACACCACTGCACTCCAGCCTGGTGACAGAGCAAGAATCCAACTCATAAAAACAAACAAACAAACAAAAAAGTCTCTCAGGAAATGTGAGTTAGTACAACCACTGTGGAGAACAGTTTGGAGGTTCCTCAAAAAACTGAAAACAGAGCTGCCATACTGTTACCAGATGGAAGGTCTTGACAGTTAGTTGTCCAGGTTCTTGGCGTGTTGAACAAAGAATCAAACAAAACGCACAAACAAAGCAACAAAAGACAAACAAAGCAGCAAAAGAACGGAGTAATGACAGCACAGATTTATTGAAGCAAAAGTACACTCCACAGAGTGGACGCTGGCTTGAGCAACAGGCTCAAGCACACCAATTACAAGGCTCTCTAGGGTTTTCATTAGGCTAGAAGAATTAGGTAACACCCCTGGGTACCCTTTAGAGGCCTCCAATTGGTTACGCCTTATGAAGGATTTGCCCATGACCAATCAGAGGCTGACGTGGAGATTTGGCCCACAGTGAATCAGAGGCTGGAATGGAGACTTCTGTCTTGTTATCATAGGAGTGAGGATGTGACCTGGATGCTGCCTAATCTTGCCTAAAACTGGCTGCACCTGCTGTTCTTTTACTTATACCTTAACCCTTGGTTACCCTATATCCCTGTTCTACAGCCTCAATACGATCCAGCAATCCCACTCCTGGGTATATTCCCAAAAGAAAGGAAACTCGTATGTCAAAGAGACAGCTGCACTCCCATATTTACTGCAGCTCTGTTCTCAATAGCCAAGATTTGGAAGCAACCAAAGTGCCCGTCAACAGACAAATGGATAAAGAAAATTTGGTACATATGCACAATGGAGTACTATTCAGCCATAAAAAAGAAGGAGATCCTGTCATTTGCAACAACATGAGTGGAGGAGCTGGAGGTCATTTTGTCAAGTTAAATAAGTCAGGCACAGAAAGAGAAACTTCTCATGTTCTCACTTATTTGTGGGAGCTAAAAATAAAAACAATTGAATTCATGGAGACAAAGAATAGAAGGATGGTCATGAGAGGCTGGGAAGAGGGAATGAGGTGGGGAAGTGGAGAATGACTAATGGATAAAATAAACAATTAGAAAGAATAAACAAGATGTAGGCCGGGCTCAGTGGCTCACACCTGTAATCCCAGCACTTTGGGAGGCCGAGGCAGGTGGATCACCTGAGGTCGGGAGTTCGAGACCAGCCTGGCCAACATAGTGCAACCCCATCTCCACTAAAAATACAAAAATTAGCTGGGCGTGGTGGTGGCACCTGTAATCCCAGCTACTCGGGAGGCTGAGGCAGGAGAATCACTTGAACATGGGAGGCAGAGGTTGCGGTGAGCCAAGATCGCGCCACTGCACTCCAGCCTGGGCAACAAGAGCAAAACTCTGTCTCCAAAAAATAAATAGGCCGGGCGCGGTGGCTCATGCCTGTAATCCCAGCACTTTGGGAGGCCGAGGCGGGCGGATCACAAGGTCAGGAGATCGAGACCACGGTGAAACCCCGTCTCTACTAAAAATACAAAAAACTAGCCGGGCGCGGTTGTGGGCGCCTGTAGTCCCAGCTACTCGGGAGGCTGAGGCAGGAGAATGGCGGGAACCCGGGAGGCGGAGCTTGCAGTGAGCTGAGATCGCGCCACTGCACTCCAGCCTGGGCGACAGAGCGAGACTCCGTCTCAAAAAAAAAAAAAAATAAATAAATAAATAAATAAATAAATAAATAAATAAGATCTAGTATTTGATGGCACAATAGGGTGACTATAGTCAATAACAATTTATACATTTTGAAATAACTAAAAGAGTATGATTGGATTGTCTGTAATATGAAGGATAAATGCTTGGGGCGATGGATACCCCATATACTTTGATGTGGTTGTTATGCATTGTATGTCTGTATTAAAGTATCCCATATACTCCATAAATATATACGCCTACTAAGTACCCACATAAATTAAAAATTAAACAATCCTTTAGAAACTGTCTGTGTTCATAATTCTCCCTCTGCCCCCATTTTCCCTGCAGATTCTCCTCAGTGTGTCTTCCCCTTCATCTTCAGACAAAAAGCCGTTCACAATTGCACCAAGGAAGGCTATATTCTGAATCGGAGTTGGTGTTCATTGACAGAAAATTATGATAAAGATAGGAAATGGAAGCAATGTTCTCCTCAGAAGTAAGCTGGTTGGGAACGGTGGAATGGGGGATCCTACAGATCTTTTTTTTTTTTTTTGGAGACGGAGTTTCGCTCTTGTTGCCCAGGCTGGAGTGCAATGGCGCGATCTTGGCTCACTGCAACATCCGCCTCCCGGGTTCAAGCAATTCTCCTGCCTCAGCCTCCGGAGTAGCTGGGATTACAGGCACGTGCCACCACACCCGGCTAATTTTGTATTTTTAGTACAGACGGGGTTTCTCCATATTGGTCAGGCTGGTCTAGGAACTCCCGACCTCAGGTGATCCACCCACCTTGGCCTCCCAAAGTGCTGGGATTACAGGCGTGAGCCACCGTACCTGGTCCCATATAGATCTCTTAAAGTGAGAATCCTCTGGAGTAAGGGACTGGGGAGCTTGCAGCTTAGATTAACTGGTAATGGTTTAGACCAGCAGTTGGCAAACATTTCCTGTGAAGGGCCCAATAGTAAATACCTTAGGCTGAGCAGGTCATGTGGTCTCTGTCACAAATACTCAACTCCGCCATTGCAGCACAAAAGCAGCCACAGGCAATACAAAAACAAATGAATGTGCCAGGTGTGGTGGCTCACGCCTAGCGCTTTGGGAGGCTGAGGCAATAGGATTGCCTGAGGTCAGGAGTTCGAGACCAGCCTGGCCAACACGGTGAAACCCCATCTCTACTAAAAATACAAAAATTAGCCGGGCATGGTGGCACGAGCTTGTAGTCCCAGCTCCTCAGGAGGCTGAGGCAGGGGAATAGCTTGAACCCAGGAGGCAGAGGTTGCGCCACCGCACTCCAGCATGGGCAGCAGAGCAAGACTCCGTCTCAGAAAAAAAAAAAAGAAAAAAGAATGTGGCTGTGTTCCAATATATTTTTTTTTTAAAGGGACTCAGTCACCCAGGCTGGAGTGCAGTGGTGCAATCACAGCTCACTGCAGCCTCAACCTCCCAGGATCAAGCGATCCTCCCACCTCAGTCTCCCAAGTAGCTGGGACCACAGCCACATGCCACACACAGCTTGTGTTCATCGACAAAATTTTACAACAAAGATGGAAACATCTTCGGCTAATTTTTTCATGTTTAGAGACCGGGGTCTTGCTGTGTTGCCCAGGCTGGTCTTGAATTTCTGGGTTCAAGTGATCCTCCCTCCTCAGCCTTCCAAATTGCTGAGATTACAGGCATGAGCCAGGCATGTACCTGGCCCAAATAATATTTATGTATCCTGAGATTTGGATCTCATATAATTTTTAGGTGTGGAAAAGTATTAGTTGCCTTTTCTTTTTTTTTTTTTGGTCAACCATTTAAAAATGAGAAAACTATTAGCTTATGGCATGGGCTATACAAACACTGACAGTGGGTTGGGTTGAAGTTGGCCACTGGGCCCTACTAAAATGACCTCTGACTTCTGGCTTGGATGATCAGTCCTTGATCCCAGGCTGGTGAAGAAATAAGTTTAGTTTCCATTGAAAAGAGGCCAGGCACGATGGGTTCACACCAGCAATCCCAGCACTTTGGGAGGCCAATGTGAGAGGATCACTTGAGTCCAGAAGTTGGAGACCAGCCTGGGCAACATAGTGAAACCCCCATGTCTACAAAAACTAAAAAAAAAAAAAAAAAAATTAGGCCAAGTACAGTGGCTCATGCCTGTAATATCAGCACTTTGGGAGGCCAAGGCAGTAGGATTACCTGAGGTCAGGAGTTCGAGACCAGCCTGGTCAACATGGCAAAACCCCATCTCTACTAAAAATACAAAAATGAGCCAGGCGTGGTAGTGGGCGCCTGTAATCCCAGCGACTCAGGAGACTGAGACAGGAGAATCGCTTGAACTCTGGAGGTGGAGGTTGCAGTGAGCCGAGATCACGTCATTGCACTCCAGCCTGGACGACAGAGCAAGACTCCATCTCGAAATAAATAAATAAATAAATATTAGCTGAGTGGGCATGATGGCACTGCACTCCAGCCTGGGTGACAGAGTAAGACCCTGTCTCAAAAAGAGAAAAGAACCCAGTCTCTACTAAAAATACAAAAAAAAAAAAAAAATTAGCCAGGCGTGGTGGCGGCGCCTGTAGTCCCAGCTACTCGGAAGGCTGAGGCAGGAGAATGGCGTGAACCCAGGAGGCGGAACTTGCAGTGAGCCGAGATTGCACCACTGCACCCCAGCCTGGGCAACACAAAAAAAAAAAAGAAAGAAAGAAAAGAGAAGAAAAACACAAGAGAAAGAGAAAAGCAGAGTCAGGAGACATGGAAGAGTCCACGCATCCCTACACTCTGTGTTATTTAGTGAGGATTTGATTGATCACAATAAGCTCTGGCCACCATGCTGAGTAATGCCTGCCCAGCACCTCATTTAACCTTCACTATGACCTCAGGAAGGGCCTATAGGAATCATCACGCCCATATGCTAATGAGGAAACAGGCTTGGGAGTGTCGGGTTCTGCCCAAACCCAGGTGTCAAATCCCGTCACCTTAATGAGATGTTATTCAAAGACCACTCACGAATAGGCACCATTAAATGAATCCCTACTGTAAACTCTATTATAAGCGTCTCACTCATTACCTCTCTCCCCATCAAAACTGCCATTTTATGTATATGGGAATGGACGTGGCAAGCCCGGATGCCTTAGCCCATTGGCCTCTAAGAGATGAAGCCTCAGACAGAACCCAGGGTCGGGGTGGTTCAAGTCAGTATTCATCCTTCCCAACAGCAAGATGCGCTTGTCAGAACTCAGAGCCATTTATTCAGAAACATCTTTGGAGTCATTATTCATAACATCAGTGGCACAGAGACACAGATTCCTGTGGGGCATTTCGGTTTCTGGGGTTTTTTAATTTTTTTGTTTTTTTTTTTTTTTTGAGATGGAGTCTCGCTCTGTCGCCCAGGCTGGAGTGCAGTGGCTGGATCTCAGCTCACTGCAAGCTCCGCCTCCCGGGTTCACGCCATTCTCCTGCCTCAGCCTCCAGAGTAGCTGGGACTACAGGCGCCCGCCACCTCGCCTGGCTAGTTTTTTGTATTTTTTTAGTAGAGACGGGGTTTCACCGTGTTAGCCAGGATGGTCTTGATCTTGTGACCTCGTGATCCGCCCGTCTCAGCCTCCCAAAGTGCTGGGATTACAGGCTTGAGCCACCGCGCCCGGCCTTATTTTTTTTGGTTTGAGACGAGTTTCACTCTTATTGCCCCAGCTGCGGTGCAATGGCACGATCTCGGCTCACTGCAACCTCCCCCTCCCAGGTTCAAGCGATTCCCCTGCTTCAGCCTCCTGAGTTACTGGGATTACAGGTGTGCACCACCACGCCCGGCTAATTTTGTATTTTTAGTAGAGATGGGGTTTTACCGTGTTGGCTAGGCTGGTCTTGAACTCCTGACCTCGGGTGATCCACCTGCCTCAGCCTCCCAAAGTGCTGGGATTACAGGCATGAGCCAACACGCCTGGTCTCATGTTTGAAATTTTTTATTTCCATAGGTTATTGGGGAACAGGTGGTATTTGGTTATATGAGTAAATTCTTTAGTGGGGATTTGTGAGTTTTGGTGCACTCGTCACCCGAGCAGTATTATCCCTCACCCGCTTCCCATCCTTTCCTCCTGAATCCTGTGGGGCATTTCATTCAAATCAAGCTGAGTGACTGCTTTTCCCTGTTTGCACTGTGAGGCTGGAAAGTGACTGTGTTCACCTTTCTGTTGGGGACTCCAGAAACATCACAGCACTATTAGGGACTTGGGCGTAGCCACTGTGTTGTTTGATATGCGCAAAGCGTCCAGAAGTTAATCATTCCTATGCTGGTCTGCAGCTTCATTCACTGTCTTTTTTTTTTTTTTTTTTTTTTTTTTGAGACGGAGTTTCGCTCTGTCGCCCAGGCTGAAGTGCAGTGGCCGGATCTCAGCTCACTGCAACCTCTGCCTCCCGGGTTTACGCCATTCTCCTGCCTCAGCCTCCCGAGTAGCTGGGACTACAGGGGCCCGCCACCTCACCCAGCTAGTTTTTTGTATTTTTTAGTAGAGATGGGGTTTCACTGGGTTAGCCAGGATGGTCTCGATCTCCTGACCTCGTGATCCGCCCGTCTCGGCCTCCCAAAGTGCTGGGATTACAGGTGTGAGCCACCGCACCTGGCCACATTGACTTTCTTGGTAAGACGCCAGGCAGCTGCTCAGGTTTCCACACCTGACTTTCCATTGACTGTTGCTCACCTGCAGCTTTTCATTACCTTAGAGTATCAGTGGTGCTTGGCCAGCGCCCTCTAGTCCCACTGTTCATACAGCTACTGTTTCCTCGGGACTTTTCTTTTTTCCTTTTTTTTTCTTTTTTATATTTATTTATTTATTTATTTATTTGTTTGTTTGTTTGTTTGTTTGTTTATTGAGACAGAGTTTCAGTCTTGTGGCCCAGACCAGAGAACAATGGCTTGATCTCAGCTCACTGCAACCTCCACCTCCCGGGTTCAAGCGATTCTCCTGCCTCAGCCTCCTGAGTAGCTGGGACTACAGGCACCTGCCACCATGCCCGGCTAATTTTGTAATTTTCCATTTTTAGTAGAGACGGGGTTTCACCATGTTGGTCAGGCTGGTCTCAAACTCCCGACCTCAGGTAATCCGCCCGCCTCGGCCTCCCAAAGTGTTGGGATTACAGGCGTGAGCCACCGAGCCCGGCCTTCCTCGGGACTTTTCAAGTCCCTGAAACCTCGTACGAGCTAGCACATGCTCCTCCGTGAGCATACTATCTCAGTGCAACACCATATAAATATAGGGAGCAAAATGTTAGTAGTATTCCCTCTCACATTCCTGTGTCTCTTCCTATTCCCTTCCACAGCAAAAAAAAAAACACACACACACACACACACACACACAACAATTTAGGGTGTGTTCTTCCAGGTTTATTGTATGCATTTACACATATATAAGCATTTTAAGGCCTCTTAAAACATCAATGAATAATACCATCCACTTTGGTGTGAGACTTGATCTTCATTTAACATGCTTCATGGGGATTTTCTATGTGAATGTAGAAATATACCTTATTTTCATTACCTTGTTACATTTCATAATATGGATATACCATTCCCATATTAGAGCATGATTTGATTGTCAAATATTTCGACCCTACCAGGACCAAGGGAATACCTTCTATATTCATCTTTGAGGAAGTGTTTGCGTTGGTGGTTTCTTTTGTTTTACTCCCATTGGAATAGTTGAGTAATTATTGAGTCAAAAGATATGTACATGTTAATTGTACGTGTGTGTGTGTGTGTGTGTGTGTGTTAAATTTTAAGTTATTCCAAATTATCCTCCATCAGCTTTAGGAGACTGCCTTTTTTTTTTTCTTTTTTTAACGTTTGGTTTTAGAGACTGTCTCCCTCTGTCACCCAGGCTGGAGTGCAGTGGCATAATCACAGCTCACTGCAGCCTCGAACTCCTGGGCTCAAACAATCCTCCTGCCTCAGCCTCTCAAAGCACTGGGATTACAGGAATGAGCCACTGTGCCCAGCTGGGAGACTGTCCTTTTTTGTTTTTTTTGTTTTTTTTTTTTTTTTTGAGACAGAATCTCACTCTGTCGCCCAGGCCAGAGTCCAGTGGCTCAATCTCAGCTCACTGAGCCTCCGCCTCCTGGGTTCAAACGATTCTCCTGCCTTGACCTCCCAAGTAGCTGGGATTACAGGCACATGCCACCACGCCCAGCTAATTTTTTGTATTTTTAGTAGAGAAAGGATTTTGCCATGTTGGCCAGGCTGGTCTCAAACTCCTGACCTCAGATGATCCACCCGCCTCAGCCTCTCAAGGTGCTGGGATGACAGGCGTGAGCTACCAGGCCCGGCCAAGACTGTCCATTTTTAACAACTTTCTTAACTCTGAAAATAATCAATTTGTTACATTTTTTTTTTCAAATAATAGATAGCAATGTGGTCATTAAAATAATCTATAATCGTATATTTAATTTGAAAGGCAAAGAGAAATACTTACACCCTTCTGAGGCCACTAATCTTTCATGTTCCTCCGCCCTTCTCCTGACCCATTTACCCACACCATTTAGTTTTGGAGGGTAGACCAGATCTCCCATCAGGCAGGAAAAACAGTTGTCTATCAGGGTAAGAGACTGTGACATGGATCCTTGCAGGGTGAAAAACTGTGACAGCATTCTAACGCCTCTTTTTCCTCCACAGTACTTAGACACCTCTTGGTGTTCTTGAAGAGACAGAAGTCACACATTCATCAGCTGCCTCTCAAAATATAATTCTATCCTTTCCAGTCCTGACCATTGTGATCAATAAAGATTTGATCTCTTTTCCGTGTTGATTCCTCCTTTTATTGAAAAAAGGCACAGCCATGGCCAGGCGCAGTGGCTCTCACCTGTAATCCCATCACTTTTGGAGACCAAGGCGGGTAGACCGCTTGAGGTCAGGAGTTCGAGACCAGCCTGGCCTACATGGCGAAACCCCGTCTCTACTAAAAATATAAAAATTAGCCAGACATGGTGGTGCGTGCCTGTAGTCCCAGCTACTTGGGAGGCTAAGGCAGGAGAATCACTTGAACCTGGGAGGTGGAGATGGCAGTAGGCAGAAATTATACTACTACACTCCAGCCTGGGCAACAGAGCAAGACTCTGTCTCAAAAAAAAGCCAGGAATGGTGGCTCACGCCGGTAATCCCAGCACTCTGGGAGGCCGAGGTGGGCAGATCACTTGAGGTCAGGAGTTCGAGACCAGCCTAGCTGGCCAACATGGTGAAACCCTGTCTCCACTAAAAGTACAAAAATTAGCCAGGCATGGTGGCGGGCGCCTGTAATCCCAGCTACCCAGGAGGCTGAGGCAGGAGAATCACTTGAACCCAGGAGACGGAGATTGTGGTGAGCCAAGACCATGCCACTGCACTCCAGCCTGGGCGACAGAGCAAGACGCCATCTCTAAATAAATAAATACATACATACATACACACATGCATACATGGAATTTTACAACATATGACCCTTGGTTCCTGACTTCTTTCACTCAGCATGTTTTTCAGATTCGTCCACATTGTAGCGTGTATCAGTGCTTCATTCCTTAGTCTGTCTGAGTAATATTCAATTATATGGATATACCACTGGTCTACCCACTAATATACATACTTTTGCGACAGGGTCTCACTCTGTCACCCAGGCTGGAGTGCAATGGTGTGATCACAGTTCACTGCAACCTTCGCCTCCCAGGCTCAAGCAATTCTCCCACCTCAGCCTCCCCAGTAGCTGGAATGACAGACATGCACCACCACACCCAGCTAATGCTTTAATGTTTTATGTAGAGATGAAGTCGCTATGTTGCCCAGGCTGGTCTCAAATTCATGGGCTCAAGAGATTCTCCTGCCTCAGCCTCCCAAAGTGCTGGGATCACAGGCGTGAGCCAACACGCCCAGCGACATTTTTTTTTTTTTTTTTTTTTTTTTTTTTTTTTTTTTGAGACGGAGTCTCGCTCTGCCGCCCAGGCTGGAGTGCAGTGGCCGGATCTCAGCTCACTGCAAGCTCCGCCTCCCGGGTTCACGCCATTCTCCTGCCTCAGCCTCCCGAGTAGCTGGGACTACAGGCGCCCGCCACTGCGCCCGGCTAGTTTTTTGTATTTTTTAGTAGAGACGGGGTTTCACCGTGTTAGCCAGGATGGTCTCGATCTCCTGACCTCGTGATCCGCCCGTCTCGGCCTCCCAAAGTGCTGGGATTACAGGCTTGAGCCACCGCTCTCTCTCTTTTTTTGTTTTTCTTTTTTTTCTTGTTTCCCACCTATTTTTGGGAGGCGGAGGCAGGAGAATCGCTTGAGCGATCAGAGGTTTCAGTGAGCTGAGGTTGCACCACTGCATCCCAGCCTGGGTGACAGTGAGACCCTGTCAAAAAAAAAAAAAAAAAAAAAAA
>NC_037687.1:25042135-25069291 GCF_003255815.1 Theropithecus gelada | reverse complement strand
GGGACTACAGGCGCCCGCCACCACGCCCGGCTAGTTTTTTGTATTTTTTAGTAGAGACGGGGTTTCACCGTGTTAGCCAGGATGGTCTCGATCTCCTGACCTCGTGATCCGCCCGTCTCGGCCTCCCAAAGTGCTGGGATTACAGGCTTGAGCCACCGCGCCCGGCCCCCAGCGACATTTTTTAAGTGCGGATGTGATTTGAGAGAGCTTTTTTTTTTTTTTTTTTTTTTGAGACGGAGTCTTGCTCTGTCACCCAGGCTGGAGTGCAGTGGCCGGATCTCAGCTCACTGCAAGCTCCGCCTCCCGGGTTCCCGCCATTCTCCTGCCTCAGCCTCCCGAGTAGCTGGGACTACAGGCGCCCGCCACCTCGCCCGGCTAGTTTTTTTGTATTTTTTAGTAGAGATGGGGTTTCACCGTGTTCGCCAGGATGGTCTCGATCTCCTGACCTCGTGATCCGCCCGTCTCGGCCTCCCAAAGTGCTGGGATTACAGGCTTGAGCCACCGCGCCCGGCCGCTAGATTCATTTTCAAAACGAAAAGTAACTACACCAGACTGGCTCAATTTTATGTAACCAAGTTGTGAGTTGTTTTCCAGTTGCCATGGGCCTGCGGGTTGAAAGTCCCATAACCTGGGCATCCCCAGATGAACCAACTATGTAACCTCAGGGGGAGCCTAAGTACTAAGACCGAGGAGCAGACTGAGGAGTGGGGACTGAATTAAGCATTGGAGGCTACAAAGGCAAGATCCAGGATCCAATCAGATCAAGCCCTGTTATCACCCCATCACAGGATCCAATCAGATCATGCCTCCTGGCATCACCTCCTTGCAAGATCCAATCAAATCCTGCCTCCTGGCATCACCTCACTGCAAAATCCAATCAGATCACACTTCATTACCCTATGCTTATAAAACCTGCCCCAGTCCCCCAGCTCCAACATGCTCAACTTCAGCAATGACTTACAGACGTTCAGACCACAGAACTGGAAGTTGACTCAAGACATAGCATAGGAACCTGTCCCCCTGGATATGGGCTCATGACCCAGCTAGAGTCATGACTCTTCTAACTGATGACGGAGGTAAGGGAAGACTTTTCTGTTACCTGAAGTTTCAGGAGATCAAAGGACGATGCTTAAGCCTTGTTTCCTGCTATGAACCAAAAGCCCACATGCAGTAGGAGAGAATGAAGCGGATGCTTCTGAATCTAGTTATCTGGAATTCTACCTCCACCTTTCCCTTGGCTTGGTTATTTGAGACAACGAAGTTCCCGCATTGCTGATGTTAATTCTATGAGTCGCGTCCATGAAGTCCCAGCCTTCTTGGAATCTTCCACACAAATAATACTTCATACGAGGAGGCAGATACCCACGTGTGAGGAAGAGTGTGAAAACTTCAAGAAGAATTAAAGTTTAGACTAGAATTTTGGATAAAGCATGACGGCTTATTAAGCAACTTTGGAGCTTTTTGGAGAAGCATGCTTTCTCTGAATGCTTGTTGTTATCCTATGCCAGGAACTGATCTTGCTGGCCAGGCACAGTGGCTCACGGGAGGCCAAGGCAGGAGGATCACTTGAGCCCAGGATTTCTAGAGCAGCCTGGCCAACATGGTGAAACCCCATCTCTACTAAAAATACAAAAATTAGCCAGGCGTGGTGGCGGGTGCCTGTAATCCCAGCTACTTGGGAAGCTGAGGCAGGAGAATCGCTTGAACCCGGGAGGCGGAGGTTGCAGTGAGCCAAGATTGTGCCACTGCACTCCAGCCTGGGCAACAGAGCAAGACTCTACTCTATCTCCAAAAAAAAAGAGAGAGAGGACAAAAGGACTCTCTTTCCTAAGAGAGGAGGCTCCCACAAGTTAGGGTCGGGGGTTCAGAGCAAAGCCTTTGGACTCCCACCTCTACTTTCTGGCTGTGAGATTTCCTTTCCCTGAATCTCAGTTTCTTCATCTACAAAATGGACATAAGCATGCCTGGCTCAGACAGAAATGGGCCCAGAGCTTCTAGCGGGGTAAGCTTGGGCCATGGTTTTCTGAAAGTCACATAACAAAACAATATGATGCTGCTAAGAGCTCGTACTTACATAACACTTAGTATGTAGTAGTCACTACGCAATGTTTTCGTGTTTGTTTCTTTAAGACAGAGTCTCTGTCGCCCAGCCTGGAGTGCAGTGGCGCAATCTCAGCTCACTACAACCTCTGCCTCCCAGGTTCAAGTGATTCTTGTGCCTCAGCCTCCTGAGTAGCTGGGATTACAGGCGCCCCCAATCACCCCTAGCTAATTTTGGTATTTTTTAGTAGAGAGAGGGTTTCTCCATGTTGGCCAGGCTGGACACGAACTCCTGATCTCAAGTAATCTGCCTGCCTCGGCCTCCCAAAGTTGCTGGGATTACAGGCATGAGCCACCACGCCCGGCCTGCACATGTATGCTTGTTAACTTGTGCAGTCATCCTTTGAGGGAGGTACTGTCATTATGACCATCACACAGAAAGGGAAACTGAGGCCCAGAGATGTTATGGGACCTGCCCATGGACACATAGCCAGTGACTGGCAGTACCAGGGTTCATTCTGTCTCTGGACATTTGTTCTTAGCCAGGCAAATGCCTGTCAGTCATAATGACAGCTAATTTTATTACATGCTCAATGTGTAACAGGTGCTATGCTAATCACTTCTGCCATTAACTCATTCAGGTTTTTATATTTAATTAATTTTTTTATATAATTTTTTTTTTAATGGAGTCTCACTCTGTCGCCCAGGCTGGAGTGCAGTGGCGCGATCTTGGCTCACTGCAAGCTCCGCCTCCCAGGTCCGCGCCATTCTCCTGCCTCAGCCTCCCAAGTAGCTGGGACTGCAGGCGCCAGCCACCATGCCCGGCTAATTTTTTGTATTTTTAGTAGAGATGAGATTTCACCGTGTTAGCCAGGATGGTCTCGATCTCCTGACCTTGTGATCTGCCCGCCTCAACCTCCCAAAGTGCTGGGATTACAGGTGTGAGCCACCGTGCCCGGCCCATAAAAATTTTTTAAAAATTGAGATGGGGTCTCACTCTGTTGCCCAGGTTGGTCTCCAACTCCTGGACTCAAGCAATCCTTCCACCTTGGCCTCCCAAAGTTCTGGGATTACAGGTGTGTAATCCACTGTGCTCAGCCAACTCATTCAGTTTTCACAGTTGATCTGGCTTTTCAGACTCATAATAACAATTTTTCTAACCCTAACTGATGATAATCACAGCTAATGTAGAGTGAGTAATGTGAGCCAGGCACTGTGCTGGCTACTTCTCAAAGTATCCTTCTCATGAATATTCTTTGGTTTGATTTGGTTTGGTTTTGTTTTTTTTTGAGACAGAGTCTCACTCCGTTGCCCTCAGCTCACTGCAACCTCTGCCTCCCAGGTTCACATGATTCTTCTGCCTCAGCCTCCTGAGTAGCTGAGACTACAGGTGCACACCACCACGCCCAGCTAATTTCTGTATTTTTAGTAGAGATAGGGGTTCATCATGTTGGCCAGGTTGGTCTCGAACTCCTGACCTCAAGTGATTCACCTGCCTCAGCCTCCCAAAGTGCTGGGATTATAGGCGTGAGCCTCCATGCCCAGCCAGGAATATTCTTTACCCATCACAGTAAACTCAGGCACCAAGCAGTTAAGTCACAAAAGTGTCAGACGTTTTGGAAAACAGGTTAGCAATTCCTGAGAAAGTTAAACATAGTGTTACCCTATAAGCCAGCAATCTCACTCCTAGGTAGATACCCTAGAGAAATGATACATCCACACAAAAACCTATACATGAATGTTCCTAGCGGTATTATTCATAGCCCCAAAGCAGAAACAACCCAGATGTCCAAATAAAGTGCGGCCTTATCCATCCAACAGGGGAACACTCAGCCATGGAAAGGAACGCAGCTCTGCCGCTTGCCACCTGACGGGTAAGCCTGGAAAACGTCACGCTGAGTGAAGGAAGCCAGACACGAAAGCCACAGAGTACATGATTCCACTCACATGCAATGTCCAGAACAGACACATCCACAGAGACAGAAAGGAGACTCGTGGCTGCCAGGCGCTGGGGGGACGGAGAGTGACTGCTGATGGGTGGGGAGGTTTTCGGGGCAGATGATGAAATGTTCCGGAATTAATTAGATAGTGGTGATATCAGGCGCGGTGGCTCACACCTGTAATCCCAGCACGTTGGGAGGCCAAGGCAGGTGGATCACTTGAGTCCAGGAGTTAGAGACCAGCCCGGACAACAAGGTGAAACCCTTTCTCTACTAAAAATACAAAAATTAGCTGGGCGTGGTGGCGTGTGCCTGTAGTCCCAGCTACTCAGGAGGCTGAGGTGGGAGAATCACTTGAACCTGGGAGGCAGAGGTTGCAGTGAGCTGAGATCGTGCCACTGCACTCCAGCCTGTGGTAATATGGTGTTGGAGACCAGCCTGGCCAATATGGTGAAACCCCGTTCACCAATTAGCCAGGTGTGGTGGCGCGTGCCTGTAATCCCAGCTACTCAAGAGGCTGAGGCAGAAGAATCGCTTGTACCCAGGAGGCGGAAGTTGCAGTGAACCGAGATCGCGCCACTGCACTGCAGCCTGGGTGAGACTCTGTCTCGAAAAAAAAGAAAAAAAAATGCATTAAATGTTGCCTGCAAGGTACAGGGACTGGGGGGAGAGGGATATGCTGTGTTTGTGGCATCCAGGAGGGGACTGTGGAAGAATTTCCGAGAGGAAGCAGAGGACCTTTACCCCTGGAAGATTCACATAGCTGCTACCTAATGCTGAAGACAAGACCCCTATACATTTGGTAAGACAATAGTAAAATAACCTTTTGGGTCTCAAAAACCTGTAGGACTCTTGTGTATGGATGGGAATTGTCTGAATGCCGTTAAGGTTAATGATGGGAAGAACAGAGTTCAGCACTTGGTTCTATGTCTCAGGTGCCTGAACATTCTGTTCGAAGCAGAAACAGGACTCGATCTGCAAGTGCTATTAAATGGAGCATCATCGGTCCCCTGGGGCGAAGAATGTCCCCAGGACTGCTTTTCCTTCCTCCCATTCCCGGCTGAATTGGTCACGCTCGCTGCGGCTTCTCCAGTGAGAATATCTGCAGATTTTCTGGCACGTTGATGAACCTGAGAGAAATATCAATAAAAATAACACAAAAGTCTGCAGATTTCTTTCAGATGCAAACGTTTGTTCGTTTGTTTTGTTTTGTTTTTTGATTTTTTGTGTGTGACGGAGTCTCACTCTGTCACCCAGTCTGGATTGCAGTGGTGCAATCTCGGCTCACTTCAACCTCCGCCCTCCGAGTTCAAGCAATTCTCCTGCCCCAGCCCCTGGAGTAGCTGGGATTACAGGAGCCCGCCACCACGCCTGGCTAATTTTTTGTATTTTTAGTAGAGACGGGGTTTTCCCATCTTGGCCAGGCTGGTCTTGAACTCCTGACCTCATGATCCACCCGCCTCGGCCTCCCAAAGTGCTGGGGTTACAGGCGTGAGCTACCGTGCCCAGCCACAAATGTTTTGCATATTAATTTTTGTTTATACAGTTACAGGAGAGTACAGAATGGGAGAGAAGTTCTGGGTTCTGTGTTAAAAACTCACTGTTGGCTGGGCACCGTGGCTCACGCCTGTTATCCCAGCACTTTGGGAGGCCGAGGCAGGCGGATCACCTGAGGTCAGGAGTTGGAAGCCATTCTGGCCAACATGGAGAAATCCCATCTCTACTAAAAATACAAAATTAGCCTGGAGTGGTGAGGTGTGCCTGTAACCACAGCTACTCAGGGGGCTGAGGCAGGAGAATCACTTGAACCCAGGAGGTGGAGGTTGCAGTGAGCCAAGATCTCACCATCGCAGTCCAGCCTGGGCAACAAGAGTGAAACTCTGTCTCAAAACAAACAAAAAAAAACATGAACTCACTGTTTCTGGATTCTGTCCTCCCTAACTGGCACCTTAGAGAGCCTAGAACCCTCGAGGTCCCCTGAGGATGTATGGGATTTGAGTACTGTTGTTAGACAACTTCAGCTTTGTGCAATGGAACTGATGAACATCAACTTATAGGGAAGGTCCCCGTAGCTCTGGAGGAAGCCGGTCACGTAGAACTACAGAGCACCGTGTTAGCTTCCTGTGCCTGCCACAACAAACCGCCACACACTCGCGGGTTATTCTTTCACAGCGCTGGAGGCCGGAAGTCCGCCGGAAGTCCAAAATCAAGATATCGGCTGGGCCACCCTCCCTCTGGAGGGTCCAGAGGAGGATCCTTCCTGCTCTCTTCCGGCGCCTGGTGGCTGCAGGCCTTCCTTGGCTTATGGCTGCAACACTCCAATCTCTGTCTCCATCTTCACGTGGCCTTCCACTCTGTGTCTGTGTCTTCTCCTCTTTTTTATCTCATAAGGATACTTGTTATTGGATTTAAGGTGCACCAGACAATTAATGACACTCTCATCCTGAGATTCTTCACTGGATGACATCTGCAAAGACCCTTTTTCCAAATAAGGTCACATTGGTAGGTTCCAGAGGTTGGAATGTGAACATATCTTTTGGGGACCATCAGTCACCGATTATAAACGTAGACTTGGAATGAAACTACCTGGGATCAAATCCCAGCTCTACCACTTAGGAGCTACGTGACTTCATAAAACGATTAACCACTCCGAACACCCACTTTTTTAACTCTAAAGTAGAGATAATAATAGTTCCCTGGTACGTATGAAAGCATTTATGAAACATCAAGGATCGGCATTTTGTCCTCACTCCTACCTGACTTTGTCCATTTGATTTCAACTCATCCTCAGATTCATTTCTCAGATGTGATCCATTGAAATTTCAGGTTGTTCTATGTTAGTGAAGACATTTCCCTCCCGACACATCAAGCGCTCAGGCCTTTCTGCCTTCGCCTCACTGCAGCATTGAGAAAACCATCGGTTTAAATTAAGTGAAATTTGGCCTAAAGCTGCCTCCTTATGTGGCAAACTGTAACCTAACAATACATAATCAAACTTCAACCGAACTGAAGAGTATATGGCTGGGCGTGGTGGCTCACACCTGTAACCCCAGCACTTTGGGAGGCTGAGGCAGGCAGATCATTTGAGGTCAGGAGTTCAAGACCAGCCTGGCCAACATGGTGAAACCCCGTCTCTACTAAATATACAAAACAAAACAAAAAAAATTAGCTGGGCATGGTGTCACATGCCTGTAGTCCCAGCTACTCAGGAGACTGAGACAGGAAAATCGCTTGAACTCGGGAGGCAGAGGTTGCAGCGAGCTGAAATTCTGCCACTGCACTCCCGCCTGGGTGACAGAGAAAGACCCTGTCTCAAAAAAAATAAAAAAGAAAGAAATCATTGAGGGAGTGAGGCTACAGATAATGATATATGAAGAGATCCCACTGGTTGAGCACTTAATCTCCAAAAGTGTTCATATTTTGTTTCAAAAAGTGTTTGCATATGTGGTCAGAAGATCAAACATACAGAATAAGAGAGAAATTCTGAATTCTGTGTTGAGGACTTACTGTGTTTGGTTTCTGTCCTCCCTTCCTGGCATCTTCAATAGCCTGAAACCCCAGATCCGCTAAGGACAATTTAAGATCCCTAAAACACATGCATGTTTTAGGGATCTTAAATTGAGTCTGGGCTTATATGCAGAGGGGAAATTATTGGACAAGATGGGGCCCAGCCCATAGTTAGTGTTCAAATAATTCACTGAGTATCAAATACATGAAAGGATGAGAAGAGTCAATCTGTGGCATAGGATAAGGGGACAGTGAGCACTCTCCAGGGAAACAGAATCAACAGGAAAGTGACTGATTTTAAGAAACTGGGCTGGACACGGTGGCTCACGCCTGTAATCCCAACACTTTGGGAGGCAGAGACAGGTGAATTGCTTGAGGTCAGGAGTTCGAGACAAGCCTGACCAGCATGGGGAAACCCCGTCTCTACTAAAAACACAAAAATTAGCTGGGCGTGGTGGCATGTGCCTGTAATCCCAGCTACTTGGGAGGCTGAGACACAAGAATCACTTGAACCCGGAAGACAGAGGTTGCAGTGAGCCAAGATCATGCCACTGCACTCCAGCCTGGGCAACAGAGCAAGACTCTGTCTTAAAAAAAAAAAAAAAGGGGGGGAGGAGTAAAGAAATTGACTCATGCAATTGTGCAGGCTGGCAAGTCCAAAATCTGTAGGGCAGGCTGGAAGTGTGGAAGCTTAGAGAGGATTTGATGCTGCAGGCTTAAGGCGGAATTTCTTCTACAGGAAACCTGTTTATGTTCTTAAGGCCTTCAACTGATTCGCTCAGGCCCACCCAGGTTATCGCCGTTCATCTCCTTTATTTAAAATCAACTGATTGTAGATGTTAACTATGTCTACGAAATACCGTCACAGCAACACCTACACTAGCATTCGATTAAATAACTGGGTACTGGGCAGGGCACGGTGGCTCACACCTGGGAGGCTGAGGCGGGTGGATTGCTTGAGGTCAGGAGTTCAAGACCAGCCCAGCCAACATGGTGAAACCCTGTCTCTACTAAAAATACAAAAATTAACCAGGTGTGGTGGCGGGCACCTGTAATCCCAGCTACTCAGGAGGCTGAGGCAGGAGAATTGCTTGAACCCGAGAGGCGGAGGTTGCAGTGAGCTGAGATTGTGCCACTGCACTCCAGCCTGGATGACAGGGCAAGATTCTGTCAATAAATAAATAAATAAAACTGGGTACTGCAGGCTAGCCAGATGATACAAAAGTCTAAGCATCACAGATATCATTAGGGTCAACTGGTAGAAATTAAAGGACTTAAATTAGTGTTTCAGTAGGAACGCTCGAACCCGAATTTTGGGGGTGGGGGTGGGGTGCAGAGTTCTGTGCATCGACTGCTGACTGCTCAGAGTCAGGAAACAAATCATACAAATTCTGTTTGCCCCATCTGGGCTATGCTACTATGGTATCTTGCAATAAATCCTAACAATTAGGAACCCTATTTAGGTTGGTGCAAAAGTAATTGCGGATTTTGCCATTGAAAGTAATGGCCAAAACCACAGTTCCTTTTGCACCGATCTATAGATTGAAACGGGACTGATGATTTCCTCCCTGGAGACTTATAAAAAGGATGGGAGCCGCCCAGGCAGTTAGAGGGATTATACTTCCTGGGGGTGGGGGACTAAACTAGAAGTCCACAATAAAACCATTTCCTGGCCGGGCGTGGTGGCTCACGCCTGTAATCCCAGCGCTTTGGGAGGCCAAGGCGGGTGGATCACCTGGGGTCAGGCGTTCGAGACCAG
Source organism: Theropithecus gelada (assembly GCF_003255815.1). Taxonomy (NCBI): domain Eukaryota; kingdom Metazoa; phylum Chordata; class Mammalia; order Primates; family Cercopithecidae; genus Theropithecus; species Theropithecus gelada. Next base: position 25,060,045 of record NC_037687.1, on the reverse strand, counting down.
TCCAACCGACATGGAGAAATCCCGTCTCTACTAAAAATACAAAATTAGCCAGGCGTGGTGGCGCATGCCTGTAATCCCAGCTACTCGGGAGACTGAGGCAGGAGACTCGCTTGAACCTGGGAGGTGGAGGTTGCAGTGAGCCGAGGTCGCGCCATTGCACTCCAGCCTGGGCAACAAGAGCGAAACTATGTCTCAAAAACAAAAACAAAAACAAACAAAAAAAAACCATTTCCTATTCTCATCCAGCAGATACTAAATACAGATTGCATTCAACCTCAGGCATTCGCTTCCTAACTCCTACAATTTTTATCTGTTTTCTTCTACAAAAAAATTATGTGCACAGGGTCAGAAGGGCAGTGAAAAATGAAGAATGTTCCACTTTATTGTTGCTGGGGTGTTCCTTAATATCCTGCAAATGCAGGAGTCCTCTGCCAACTGGTGCCAGCGCTCAAGGCTTTGGCCTGGAATCGATGTGAAACTTCTGTTCTCTCTTCCTGCAAATCCAGATGGAGCCCCTGGAGCATAAAATAAAAACGGGACCAATGTCCAGGAGTGGCTCCTGTTAGGTTGGGGCAAAAGTAATTTCGGTTTCTTGGCTGGGCACGGTGCCTCATGCCTGTAATCCCACCACTTTGGGAGGCTGAGACGGGTGGATCACCTGAGGTCAGGAGTTCCAGACCAGCCTGGCCAAAAGGGTGAAACCCCGTCTCTATTAAAAATACAAAAATTAGCTGGCCGTGGCAGCAGGTGCCTGTAATTCCAGCTGCTTGGGAGGCTGAGGCAGATAATTGCTTGAATCTGGGAGGCAGAGGTTGCAATGAGCCGGGGTTGCATGGTGAAACCCCATCTCTACTTAAAATACAAAAATTAGCTGAGCATGGTGGCACACACCTATAATCCCAGCTACTCGGGAGGCTGAGGCAGGAGAATCGCTTGAACTTGGGACACAGAGGTTGCAGTGAGCTAAGATCACGCCACTGCACTCCAGCCTGGATGACAGAGTGAGACTCCACCTAAATAAATAAATAAATAAATAAAAATAAACCATACAAATAAAGAAGCCGGGCATGGCGCTCACACCTGTAATCCCAACACCTTGGGAGGCCGAGGCGGGTGAATCACAAGGTCAGGAGTTCAAGACCAGCCTGGGCAACATGGTGAAACTCTGTCTCTACTAAAAATACAAACATTAGCTGGGCATGGTGGTGGGTGTCTGTCATCCCAGCTACTCAGGAGGCTGAGGTAGAGAATTGCTTGAACCTGGGAGGCAGAGGTTGCAGTGAGCCGAGATCGCGCCACTGCACTCCAGCCTGGGCAACAGAGTGAGACTCCGTCTCAACAACAACAACAACAACAAAAGTAAATGCAATGTCATAAATGTAATGGCAAAAACCGCAATTGCTTTTCCACCAACCTAATGGAAGGAGATCCTGGTGCCTTGCCCAGGCATGCCGTTTATACGGAAACAGAAAGGGCAAAGGTACACAGGGAGATAACTAGATAGCATGAAGCTCTGATCTCAGGTCTTTGTCCGCTTGTGGCAGGGGGAATTAAGCCTATTTAACAGAAACTCAAAGGCACACTTGCCCTGCTGTACAGCGAACACACCCATTTGTAGAGCTTGGACCGCATATATCAGTGACCCTTGACTTGACATAGCGTGCAGATGGAAAATGGGGTGAAAGTCCTTCTTCCAGAGTCTGAAGTTGACCCATGAGCTGTCTGAAGCCAGCAGGCCTGGCCAGGGCTTAACGCATCCTCCCATAGTGCACACACATTAGCCAGACTACATGTTTATTTCTCAACCTACATATCGACTCTCCACTCTGTGTAGTTTACAACAGTGAACATCCAAAAATCTATCAAATAACCATTATTCTTACAGTCAAAGTGATTTTTTATCAATAGCATTCTTTTCAGATTTCTTCAGTAAACTATCTACCAAAGGGAAGGTATAAACCCTTCTGCTATGAACAGTTATCACATAAAGATATGTATTTCCATCCTGGTCATGTTATTTGGGTTTGTGTGATCTTTATTGGGCCACAAGAATATTAGCATCTGGAAGTCAGCAAGTTCTCTGAAAAATCAAACTGGTGACTTGTTGCCAAAGATGGTACCCAAAGAGCTATTTATCCAGCATTTATTCCCTGTGTCATTCCTTCCCCTTGAATCAGGACTGGACCTGTGACTAGGTTTTAACCAATAGAATAAAGCAGAAGGGATGCCTGTGACTCCTAAAATCAGATCCTAAGGAACATCGAAAGTATCACCCTAAGTCTCTTGGAGCATCCTCACTGGGAGACGGCCATGCTGTAAGGAAGCCCAAGCTAGTCACATGGAGAGGCAGCTTTTAATCTGGGGTTTTTTAGAAATCGGAATGGGGGGAGAAAAAGAAATTGGAATAGGAGTATGAGAGGCATCTTTAAGATACAGATGTCCAAACAGCCCCAAGCTGTTCCAACCTTCAGAGCCCAGGTGCAAGTCGTGTGAGTGAAGCAGTCTTCAAACAATCCCAACCCTAGATATTATCTGGCTGCAGTGTCATGATGGACTTCAAATAAGAACCACTCAACTGAGCCCAGGAAAGCCTTAGAACCACAGAACTGTGTGTTAAGCCGGGAGTCAGCAAACTACCTGATGCAAACCAAATCGGGCCCACTACCTTGTTTGCTAAGCAAAGTTTTATTGGCACACGGCCACACTCATTCATCGATGTATTGTCTATAATGCTTTCATGCTGTAATGGCAGAGTAGTAGAAACACGGCCTTCAAAGCTGAAAATATTCATTCTCTAGCCCTTCTCAAAAAAAAAAAAAAGTCTGCCCCAATTGAGTCAGAGAACACAAAACAGTTCTGTACCCTCCCTTTGCAGGTAGGATGGTGGTGAAGGAGGTTGGACCGTGGAAGACCTGGGGTAGGGGAGCCACCTCACTCCCTCCCTCCACCAGAAACCAACAAACAAAAAAGTTTGCCAAATCTGTGTTTTAAGCCACTAAGTTTGGGGGTGGTTTGTTAGGCACCAGTAAAGAAAACAGAACATGGATAATTTCACAATCTGTATTTTGCAACTGAAGGATACTGAAAAACCGATTTCTAAACTAAGTGCTATAAAATGTTGCCAAGGCCACTTGTTCCTTTGCCCACATTCCTTCCTGGAGCAAATGTTCTAAGTGTTCCAATTCCATCAGCAGAATGATGACTCAGCACAAATTCAAAGGACTAAACCCGAGTTTGAATCACAGCTGGGTCAATTTTTTTTTTTTTTTTTTTTTTTTTTGAGACATAGTCTCACTCTGTTACCCAGACTGGAGTGCAGTGGCGTGATCTCGACTCACTGCAAACTTCGCCTCCCGGGTTCAAGCGATTCTCCTGCCTCAACCTCCCAAATAGCTGAGACTATAGGAATGCACCACCACGCCTGGCTAATTTTTCTATTTTGGCTAGAGGCGAGGTTTCACCATGTTGACCAGACTGGTCTCGAACTCTTGACCTTAGGTGATCCGCCCGCCTCGGCCTCCCAAAGTGCTGGGATTACAAGTGTGAGCCTCCGTGCCCGGCCACAGCTGGGTCACTTTCTAACTCTGTAACCAAGGATGAGTTAATTAATCATTTTTTTTCCTGCTGGAGAAAAGGGAGCCTTACAAATGTTGTGATTAAGAGCACATGCTCTGGGTTCCAATCTGACGTGGGAACTTGTTTGCTGTGTGTTCTTGAGCCCACAAGCCTGACCTCTCTGTGGCTCAGATCCTGCGTCTGTAAAATGAGGAAAGTAATATTAACTGCTTCATAGAATTCTTAGAAGCATTCAAATCATTTAATGTTTTGTGAAGTACTTAGAGTGCCTGGCACAAAATATAATCTTCATCTAAATGTTTATGGGTGAAAAAATACTGACTTTAGACCAGGCGCAGTGGCTCACACTTGTAATCCCAGCACTTTGGGAGGCCAAGGTGGGCAGATCACTTGAGGTCAGGAATTCGAGAGCAGCCTGGCCAACATGGTGAAACCCCATCTCTACTAAAAAATACAAAAATTAGCCAGGCACGGTAGTGGGGGACTGTAATCCCAGCTGTTTGGGAGGCTGAGGCAGGAGAATGGTTTGAACCGAGAAGTGGAGGTTGCAGTGAGCTGAGATTGCATCACTGCACCCCAGCCTCGGCAACAGAGCAAAACTCTGTCTCAAAAACCAAAACAAAAGTAAAGAAAAGAAATACTGACTTTAAAAGTTCAAAAGCACCCTTCAAGATCTGTGCGTCTCAGTTTCATCATCTGTGAAATAAAGTAAAATAATTTCTCACCCTTCCCATGGTCATTGTGAAAACTAAATAACATAATCTTGTTGTTGGCAGTATTATCATAATTGTCATAATACATGATTGCTTATGATATATGATTGCTTTTAGAATTTTATAATCTAGCTTGTTTTTTTTTGTTTGTTTGTTTTCTTTGTTTGTTTGTGTTGAGACGGAGTCTCGCTCTGTCACCCAGGTTCTCGGCTCACTGCAAGCTCCGCCCCGGGTTCACACCATTCTCCTGCCTCAGCCTCCTGAGTAGCTGGGAGTAACCACATGCCCGGCTAATTTTTTGTATTTTTAGTAGAGATGGGGTTTTACTGTGTTAGCCAGGATGGTCTCGATCTCCTGACCTCATGATCTGCCCACCTCGGCCTCCCAAAGTGCTGGGATTACAGGCGTGAGCCACCGCGGCCGGCCTATAATCTAGTTCTTTTAGAAAGAATGAATGTGAAATGGAAATATTTGCCCATGTGAAAGATGGCATCTATTCTAAATGTGCCTCCAGGAGATGAACTCTACCCTTCTCTCTGCTGATGACACCAGCGTTCACCTGATGTATCCGTGAGATCATCAGCTTTTACATCCAAGACAGTGGTTCTCAACTGGGGGAAAATTTTTCTTTTTCTTTTTTTTTTTTTTTTTTTAAGACAGGGTCTTACTCTGTCACCAGACTGGAGTGCGGTGGGATGATCTCGGCTCACCGCAACCTCCACCTCCTGGGTTCAAGTGTTTCTCCTGCCTCAGCCTCCCGAGTAGCTGAGATTACAGGCACCCGCCACCAGGCCTGGCTAATTTTTTGTATTTTCAGTAGAGATGGAGTTTCACCATGTTGACCAGGCTGGTCTCGAACTCCTGACCTCAAATGATCCACCCACCTCGGCCTCCCAAAGTGCTGGGATTACAGGCATGAGCCATCACACCTGGACAACCAGGGGCAATTTTTTTGGTTGTCACAGCTGGAGAAGGTGCTGCTAGTGGCATCTGGTGGGTAGAGGCCAGGGATGCTGCTAACCACCCTACAGCGCCCAAGATAGCCCCCGACAAGAAAGAATCATCCAGCCCCAAGTGTCCACAGTGCTGAGGTTGAGGTAGAAGATTTGGTCTAGGATAGGTACCCTCTCCTAGGCTTGGGTAGAGCTTCTTCCAGTCCTTCCGTGCCCTCATCCACTACTTTGAAATAGCCTGGGTTCTCATCTGTCTCCCCAGGAAATCTGGGGGTTAGGGGGCCTCAGGGACTGGGTCTGTTTTTATTATCTCTGTCTCAGCAGTACACTAGGTTTTAACCAATAGAATAAAGCAGAATGCTTCAGCAAACTAACACAGGAACAGAAAACCAAACACCGCATGTTCTCACTTCTAAGTGGGAGCTGAACTGTGAGAACACAAGGACACAGGAAGGGAAACAACACACACTGGGGCCTGTTGGGGGTTTGCGGGAGGGAGAGCACCAGGATAAATAGCTAATGCATGCTGGGCTTAATACCTAGGTGATGGGTTGATAGCTGCAGCAAACCACCATGGCACACATTTACCTAAGTAACAAACCTGCACGTCTTGCACAGGTATCCTAGAACTTAAAATAAATTAAAATAAGAATAAAACTGAATGGACCCTTTTCACAAGATGGTGCCGAAAGCAAAGGAAGCTCCTGCCCCTCCTAAAGCCCAAGCCAAAGCGAAGGCTTTGAAGGACAAGAAGGCAGTGTTGAAAGGCATCCACAGCCACACACAAAAAAAGATCCACATGTCACCCACCTTCCAGCCGCCCAAGACATCGTGACTTTGGAGGCAGCGCAAATATCCTCGGAGGAGCGCCCCCTGGAGAAACAAGCTTGACCACTCTGTGATCATCAAGTTTCCGCCAACCAGAGTCGGCCATGAAGTAGACAGACGACAGCAGGACGCTTGCCTTCATTATAGACGTTTTTTTTGTTTGTTTGTTTGTTTTTTTGAGACAGAGTCTCGCTCTGCCGCCCAGGCTGGAGTGCAGTGGCGTGATCTTGGCTCACTGCAAGCTCCGCCTCCCAGGTTTACGCCATTCTCCTGCCTCAGCCTCCTGAGTAGCTGGGACTACAGGCGCCCGCCACCTCGCCCGGCTAGTTTTTTTGTATTTTTTAGTAGAGACGGGGTTTCACCGTGTCAGCCAGGATGGTCTCGATCTCCTGACCTCGTGATCCGCCCGTCTCGGCCTCCCAAAGTGCTGGGATTACAGGCTTGAGCCACCGCGCCCGGCCCATTATAGATGTTAAAGCTAACAAAGCACGAGCTCAAACAGGCTGTGAAGAAGCTCCGATTCGGCCTGACGGAGAGAGGAGGGCACATGTTCAACCGACTCCTGGTTACGATGCTTTGGATGTTGCCAACAAAATTGGGATCATCTAAACTGAGTCCAGCTGGCTAATTCTAAATATACGTATATCTTTTCACCATAATTAAAAAAAAAAAAAAAAAAAGGAGGGGCCGGACGCGGTGGCTCACTCCTGTAATCCCAGCACTTTGGGAAACCAAGGCGGGCAGATCAGGAGGTCAGGAGATCGAGACCATCCTGGCTAACACAGTGAAACCCCATCTCTACTAAAAATACAAAAAAATTAACCTGGTGCAGTGGCGGGCACCTGTAATCCCAGCTACTCAGGAGGCTGAGGCAGGAGAATCGCCTGAACCCGGGAGGTGGAGGTTGCTGTGAGCCGAGATCACGTCACTGCACTCCAGCCTGGGCAAGAGAGCAAGAATGTTATCTCTGAGAGATAACATTAGACGTAGCCTGTTTCATCTTTCTCCCCTAAAAGTACGAAAAGGTCAACAAATGAGAGAGACTCAGATTTATGGATTATCAGCGCAAGGTGTGACACACAAGTGCTCAATCTATTCACCCAGTCTGGGACTGATGGGAAAAAGGGATGGTAACTGTTTTCTTGGATCATCAAATTTTTTTTTTTTTTTTTTGAGACAGAATAATGCTCTGTCACCCAGGCTGGAGTGCAGTGACATGATCCTGGCTCACTGCAAAAAAAAAAAAAAAAAAAAGAAAGAAAGAAATGCTGATGCTAAGAGCAGCTTCACACAGAAATGCTTAGGTATCTGGCGTGTGTTTCCCTGGCACAGGTTTCCACATTGTTTCCTGTTCACTATCCCATTAATGGGGCCAAACATGTCCACTTCCCATGCACTATCCCTAGATATTATCTGACCTTTAAACTCCATGAGGTTATCTATATCTATACCTGTATTTATTTCCATGTATTATTCCTATGCTCTTTCAAGGTTGTTTTTTGTTTTTGTTTTTGTTTTTCCTGAGACGGAGTCTGGCTCTATCGCCCAGGCTGGAGCGCAGTGGCCGGATCTCAGCTCACTGCAAGCTCCGCCTCCCGGGTTCACACCATTCTCCTACCTCAGCCTCCCGAGTAGCTGGGACTACAGGCGCTGCCACCATACCCGGCTAGTTTTTTGTATTTTTTAGTAGAGACGGGGTTTCACCGTGTTAGCCAGGATAGTCTCGATCTCCTGACCTCGTGATCCACCCGTCCCGGCCTCCCAAAGTGCTGGGATTACAGACTTGAGCCACCACGCCCGGCCTCAAGGTTGTTATTGAGGTAGAGGTTAACACTATTGCCTTATGAATGTTCTATTTCTATTGAGCAACTATTATAAGTTGAATCGTGTCCCCAGCAGTATATATCTAAAGCCTGAGTAAACCCAAGTATTTGTGAAAATAGCCTTATTTGCAGAAAGGGAATTAGCAGAAGCGATCAAGATGAGGTCGTTAGTGTGGGCCCTAATCTAATATGGCTGGTGTCCCTATATGAAGAAAAGAGGCACAGAGACAGACACACAGAAAGGCCACATAATGACAGAGACAGAGATTGGAATGGCCCATCCTCAAGCCAAGGAACACCAAGGATTGTCAGTAACACCGGAAGCCAGGAGAAAGGCATGAAACAGATCCTCCCTTCCAGACATCAGAGAGAGCGCAGCCCTGGTGACACCTTGATGTCAGACATCTGGCCTCCAGAATGGTGAGAGAACAAATTTCCATTGTTTGGAGCCACTTTGTTGGTGGGTCTTTGTGACAGCCTCGCTGGGAAATGAATAGAAACCCTCTAAGCTGCAGAGTGTCTTTCAGATGGTCGGAGAACCATGGAGTAGTAAACCCTGCTTTCTAATTCCTGAAACAGGTGGGTTATCACTAAGAAAATGTAAGAAACTTTTCTCTATTCCAAAATTACCTTCGCCCGGTGCTGGAAGCAGTGACTGGTTTTCAGCACCTCCTATTGTTGCAGCCTTTTTTTTTTTTTTTTTTTTTTTTTTGAGTCTCGCCCTGTCACCAGGTTGGAGTACAGTGGCGTGTGGCATGATCTTGGCTCATTGCAACCTCTGCCTCCCAGGTTCAAGTGATTCTCCTGCCTCAGTCTCCCGAGTAGCTGAGACTACAGGTGTGTGCCACCATGCCCAGCTAATTTTTGTATTTTCAGTAGAGACGGGGTTTCACCATGTTGGCCAGGATGGTCTTGATCTCTTGACCTTGTGATCCACCTGCTTCGGCCTCCCAAAGTGCTGGGATTACAGGTGTGAGCCACCGCACCCATCCCTGTTGCAGCTTTTTCACTATTGATGTTCAGTAAGTGGGAGAGAGTATTTGTTATAGCTCTTTTACTCCCACCGCCAGCAAGCTCCAGGTTCTTGTCCCACAACCAAGAAGAATAAGAAACATCGACACTGGAGACTGAGTAAGGCAGAGTGGGATTTATCAAGCGGAAGTGACAGAAAAGCTGTCAACAAGGGGAGGAGACCCGACAAAGAGTTGCTGGCTACAGGGCTAAGTTCAGTGGTTTTATGAACTGGGAAGTGGGAGGAGTGTGCTGACTGGTCTGTGGGCCACTCAGGAAGACACACAACAGTGAAAAGAGTCAATTAGAGGCTGAGGTGAAGGCCTGGCCTGCAACCAATTAGGGGCTGAAGTGATGTTACACTTTATGCAAATGAGGATTTGGCCCACAGCCAATCACACAAAGATAGGAATATGTAAAATAGGTGAAAGGTAAGGACCAATCCAGAGGAAGCATGTGAAGTGAGACAAATGTGAATGAAAGGGAGGAAAATGTGTCCAAAAAAGGAGTGGAATTTGTTCGTCTAAGTTTACGGAGTAGACGTTTCCATTCAAGGACGCAGGCTGTTTCTTATCTAGGGGCTGCCGCTTGACATTCAGGCTGTTCTTGGTCTGAAGAAATTTTGCTGATGTGAGCTCTTTCTTATCTGGGGCCTGCAGCCGAATTTTCAGGCTGTTCTTTGTTTGAAGGAGTTTTACCAAGGACTCATCCTAACTGCCTTTCTGACCACTTTCTTCCTACGTCCTCTTTCACTATCCACGGCCCTGGTCCCAGCCCTTGGGGGACATTGACATCTTCTCCCAGGTCAGCTCCTCAGAGGTCTCACTCTGGGCCACAGTGGACGTGATTCTTCCAGCTCCAGAGATTCCTGCCAGACAGGGAAAGAACTCAAACCAGATGCTGGAGATAAGATCTCAGGAGCCGATCCCAGCCAATCTGCCAGTGCCCATGTGGAGCCATGTTTAGGTTTTATCTATTCATTTTATTATGAAATGTCTCACATATATAGAAAAGCATGTAAATAGGCTGGGCACGGTGGCTCAGGCCCGTCATCCTAGCACTTTGGGAGGCTGAGGTGAGCAGATCACTTGAGGTCAGGGGTTTGAGACCAGCTTGGCCAACATGGCAAAACCCCATCTCTACTAAAAATACAAAAATTAGCCAGGTGTGTTGGTGCCTGCCTGTAATCCCAGTTACTCAGGAGGCCGAGGCAGGAGAATCACTTGAACCCGGAAGGTGGAGGTTGCAGTGAGCCGAGATCATTCCATTGCACTCCAGCCTGAACAACAGAGTGAGACTCTGTCTCAAAAAAAGAAAAAAGAAAAGAAAAAAGAAAAGCATGTGAACAAAATTCTCTATGGCTATCATTTTGCCCTATGTCTTCAGACAAAGACTCCAGTGAGAAAGTCAAAACACAATGGAGGCTTCTTCTGAAGTCTTTCCTGAGTCTGTTGCTCTGCTCCCCTTTCCAGAGGTGAAATTGTTCTGCAACTTCCTCTTGGTGTTTACGATCGTGGTACCTCTCCCCACTGCTCTGTGCCTGTGAACATTGCCTGAGCATCGTCTCTCCATAATTAGAAATCTGCCTGTTCCTCTGACATTCTGTGCTGAGTGTATGCAGGCTGAGGGATGTAAGGTCCCATTCATTCATTCAACTGTAGTGTCATATTCCACATATTCTGTAACTTATCCTGTGTTTTCAATTAATCATTCATCCCCAGATTCAACTTTTCCATTTTTCATAGTTGCAATGTTGAAATACACATTTTTTTTCTAGTTTCCTTGTGCATGTATGAAAATGCCTCCAAAGACATGTATCTCTACAAGTTTCAACTCCACTTATTTTCTGAAACGCTCCTCCAATGCCACCATGCAAATGAACAGATCCACCAAATTCCAACAGCCTGACCAACAGGTAGTATCGTCCCATTTTTTTCTTCCAACCTATAAGAAGTGACAAGCTACATGCGTTACTGTGATTTTGATGTGTATTTCCCTGATTACCAGTATGATTAATAATCAATTGTATGGTTTAATGACCCTTCTATTTCCCTTTTCTGTCAAATGATAATATCATTTGCCTTTTTAAAAAAGATATAAGTGCCGGGCACGGTGGCTCAAGCCTGTAATCCCAGCACTTTGGGAGGCTGAGGCGGGCAGATCACGAGGTCAGGAGATCGAGACCATCCTGGCTAACATGGTGAAACTCCATCTCTACTAAAAAATACAAAAAACTGGCCGGGCGAGGTGGAAGGCGCCTGTAGTCCCAGCTACTCGGGAGGCTGAGGCAGGAGAATGGCATGAACCCGGGAGGCGGAGCTTACAGTGAGCTGAGATCTGGCCACCACACTCCAGCCTAGGCGACAGAGCAAGACTCTGTCTCAAAAAAAAAAAAGAAAGATGTAAGTATGGCCAGGCATGGTGGCTCATGCCTGTAATTCTTTGGGAGGCCAAGGCGGGTGGATCACCTGAGATAAGGAGTTCAAGACCTGCCTGGCCAACATGGTGAAACCCCATCTCTACTAAAAGTACAAAAATTAGCTGGGCGTAGTGGCACACCCTTGTAACCCCAGATGCTCAGGAGGCTGAGGCAAGAGGTTCACTTGAACCAGGGAGGCAGAAGTTGCAGTGAGCTGAGATTGCACCACTGTACTCCAGCCTGGGCAACAGAGTGAGACTCCATCTCAAAATAAAATAAAATAAAATAAATAATAAAAAATTTTTAAAAAAGATGTAAGTATTTAAAGCTAAACTATTATCTCTAAGATTTGTCTGTGTTCCACAAATGTTGATATGTTGTGTTTTTATTTTTATTCAGTTAAAAACCCTTCTTAATTTCTAATTACTTCTTTGACCCATGGGTTATTAAGATGTGTGTTGTTTAATTTAAAAGTATTTGGAGTTAGGCACAGTAGCTCACGCCTGTAATCCCAGCACTTTGGGCAGCCGAGGCAGGTGGATCACTTGAGGCCAGGAGTTCGAGACCGGCCTGGCCAACATAGTGAAACCCTGTCAGTACTAAAAATACAAAAATTAACCAGGCATGGTGGCAGGTGCCCAGCTACTCTGGAGGCTGCGGCAGGAGAATCACTTGAACCCAAGAGGCAGAGACAGCAGTGAGCTGAGATTGTGCCGCTGCACTCCAAAGTGGGTGACAGAGAAAGACTATCTTAAAAAAAAAAAAAAAGCTACATTATAGGATATAAATCACAACCTAGTAAAATACTAACTGTACAACTTTATACAGGTACGAAATTAGCTTTCCTAGTGGAGAACAAGTATAGCTATAATCCAGGACAGAGCATGAACTTGAGTATCAATACGAAGGATTGTAGTCCAGCAGTGAGCACAGCCTCTCATGTATCTGTAAATGCTACAGTCCCGTACAGAGCATGAACTCGGTGTCACCTGGGTTAACTCTCCTCAAGTACAGAGGGTTCAGAATGTTACTGACACAGGGTAGCTGTCAATAATTTTTGTTTATTCACTGTGTCATAATTGTTATCACTATCTAAAGTTATTTGGTAATACTGAGGAATGAATCCCCTTAACTATTTGCTAAAGTTTAGCCATTTGGTCTTGTTGTAGAGATCATTCTATCTGCCTAGATAGAGCACATGTGCACCCTCAGGTCTTTGCTGGCGAAATTCTGCTCATCTCTGAGAGATAACATTAGACGTAGCCTGTTTAATCTTTCTCCCCTAAAAGTACAAAAAGGTCAACAAAGGAGTGAGACTCACATTTACGGATTATCAGCACAAGGTGTGACACACAAGTGTTCAATCTATTCACCTAGCCCGGGACTGATGGGAAAAAGGGATGGTAACTGTTTTCTTGATCATCAAATGTTCTTTTTTTTTTTTTCTAAGACAGAAATGCTCTGTGCCCCAGGCTGGAGTGCAGTGACATGATATCGGCTCATGCAACCTCCGCCTCTGGGGTTCAAGCGATTCTCCCGCCTCAGCCTCCCGAGTAGCTGGGATTACAGGCACCCGCCACCACACCCAGCTAATTGTTTTGTATTTTTAATAGAGATAGGGTTTCACCATGTTGGCCAGGCTGGTCTCGAACTCCTGACCTCAAGTGATCCGCCCACCTCAGCCTCTCAAAGTGCTGGGATTACAGGCGTGAGCCCCCACACCTGGCTGATCATCGAATATTCTAATTTAAACATTGCTACCTTCAGATTTGGGGGTTAGAGCATTCATTAGATGATACTCATTTTAGCTTAGGGAAGCCCATGGGGAAATGGTGGAAACCAGATGGTTCTATAAGTCCTCCCAGCATCCGGAGGCCACGTATTCAGTAGGCACCCTCCCTCTGGCTTGCTGTTTGAACATGTGCAGCCATAGGCCCTCTGAGCTCTCAGAGCCCTCCACCGGGAAATAAAAGAGCTGGACCAAGGAAATAATCGTACTTGTTAGGATTTTCAGTGTGGTCAATATGAGAATTTTCTTAACTCATTCCCTAACACTGAAAGTATGTAATGAATGCCCGGTACGTTAATGGCCATACAGAAAACCAGACTGGGTCCTGTCGTCCAGTTATGGCTGAATATAAATCCACTCTCCATCTGTGTGGCAACAGCAAGTTCTTGACATTCTTACTCAAAGAGGGTACAGTCTACACTTTCTCAGTTTCCTTGCAGCTTGTTATGATTACAGGATACCTGTTGTTTACTTTTATATTAAAATATCTTCAAACTTAAAGACGTCTTACCAAAAACAAACAAACAAAAACAACAAAAGATTCTTGTAGGCAAGTCACACAGACTAACCAATTGTAAATTTTTTTTTTTTCCCTGTTTGGGAAGGGTTTAGAACCTGGAAATACTAGATTCGGGAGAACGGCAGACTAGCTTGATAAGGGACCAATGTTTGTGCAGTAACTTGGAGTGTGGTTTGTTTCTGAATCTTTAATTAAAACCTGGAATTGGGCCGGGCGCGGTGGCTCAAGCCTGTAATCCCAGCACTTCGGGAGGCCAAGACGGGCGGATCACGAGGTCAGGAGATCGAGACCATCCTGGCTAACATGGTGAAACCCCGTCTCTACTTAAAAAAAAATACAAAAAACTAGCCGGGCGTGGTGGCGGGCACCTGTAGTCCCAGCTACTCGGGAGGCTGAGGCAGGAGAATGGCGTAAACCCTGGAGGCGGAGCTTGCAGTGAGCTGAGATCCGGCCACTGCACTCCAGCCTGGGCGACAGAGTGAGACTCCGTCTCAAAAAAAAAAAAAAAGAAAAAGAAAAAGAAAAAAACCTGGAATTGGCCGGGCTCAGTGGCTCACGCCTGTAATCCCAACATTTTTGGAGGCCGATGCAAGTGGATCACGAGGTCAGGAGTGTGATACCAGCCTGGCCGACATGGCGAAACCCCGTCTCTACTAAAAATACAAAAATTAGCCGGGCATGGTGGCACACACCTATAATCCCAGCTACTCAGGAGGCTGAGGCAGGGGAATCGCTTGGACCCGGCAGTCGGAGGTTGCAGTGACCTGAGATCATGCCATAGCACTCTAGCCTGGGTGACAAGAGCAAGATTCCATCTCAAAATAAATAAATAAATAAATAAATAAATAAATAAATAAAATTTAAAAAGTAAAACCTGGGATTATATATGCCCAATAGATATTCATACTTGAACCACAGTCACAAATGCCAAAATTCTTAATATGTAAATTGCAAAAATTCTTAATACTATTCTTTGCACTGTATTGTAATCATTTTATATATACGAATATATATGTGTATATATATATATTGCTTACGTTGTTTGTACAGATGTGGACCACCATTGCAACAAAATAAATTCTTTTTGCTCTAAAATATTTATAAAGAAAATACTTAAATGCTATGTATAGGGTGGTAATAAGGGAAAAATCAAGTATTATAAACAAGAATGAAGGTTTTTGTAAAGATTTCTCTTCAGTGCTTTGCAAGGTATAATTCCAGGCACATTTTCCCTGAAGTTATGTGTATGTGAGTATTCTCATTCTTCCCAACTTGCCTTTGAAGAGTGAAAAACCATTATTATCAAGCAGATTTCTATTCAGCTTCTATTCCCGCCCTGCTGTTTGTCCCTTAAGAATGAGTTTCTTGGATGTTTCCAATATGTGATTTTTTTTAAAAAATCACCATTTTTTAGAATGGTGATTTTAAATGTGTGAGTGCATGCATTATTATTATTATTTATTTATTTATTTATTTATTTATTTATTTATTTTTTTTGAGGCAGAGTCTCGCTCTGTCGCCCAGGCTGGAGTGCAGTGGTGCAATCTCGGCTCACTGCAAGCTCCGCCTCCCGGGTTCACGCCATTCTCCTGCCTCAGCCTCCCCAGTAGCTGGGACTACAGGCGCCCGCCACCTCGCCTGGCTAGTTTTTTGTATTTTTTAGTAGAGACGGGGTTTCACTGTGTTAGCCAGGATGGTCTCGATCTCCTGACCTCATGATCCGCCCGCTTCCGCCTCCCAAAGTGCTGGGATTACAGGCGTGAGCCACCACGCCCAGCCGCATTATCTTATCTCAATTATTTGCACCCCCAGTCCACCCCCATCTCCCTAAAGCTAGAACACTGCCAACTGATCTGTTACAGAGGTCCTTTGGAAACACATAACTAACACTTAAGGTTGGGTGCTGCTAATTTTTTTTTTTTTTTTTTTTTTGAGACGGAGTTTCGCTCTTGTCACCCAGGCTGGAGTGCAATGGCGCAATCTCAGCTCACTGCAACCTCCGCCTCTATGGTTCAAGCGTTTATCTTGCCTCAGCCTGCCAAGTAGCTGGGCTTACAGGCGTGAGCCACCACGCCCGGCTAATTTTTTGTATTTTTAGTAGAGACGGGGTTTCTGCATGTTGGTCAGGCTGGTCTCAAACTCCCGACCTCAGGTGATCCGCCCGCCTCGGCCTCCCAGAGTGCTGGGATTACAGGCGTGAGCCACCGAGCCCGGCAGGTGCTGCTCATTCTTTGTGAAAATCCAAATATTGTTAAGGAACCAGGGAGCTGCCACTACCTCTTGATTTTCCATCTAAAAATATATATGTTTATGTAAACAAATCTTTCCATATTCATAGTGACTTTTCAAGTCTTTGAGCCTAAAGATTTTGATCTCACATTTTTATACCTATTTAAATTGTTCACAATGAGTACATACACGTCAGTCATCAACTAAAGTTGTACTTTAAAAATTTACTACAATATGTACATTGCTGATATTTGTACTTACTCTTTTTTTCTCTAGAGTGGAGGTATAATTATGCGATATTTCAGAAGTACAGACACATGATTCAAAAAGACTCAGAAAGGGAGAATAATGTGTCTTTGATCATGAATAACTGATTAGTAATTCTTGCCTATATTTTCCTGATAGCACATGACAAATGTTTCTAAGGTAACAAGATGAGAACAGATAAAGATTACGTGGTGTTTTCGATTTGGAGAGAAATATTTTAATTTTTCGATGCAGTTACAAATTATAATGTATTCATATTTGTGCTTTCTGTTAGAATAGACGATTGCAGGGTTGTTTAGATTTTGTGTTGATTCTTGAGGAAAAGCTTTTTCAGTTTGCGCTCAAACCTTAAGAAATAAATTCACCCATATTATCAAAAAAAAACATTTGTCCTTGTGTTTCTTATTGAATTTGTAGTTCAGTCTCATGAACGCAAACTCAGATGACCCCTAAAATGGTCTCTAGATAAGTTCGTGATTGCTCAATATCTTCAATCTTTTGAGTATAGGTCACACTATACCTCTCTTTATCAGCAAGTAAACTTTACAACAAACATGTGACAGGCTGGGACAAGGTTAAAGATCGTTTTCTCCTTGCTGTAAAAGCTGATCTGCCTGCAGCCGCCACAGCCTCCAGCGGTGTCCACAGTTGGAACCCACGCAGGAAGAAGTCTTCGTGATGTCGGACGATTTCTTATGGTTTGAAGGCATAGCTTTCCCTAATATGGGTTTCAGATCCGAAACCTTAAGAAAAGTACATGATGAGTTCGTGATAAAGGATGAAGATGTAATAATATTGACTTACCCCAAATCAGGTAAGGAGGCAGAATCGTGAACTGAGAAAGGCGGTCCATTCGGTGCATGACTGGAGTGCTTGCTTTATGTCAGACAGTGCTTTAAGGGGAAGGGAAGAATGCGTAATACCACTGACAATCAGAGAAAAGGATTTAGTCAGGAAATTACGCAGTAGGATGAATGTTCAGAGGGGTAATCGAAGGTATTAGGAGCATCCACAGGAGTGAATCCCAAGGCAGATTCAGGTGTTTGTTTGGTGGCAGGGGGAGGAAGGATGACTGAGGATGACCAGTGATGTCCTGAAAGAAGAAACAGCATTTAAATGGAAATGGGAAGAATGAGTATGAAATTACTTGGTGGGGAGGGATATTTTCAGATAGGAGAATCATCAGGGACAATGGCCAGGAACCACAAAAGAGCCTGGCAATCTCAAGGGGCTTAAAGATGAGGATCGTACGTCTCTGGGAGTGGGGCTGTGGATGGAGGGTGGTAGGAGCACTGCGGATGGGGTGAGGATTGAGGCTGAAGACACTGGAAGTGGCATGGGCCTGAGAGGCCAAGAGCAATGGAAACTTATTAAGAGGATTTCAGCAAATAGCCAAAAGACGGAAGCAACCGAGATATCCACTGACAGGTGAGTGAATAGACAAAATGTGGTTTATAGATATGACGGAATGTTATTCATCCTTGAGAAGGAAGAAAATTCCCATGCATGCTACAACAGGGATAAATATCAAGGACATTATGCTAAATGAAAGAAGCCAGTCACAAAAATACAAATACTATGTGATTCCACTTACATAAGGTACCTAGAGTCATCCAGTCCATAGAAACAGAAAGTACAGTGGTGGCTGCCAAGGACTGAAGGGAAAGACAAATGGGGAGTTGGTGCTGGCTCTGCATAGAGTTTCGGTTTTGCGGCCGGGCGCGGTGGCTCAAGCCTGTAATCCCAGCACTTTGGGAGGCCGAGACGGGCGGATCACGAGGT
>NC_037687.1:25034241-25041804 GCF_003255815.1 Theropithecus gelada | reverse complement strand
TTTTTTTTTTTTTTTTTGGAGACGGAGTCTGGCTCTGTCGCCCAGGCTGGAGTGCAGTGGCCAGATCTCGGCTCACTGCAAGCTCCACCTCCCGGGTTTACACCATTCTCCTGCCTCAGCCTCCCGAGTAGCTGGGACTACAGGCGCCCGCCACCTCGCCCGGCTAGTTTTTTGTATTTTTAGTAGAGACGGGGTTTCACCATGTTAGCCAGGATGGTCTCAATCTCCTGACCTTGTGATCCACCCGTCTCGGCCTCCCAAAGTGCTGGGATTACAGGCTTGAGCCACCGTGATCAATGACTTTTAAACATTGATATGCCTAAAAGTCATCTGGAGATCTTGCTGAAATGCACTCTCCTTCAGCAGGCCTGTGTTGTTGAGACCTGAGATTCCGTATCAGGTGATGCCTATGAGGCTGCTCCCAGAACGGTCCTTGAGTTCAAGGGTGTAGACCATTCCACAGATTACCCCAGCCAGATTTAAACCAGGGATAGGGTGAAACAATAATGCCAGAATCTTAGAAAACCAGGTTCTACACCCAACCAGAATGTATAGCCATATGATATTGCTAGATAACCACCTTTGGTTGCCCTAAAAATTAATTAGCCAATCCAAATTCAACAAATGCCTCCTGCCACATAAAAGACACAGAGGTGTTCCCATGGGAAGCAGCGCATTCATCAATCAATGCCTGTGTCCAGGGTGACTGCTCTGGTGCCATGCTGAGCTCTGTACCCACTTCGTCTTACTCTGTTTAGCTATGTGTTGATATCAGCAGCCACATGCATCTCCCATGGGGCTGAGGGGTGATCACAAGAGGGACTAGGCATAGCCCAGACCTTGCATGGCTCAGACTGCTTCTAGAATCATACTTTCCTGGAAGGTGTTTATTGGTGTGTGAAGTTTTTTTTTTTTTTTTTAGACGGAGTCTCGCTCTGTCACCCAGGCTGGAGTGCAGTGGCCGGATCTCAGCTCACTGCAAGCTCCGCCTCCCAGGTTCACGCCATTCTCCTGCCTCAGCCTCCCCAGTAGCTGGGACTACAGGCGCCCGCCACCACGCCCGGCTAATTTTTTGTATTTTTAATAGACACGGGGTTTCACCGTGTTAGCCAGGATGGTCTCGATCTCCTGACCTCGTGATCCGCCCGTCTCGGCCTCCCAAAGTGCTTGGATTACAGGCGTGAGCCACCGCGCCCGGCCTGTGGTTCGATCTTATCTCACTGCAACCTCCGCCCCCGCAGGTTTAAGTGATTCTCCTGCCTCAGTCTCCTGAGTAGCTGGGACTAGAGGTGTGCGCCACCATGCCTGGCTAACTTTTGTATTTTTAGTAGACACAGGGTTTCACTATGTTGGCCAGGCTGGTCTCGAACTCCTGACTTCGAGTGATTTGGCCTCCCGAAGTGCTGGGATTACAGGCATGAGCCACCATTCCCGGCCAAAGTCTGACTTTTTTCACTCAAAGTAACGTCTGTGAGATTTATCCATGATCTTGGGCATTGTACATGGATAATATTGCTACATATCTATGAATGTAGCTTAACTTATGAATTTATTCTCCTGTTAATGATCTTTAAACCATAGTACACAAATATACATCACTCACCTTTGGAAATCTTCCATTTGCTTCCCGTTGTGAGTGGACTGTAATATCCCAGAGGGAAGGAACGATGCTTCCTTCCTCCATTGTTATATTCCTAGTGCTGTGACTGCTTCACAGGCACGTTAAATTCGATGAGTGAATGCAGTAAGTAATTTATTAAAATAATCCATTGATATTATCAGGCATTATCCAGGAATTGGCGTTTTCTCCATTTTTATGAAGATACATAAGAGTGAGGAATGGCCGGGCGCGGTGGCTCAAGCCTGTAATCCCAGCACTTTGGGAGGCCGAGACGGGTGGATCACGAGGTCAGGAGATCGAGACCATTCTGGCTAACACGGTGAAACCCCGTCTCTACTAAGAAATACAAAAACTAGCCGGGCGAGGTGGCGGGCGCCTGTAGTCCCAGCTACTCGGGAGGCTGAGGCAGGAGAATGGCGTAAACCCGGGAGGCGGAGCTTGCAGTGAGCTGAGATCCGGCCACTGCACTCCAGCCTGCGCCCCAGAGCGAGACTCCGCCTCCAAAAAAAAAAAAAAAAAAAGAGTGAGGAATGACTGTACTGATTTTTCATTCTCCCATTTTTCCGTGTAAGGTGATTTATCTCATGAGAAATCCCAGAGATGTTTTCGTGTCTGGTTATTTTTTCTGGAATAGCGTGAAGTTCGTTAAGAAACCAAAGTCATGGGAACAATATTTTGAATGGTTCTGTCAAGGAAATGGTGAGTGTTTTGCAAAATATGGGGGTGTCTGGAGTCTTCTATCCGACCTCATTTAACATCCAGCCTTACATCTCTAGGTCTCACCAACCCATGGGTTGAAGGGTCCACCACCTCTGGAAGCCAAATCTGCTAAGTTTGCTTACTCTCCCGCATAGCAGCAGAACTCTAGTCACCCCCTCAGCTTGCCCCATGATAAACCACCCTAGCTATTTTCTAAGTCTCTAGAACCTCCAGTACTAGCACAGGAAACTTACATTCTCCTCTACTCTCCTAATGTGTAGATTTCTGGAAGTTAGTTTTTCACTGGCTTCCGGGACGACACAATCCTGACCTTCCGCCATATTTTTCTGATGCCTCTTTCCAAAACCCCTCTAATGTTCTGTTTCTATCTATCTGTCTCAGAACTGTTTGCATGACTCTGGGATCGCTACACATTTAGTTATGCAGGATTCCTGGGCTTTTTCACTACTTTCCAATTGATCTCAAAACTCTATGGGCCTGCATCTCAGCTGTGATGTGTCTCTCAGCAATACACCAGCTACAGATATCTCCATCAGAGAGAGCCACCGATGCCTCTATTTCAGTACACTCAAATTTGCACACCTTTCTGGCCGGGTGCGGTGGCTCACGCCTGTAATCCCAACACTTTGGGAGGCCGAGGCCGGTGGATCACCTGAGGTCAGGAGTTCGAGACCAGCCTGGCCAACATAATGAAACCCTGTCTCTACTAAAATTACAAAAAATTAGCCGGGCATGGTGGTGGCCACCTGTAATCCCAGCTACTCTGGAGGCTGAGGCTTGAGAATCGCTTGAACCCGGGAGGCAGAGGTGGCAGTGAGCCAAGATCATGCCACTGCACTCCAGCCTGGGCAACAAAATCGAAACTCCATCTCAAAAAAAAATTTTTTGAACACCTTTCTCCTATGGGCGAAATGGTTTCTAGTGCACCTTTACCTTACTCCACCCCTCACCCAAAGGCTAGCATGAGCCTAATATTTCATAAGCATCCTCTTTTCCCATCCCACTCCCCTGGACCCATCACCACTTTCCTTTCTCTAATTATTAATCAAGTCCTACCATCTTGATTAATATCTTCATTCTGGTCTCAGCACTTTGGGAGGCTGAGGCAGGCGGATCACCTGAGGTCAGGAGTTCAAGACCAGCCTGGCCAACATGGCAAAGCCCCATCTCTACTAAAAATACAAAAAATTAGCCGGGTGTGGTGGCATGTGCCTGTAGTCTCCAGCTACTCGGGAGGCTAAGGCAGGAGAATCGCTTGAATCTAGGAGGCAGAGGTTTCAGCGAGCCGAGACCACTCCATGGCACTCCAACCTGGGTGACAGAGTGAGACTCTGTCTCAATAATAATAATTAATAACAATAATAATAATGTATTCCATACTTGACAAGTTCTAAGAGAGACCATCTTAAATGTTGTCACCGCCCCAACAAAAAAAGGTAAGTATACGAGGAAATGAATATGTTAATTAGCTTGCTTCTGTCTGATATGATTTGGCTGTGTCCCCACCCAAATCTCGTCTTGAATTGTAATCCCCATAATCCCTACATGTTGCAGAAGGGACCTGGTGGGAAGTGATTGGATCATGGTAGTGGTTTCCCCCGTGCCGTTCTCATGATAGTGAGTGAGTTCTCACGAGATCTGATGGTTTTTTTGTTTTTTGTTTTTTGTTTAGAGCTTTAGGGTTTTTTTTTTTTTAATTTTTCTTTTATACTTTAAAAAGGTATAGGGTGCATGTGCACAATGTGCAGGTTTGTTACATATGTATACATGTGCCATGTTGGTGTGCTGCACCCATTAATTCATCATTTACATTAGGTATATCTCCTAATGCTATCCCTCCCCCTCCCCCTACCCCACGACAGGCCACCATGTGTGATGTTCCCCACCCTGTGTCCAGGTGTTCTCATTGTTCAAGTCCCACCTATGAGTGAGAACATGCGGTGTTTGGTTTTCTGTCCTTGCGATAGTTTGCTCAGAATGATGGTTTCCCACTTCATCCATGCCCCTACAAAGGATATGAACTCATCCTTTTTTTGGCTGCATAGTATTCCATGGTGTATATGTGCCACATCTGAGATCTGATGGTTTTATAAGTGTCTGGCATTTCCCCTGCTGGCACTCACTTCTCCCTCCTGCTGCCTTGTGAGGAAGTAACCTTGCTTCCCCTTCCATGACTGTAAGTTTCCTGAGGCTCCCCTAGCCATGCTGAACTGTGAGTCAATTAGACCACTTTCCTTTGTGAATTACCCAGTCTTGGGCAGTTTTTCAGAGCAGTGTGAAAACTGACTAATACACTGTCATTTCACAATGTATACATATTTCAAAACATTGTGTTATATACTGTAAACATATACCATTTGTTGGTACCCTTTGACCAAGTTTCATTCAAGTTTTGTCAATTATACGTTAACAAGCTGGTGGGGGAGTGAACATAATAGATTGGATGCTTGCCCTCATAAAATGTGTAACCTATCACTCTTTCTGCCACTCCATGCAGTGATCTATGGGTCATGGTTTGACCACATTCACGGCTGGATGCCTATGAGAGAGAAGAAAAACTTTCTGTTATTGAGTTACGAGGAGCTGAAACAGGTAACCCCATCATTTTTAGAGTCAGTGCACACCCTCTCACCATGTCCTTACTTCCCCTAAATTCTCTCCATCGCGCTGTGTCTTCATGCCACCCTCTCAGTTAAAGTGGAGCCTGGTGAAGAGTCACGAAGAGTGGGATTAACTCCCTGGTCTTCATTGTCCTATTTCTGGTTGACCCTTGCCCAAGCTTCATGCTCCTTACTTCATCTTAAAACATCTAAGCCGGGCACTTTGGCTCACTCCTGTAATCCCAGCACTTTGGGATGCCGAGGCAGGTGGATCACGAGGTCAGGAGTTCAAAGCCAGCCTGGCCAAGATGGTGAAACACCATCTCTACTAAAAATACAAAAATTAGCCGAGCATGGTGGTGAGCACCTGTAATCCCAGCTACTCAGGAGGCTGAGGCAAGAGAATCGCTTGAACCTGGGAGGTGGAGTTTGCAGTGAGCCAAGATTGTGCCACTGCACTCTAGCCTGGGTGACAGAGCAAGACTCTGTCTCAAAAAAAAAAAAAAAAAATCTAGAGAGCTTTTTTGGCACTGGTGCAGTGGCTCACACTTGTAATCCTGTAATCCCAGCACTTTGGAAGGCCAAGGCGGGAGAATCACTTGAGGCCAGGAGTTTGAGACCAGCAATATTCCAGTCTACAAAAGAAAAAAAAATTCGCCAGATGTGGGGGTGCACACCTCTAATTGCAGCTACTCGGGAAGCCGAGGCCAGGGGAATCACTTGAGCCCATGAATTCGAGGCTGCAGTGAGGTATGATCACACCACTGCACTCCAGCCTGGGGCAGCATAGCAAGACTCCAGCTCTAAAATTTAAAATAAGGAGCATGTTCCATGCATTGAGGCAGAGTATGATGTCTCCTGCTAGCACTGGTGTATGTAAAAATTTCTCTGGGTGAGACCTATTTTGCTGCTGATAACCAAGCATTGAGAGGGCACTGGAAGAGAGGACGGGACTAGGTAGAAGTGGTTTATTTCCAGAGATGGTTCCAAGTGTCTGACATCTCAGCTTGGCTGGTATGAACAGAAATGAAGGCATGCAATCAATTTATCTCACTATTCTGAGATCCAAGTACTGGAGTGAATAGTGACCTAGGGGAAAAGCTGTCAAATGATACTCAGAACCATTGAGTGATTAGGCCATTGAAAGAACAATTTGAGGCCGGACTCAGTGGCTCACGCCTGTCATCTCAACACTTTGGGAGGCCAAGGCAGGTGGGTTGCTTGATTCCAGGAGTTTGAAACCAGCCTGGCCGACATAGCAAGACCCCGTCTCTACTAAAAATACAAAAAATTAGCCGGGCGTGGTGGCGGGCACCTGTGGTCCCAGCTATTCAGGAGGCTGAGGTAGAAGAATCACTTGAACCCGGGAGGAAGAGGTTGCGGTGAGCCGAGATAATGCAACTGCACTCTAGGCTAGGCGACAGAGTGAGACCCTGTCTCAAAAAAAAAAAGAAAAAGAAAAAGAAGGTTGGGCACAGTGGCTCATACCTGTAACCTCAGCACTTTGGGAGGCCGATGTCAGGAGTTCAAGACCAGCCTGGGCAACATGGTGAAACCCCATCTCTACCAAAAATAGAAAAAAATTAGCCGGGCGTGGTGGCGCACACCTGTAGTCCCAGCTACTGAGGAGGCTGAGGCAGGAGAACTGCTTGAACCCGGGAGGCCGAGGTTGCAGTGAGCCAAGATCACACCATTGTACTCCAGCCTGGGCAACAGAGCAAGACTCTGTCTCAAAAAATAAATAATAGTAATAATAAGAATTTTTTAAAAAGAAAAAAGAACTTGACCTATTAGTGGTATCTTACAGAAAAGAGAAGATAACACCAACACTGGATTTTGTTTCACCTGAGAGACGTCACATCCCAACACCTTCCTCTGGCTCCTACTGTCCAATCCTCTATGGCCTATGGCCTGAGCATGAATTTCTTTTTTTTTTCTTTCTTTCTTTTTTTTTTTGAGACGGAGTCTCACTCTGTTGTCCAGGCTGGAGTACAGTGGCACAATCTTGGCTCACTACAACCTCTGCCTCCCAGGTTCAAGCGATTCTTCTGCCTCAGCCTCCCGAGTATCTGGGACTACAGGCGCCCACCACCACGCCCAGCTAATTTTTGCATTTTTAGTAGAGATGGGGTTTCACCATGTTGGCCAGGATGGTCTCAATCTCCTAACCTTGTGATCCGCCCACCTTGGCCTCCCAAAGTGCTGGGATTACAAGGCGTGAGCCACCACGCCCGGCCTTTTTTTTTTTTTTTTTTTTTAAGAGATGGAGTCTCACTCTGTCGCCCAGGCTGGAGTGCAGTGGCATGATCTCGGCTCACTGCAACCTCTGCCTCCCGGGTTCAAGCGATTCTCCTGCCTCAGCCTCCTGAGTAGCTGGGACTACAGATGCACGCTGCCATGCCCAGCGAATTTTTTTTGTATTTTAGTAGAGACAGAGTTTCATCGTGTTGCCCAGGCTGGTCTTGAACTCCTGAGCTCAGTCAATCTGCCCACCTCAGCCTCCCAAAGTGCTAGGATTACAGGCATGAGCCACCGCACCAGCCTTTTTTTTTTTTTTTTTTTTTTTTTTTTTTTTTTTTAAAAAGAGTGGTTTTTTTCACCCCCGGGGGGAGGGACGCCGCC